>NW_004955477.1:10169651-10340653 GCF_000276665.1 Chinchilla lanigera | reverse complement strand
AAAAAAAAAATGAACACCATTCTTTGCACTATTTTTTCAATACTAAATAATAAAAGGAAGCATAGTACCAGGCTGTAAGGAGGAAGCTGTGTGCCTACCTCTACAACAGACTTGGAATCCAGGCGGAAGTTGAAATCACCAAAGACAAAGTAGCAAACTTTCTCAAATCGCTGATCAATAATTCTGGAAGGAAAGAAGGAGTTAGAGGTCACTAAATGACCAGGTACCAGGCAGGCATTTTTGCCACTGAGCTATATCCCCGGCTCCAAATGACCAGATACCAAAGGCCCCACACGCGGACCAGCCACACCTGTCTTCCACATTCCCCATGACCCACTTTCAACTTTGCTGAAGGGAATCCCTACTGATCACCCAAACCTAGCATGGAGGCTACTGACTACACATGGTCATCAAGCAGTGCCCAATTCCACCTCAGCAACTGGGTAGGACAACACTAAAACCAAGTTCAGAGGAAGGAAGCAGCACTGACAAAAAAGCAGATGCTGGGACAGAAATGACTGAGAAATAATGTTAAGAAAAACCAAAAACAGGTGGAGGGTTTGTCCATGCCAACAGGCAGGAGTAAGTCTTGCATGTGCACCACCTTCTGTCACCCCCAGCTTGGCTCCTTTTTCCACTGAGACAGAAGCTCACCTTGGAATGTTTATACATCATCTCACTTGGACATTTCCAAGTTATAAAGCAATGAACTACCTATACGGTATGTATGTATTAGCTAGACAATGCCCTATTGGAAGAGTTTTCTACATATTCATCAATCATAAACCATTTCATGAAGACTTTTCCACTGAAGACAGCAAACACAAGGAAACATTTGGTAGTAATGGTGTGAAGCAACTTCTTTTATAGACGTAGCATGAATCTCCCACTTACCTGACAACGGCCGCTACACAATCAACAAACTCCCCTGCTTTTGAGGCAAAGTAAATACTCATTTTTTTTTTTATCTGAAAGTAAAACAAGGACACTTGCAACATGGAATTTGCTAACAAGACATCAGTGGCTGTCTATGCAAAGGTAGAAGAAGTTAGGCTGTCAAGGCCCCAGATTTCATCAGCCACTCTGGCCTCATTCATATCATCTGCTATAAAAAGCCCAGGGTAAAGCAAGAGACAGGTTGCTGTTTTTAAAAATAAACTCTACTATTAGCCAGGCAGACAAAGTCAATGACAATTTCTCAATCAAAAGCTCAATGTATACTGCTGTCTATACTAGTGGGCCAGTAAGCACCAATGGGGGTCAGAGGCTGCAGCTCAGGTGCCATGCATATGTGCAGCCGCGGTCAGGGAGCTATGCTATGGGGCCAGAGGGATGGAGAGAATGATGACCAATAATCATGGACTAGGTATTTTCCAGCTTGATCCATTAGCTTGAGGAAAAAAAAAGGAAAAGTGTACTGCCCATCTCCTGGTTTTCAGGTTTACAAGGTGTGATGCAGTGAGGTGCTGAAGCGAGTCCATCCCACCAGGGTTGGAAGAAAGAGGTCACTGTGAAGCACTGGAAGCAGTCACTGCCACAGGCCACTGCCAAACCGCTCTATTCCCCGACTGGGACCTTAGAGCAGGCCCCAGGGAGCGCTGAGCAGTCTACTCCTCTGATCTTACTGAACTCTAGGACTGGAAAGGATGCTGACTCTCAACTTTCATGCCCTCAGTTACAGTGAGTATGAACATCTTTTAGCACGTCTCTGAACTTTGCATTTCCCTTGTTTTTATGAATTCACACACACTCTATTTTCTACTTGGTTCTCTGTACTTTTCTCTCTGAATCTCAGAGTCTTCCCTGCAATTCTTGGTAGTGATCCTCATCTGTGGTAGACATGGAAACCTTCTTGCCAGTCTGCAGCTGGTCTTCTCTCTCTGCTCAGGCAGCCTCTGCCAGACAGAAGTTGTAATTTCCACAAAGTAACGTGTATCAGTGTTTCCCTGTGGCTGTCAGGGAAGTGTATGATCCACCTGGAGTCACAATGCAAGCAGGGATCTCTTATCTACTTTCCTGAGGAGGATCAATTGATCTGCATCACTTATTAAACATTCAGCCTGCTTCTTCACTGAGTGTCATACCCACAACTCCTAAGACAGCATGGGTCCTTCTGAAAATACTTGCTTCTGCAGATCTTATCCATTCTTTTATGCTGTTAATTTATATTACATTTTATAGGGAAACCTTTTTTGTTGACAATTCCTCTAATACAATCTCAGCTCTTTTCTTGCATATGGTTGTATTTTTTGCTAACTTACACAAAAATTCCTGTCTTAATTAAAATAGCTTCCAATTTAAACATTAAAAAGGTCAATTTTAATAGATTATTATTAATATTATATGTTGCCAGTAATTTCACCTACTTGTTTTAAAATTCAACACTTTGTGCAGGAAATGCTGCTCAGGAATGAAGACGCTGGTACTGGATTTGAGGGTTTGAGATGACTCCTCTCCTTCTCCTTCCTCCTCACTTGGGGCCTCTAGGTGAAAGTGAAGAGAGTGGGACCTACCCTGACCTGACTCAGTCTATCACTAGGAATGCACCTAAACCCAGAAAAATATTTTACTCTATTATTAAACATCTTTAGAAGAAAAAAAAAAAAAACAACAAAACACTCCAGAGAACCTGTGCCAGGCTTTAGCAAGATTGCAGCCTGTCTAGAAACCTGGTCCATGAGCTTCATAGTTTTCCTGCTCAGTCCTCATCCAGAGAAGATGGCGATGTGCTTTGCTTTCATGAGTCCCAGACTACAGCAGCTAAGGAGGACATAGCCTTCAGAGTTCCCAAATCTGGTGATTCTGTCATGAGCCCACCCTAAGCCCAGAGGCAGCAGAGAAACCACCACTGGATTCTGTCGCATTATTCTTAAAAGACAAAACAAAAACCAAAACCAGCAGTACTATCCCCAGCCCATGATGCTGACTGGAAAATAAAGCCCAGTGGTGAAGATATAGTCAGGAACAAAGGTAGGTACTGATGTCTTGAGGACACAGAATCCTGGTGACAGTGGGCACTGGCTCCTTGTGGATGTGCCTAGCCTTATCCTTTTGAGACTCCCCTTTTCCCTCTGCAGCCTCCTCCTGAGAGTCTTTACAAAGCAACAGTGACAGAGCTGGGTGGGTACCTGGGCAGTAGTGCCCTCTAGCAAGCTATTTCTCTGTTACTCACTATGGGTGAGAGCATGCTGCTGTGTTTATAAGATTTTTTACACAGTGAGCACTGGCAGATCCCGGGGAATTCAGAAATGGGATTGGAGACCTGGCACCTGCCAGGTCTGTGGCCAGTCAGGGTCAGTGCTGCCCATCCGACAGCCGTGCATTATCTGTGAACCCCTCCTCCCAGAAACCCATCAGCTGAACTCCACTCAAAGGAATTTTCTCTCTTCTCTTTCTGTACCTTGCCCCCAATTTTTAGAGAAAAAGCAAACTTCTAGTTGTTTTGTTTTGCTAGCTGCAGGGATGAATGGAAAGAAGAGTACTTCACACTTCTGGGCAGAAGCAATGTAGAGCAGCCGTATATTTTATGTTATTATAATTTATTGGTGTCTGCCTATCAAAAAGCACTCAACTCTCATAACCCTTAGAAAACACCAATGTTGCAAACAATAACAACTTTTTAGATAAAATTTGATTTTTCTTCCTGTATTTATATTTCACTTGATATTGGTGAATACTACAGTTGATTTAAACTTTTCAAGTGACTGCAGTAATGGGGATACACTTCAAAAGTGCCACACTGTACAGGCATGTGCTTATGCACACCTCTCAGCCAGTGTCCTTCCCTACTCACACATACTCTCATCAGTGGGAATGGCCCCAAAGGGTCCATGGACAAAGCAGGGAAAAGTGCAAACATGTACTAATTCCTAATTAGTTCTTGGGCCAAAAACACTTAGGTTAAATCTTTGTTTTACATCTCTCCTAATATAATGTGTTAAGACCACCTCACGTTCTGTGCTAGAAATGGGAGCTCTTGACATTTTTCTGTGATCACTAACTGGCAAAGCTGCTTTGGTTGCCACCACCATCTGGCTGAGGATACACTGAGGCTTCTGTGGGAGGAGGGTGGTACCCACAAGAGAGAGGGGCATGAAGTCAGGCACAGCCATGCTCGGCGTAAGTAAGAACACCAGGGAGAGCACAGTAATAGGACACCAAAGCAATTCCCCTGGGGACAAGCATAGTTCATGCTCATGAATGAGAGTCAGGGCGGGGGGCTTGTGGTTCATTACATGGCATAGATGGCAAACTCAATGGACAGTACTGACTTTTGATGGGAAGGAAACAAAGGCCACAACAAAATGTGAAGGGACAGTATTCTGATGGTAGACTAGCTAACACTTGCTTAATTAAATGGTAGAATCCATTCTGAGGTAAACTCTTAAAAAAAAGAAACAAATTTCAGACTGCAGCTGACATAAACAGAAAATTGTTTAGTGCTTAAAGAGAGTGAAAATGCTGTCTCCTGGGTCATTCCTGTCCACAGGTCTTCCAGGATATGTGCATGGGCCTGAAATGACTCTGTAAAGTGACACAGGCACATCTGGATTCCTGTGAGATTATCATTAAAAACCTAAACTTTTATCATGCTTCCTTGCCCTGCTCTTTTTGATATAATAGCCTAAGCCAATTAATAACAACACCCATCTCTGAAGGTCATGTGGCAAGCCGCAAGATGAAGGGGCTGTCACCAGCAGAGGCAATTGCCTGAGTGCCAGGCCCACAGCCCTCACAGCACTCACTTTTAATTTCAATATAGTGCCATTTGGACCAGTGGGGGAAAAAAAAGAGTTGTTTTAAAATTAATTACCTTGTCAGTAGCTATTATGATTAAAAACTAGGCCCACATCAATATCATGTGCCTAATTCAAAAAGAGAATTACAATAAGAGCCATAAAGATCAATTTTTTAGGCCTAGAAATGGTATCTCTTGGCTTGACAGGTGATTCCAGGATGTGACAGCCTTGTTGGGGGAAGTTCTAGCTCTTCCCCACTTGGTCAGGGCCTTGTCCACCTGTTTCTGGAAAATACTGTAACTCATGATGCAACAGACTCAAGACTTCCAGAGAAGAATCATAGATAATCCAAGAATTGCAATACTTCCACCAGTCACTTCTCTCCTCCCTACCATGTAAGTGGGAACCCTAAGTGGAGCTTCCAGGTGCCTCAAGGCTCTGTGGCCAGGGCAGGCTCCAAAGAGCACCTGTGAACAGTCCTACTGGGGCCATCAAAAGAACAGATTTTCATACAACTAGGTTTTTTGTGTTTGTTTGTTTTAAATTTTATCCCAAGGAGCTGAAGTGGTTTGGAGGTGCCTTGGTCAGTCATGTTTTCTCCAGTAATTCCAACATGCTAGGAAGTTGGTTTTCCTTTAGACATGATGCTAAGATCTTTGTACTATACTTTTAAATGTAGAGTTTGCATACAGAGATTGACTAAAGTTGGTTTGCTTCTTGGCTATAGGAGAGATCATGTCACAGGTTCACTTTTAAATTGTCAGCAAAAATACCTACAATATAAAATTGCTAAAATTATCAAAAATATTTTAGACTAATAAATTGCTTGAAAATTTCTCTTAATCTTAAATTATCTAATCAACCAATTTATCACATATGTTTAAGCCATTTTAAATAAAGTCCCCTTCAACTAAATGTAAGTAATGACCAGTGTGAAATTTTCCTTAACTTCATTCCTCTTTCTGCCTCCACAGAGATCCCAGCAGGGATCCCTGCCGCACAGCCCTCATGATCCACCTATTTGCCTGACATAGCTGAGGCAGAAGAGAAGAACAAGAAGCTGACTCAGCGTCAGGTCAGCAAAAATGCCAGGCATGTCTTGTAGTGGCCCAGCAGGAGCTCAGGTAAAGTCCCAACAACTAATACACCCTTTGACTGGCTCCCAATGCAATGTCCTCCCCACATGGGCTTCCTCCTGTCTTGGTACCTCCTTGTCTGCCTGACTTATCCACCCCAGCAAGCCAGGGATGCTCCCAGGCTAACTACCCTCCGCTGTGAGCCATTATGGCTCAGGAAATGCCTGTTTTCCCAAACTCAGTGGCCTTGTGTGACTGGGCCACCCCAGGCCCACATCCACTTGCTATGGCAGGGCAAGTGCCACCCATCCTGCCCCCTGAGATTCGAGCCAGCAGTGCCTTCTTGGCTCATTACTGCCATGATCTCAGTCATAGTAGGAGATGCACAACCCATAGCATTTATATGGAAAGTGCCTGGAGATGTCACTGAGGCTAAGTATACAATACAACACACCAACAGCCTTCAGTACCAGAACATGGTCAGATATTTGGTCTGAGTGAAGTTTCAGTGAATGAGGCATTAACTATAAATGCTACTCTTTCCCTAGCCTTTGTCCACATGGGCTGCTGCTTATGTCACCTCCTGTCTTAACTGGCTGTGGCCTGAACTCAGTAAATTGCTAGGAGGATATTGCAAGGCTCTGCTATGGGTTGAACTGTATCAGTCAAATTAAATTTATATTTGGAGTCCTTCCCCACGTCACTAGATGGGGCCTTCAAAGGAATGGAGGTGACTGAGGATAGGCCCTGACTCCAAGAACTGGTATCCTCAGAAGACAAGAGGCACCAGAGTGCTTGCTTTTTCAACCACATGAAGACACAGCATCCACAGGCCTCTGCTGCCCTCAGTGTGGACTTAAGCCTCTAGAATTATGAGAAATTTTAAGCCACTAGTCTGTGATATTTTGCTGTGGCAGCCAGGATTGACTAGAGAGCATCCATTTCCAGGGCACTAAATGTAGACAAAGGCACAATAGAGAGAGGGAGTAAGTTGAAAATACCTTGATCTAGACTCTAAGCTGTTAGCCAAGGCTCTCCATAACTTAGTTCCCACTTACTTTTCTAGCTCTCTAGCAAAAGGATAAAATTAGGTGGAATTTTCAAACTGAAGTTATTTCTTCTGGATACAGACTGGTTGATTCACATACCCATGATGTGCTAGGCATCTATTATACACCTGGAACATCTCAGGCTCATCATCACTCCAGTCCTTCCAATTTTCCCAGGCCCAGGCTCCCTGACAGGCCTGTATCCCACTCTGACACACTGCTGCAGAGCTGTGGGACCACCTGTGCATAACCCAGTTGGAGGCCTCACTGGGCTCTTGTAGCAGTTACCATTTCTACTTGTTTTCTAAATGTAGTATTAGTATACTCAAAGTGCTTTTTCTTACACTGAGAACCAGCTTGTCAGACTCCACTCAAATACCAACATGAGCCACAAAATTCACGAGGACACATATAAGTGCCTAAGCCTTTGTGGCTGCTTTATTGTGCTGGCATCTGACAAACAAAACAGAGTCAGGATCTCCAGGAGTGGAGCAGTCCTCAAACCTTAGACACCCGCAAGCAACTGAAATAATGCTCAACTCTGCCCTGCTTCCCCCAAAACTGGCTGGATGTAGATTTGGTAAAATTATGAGAATCCCCACAAAGGTCTCTGAACAAGAGAGAGAGGGGGTCCCCACAAAGGAGCAGCTGAGGTGAAGTTACCAGAGCTACACTGACACTAAAGCCAGGAAAGCACTGCAGATCAAGGTGTGCAGGAGGATGCCATTCAGGCAACGCTCAAAACATCACTTGTAGTTGCTTACTTTTATAAAAACAAACTATATGCACACTGAGGAAAACATGAATATATACCTCCATGTTAATGCATAACACTGCAGAAATGTGCATGACTGTGTGACACACACACAGAAACATGTAGAGGAACCATAGGCACCAAATCCAAGTGGCATTGGTGGGAGGGACCAGGCAAAGGACTCAGGACAGACAGGGAGTGTTGGTGGTATCCATATGCCTTATTGCTTCACAAAAGGGCAAAAAGAGAAAAATATACTTATAACACTGCTGAATGGAGGTGCATGGCTTTTCATTATCACAGCTTCCACACTTTCTAGATACTTATCTTCAGTAAAATAAGGAAATATCACAAATTTCAACAATCTATCTGAGACATAGGCAAAACAAACTCATCTTGCTAGGATAGCAACTGGACTTGATGTGTCCTAATTAGGCATGTTCCTGATGGATGCCACTGGAAACACTGGAACAGGCCCAGGGACTTTGACTTGAATGCAGCCAGGACAGCAGAGGGGCACTAGCCTGTGGGCTGGACAGTCTTAGTTGCAGCAGGGATTCTGTGACAGCATGGTGAGCCCCAGAGAGATAGCACGTGCCTCGGGCCCTCCCGGTCTGAAGGAAGTCTCACTGGGTATGTACAGAACTCACAGAATACCTACAACTCTTCTTCAAGGCAGCAGGCGGTAAATAAAGGTACAAGAAGCAGCTCTGAGTGCCACATCAGTGTGCTGGGGTGGCCTAGATCCTTAGCACAGAGCTTGCCTTTGCCTAGAGACGCAGCAGCTTTTCTTTTGCTTGCTGAACAGTGAGGCAAATTCTGGGAACAGCCTAAAGAGAAACATTTAGATTGGAGGGTCTTTGACTTGGCTGACAGCTGACTGATGACCGTCCATAAAACGACAAAGAGGAGCTGTGTGGCGGCCGGCGTCACACCACCTCTCCCTGGGAACTAATTGCTCTGAATTGTTCACAGGAACATTATTTTTCTGGCAATCATTTCCTTTGAATGCCCAAAATGAGCATGAAACAACTCTTTTGACTGGACATAAAAGTTAAATGTCCCAATGTTGATCAAATTAACTTCAGTGCTGTGACAATGGACTATGTTTGTGAGAAAATAATGGGGGGACAGAGGAGTGCTTTATGCCAAGATTTCACAGTTCTAATGTAAAAATGTCTCTGTTGAACTAGCCAGGCCACATTTCAAAGGGGACAGAGAAGAGTCCTGTCACTTGTGGAAAAAATCACACTTCACAGATTCAAAGATATCAGGACATTTCCGCAATGGATGTCTCAGGAAGGCCAGTGTGGGGTTCTGGCTTAGTAGCTCCAGGTGCCCTAAAAAGCTGATCTCAGTGTTGGGAGAGGGACAGAATGCCACCGCACAGATGAGTGGTGGCATCTCCTACAGAAATGCAAGTGTGTCCAGGCCTTTGCCTGTGTAAAGATTGTCTAAGATCCCCAGGCTCTGCCACAGATATCTCTGATAGCTTCCATTGTACACAAAAATACATTTATTTGTGGTAAGAAATCCTAAAGTACACACTGGATATACATGATCAACATTGAAATAGTAATGTTTGATATCTCAAACATCAATCCTTTTTAGTGGCTGAAGTCAAGCTGAACTGAAGGACAGATCTTTACCAGCTGTGTTCCTGAGCATTGGGTACCATGTGTCTCTGTTGTGAGGCACCCTGTTTGTGCAGTTCCTATATCACTACTCACTACTGTGGCTGCTAGAGCATATAACTTGCAGTTTATCTCTCAACTTTTTAAAAAAAGAACATTTTGTTTTTTTGGAATAAACTGATTTTATAGAAAAGCTTCAAAGAGTGCCAGGTGACTTTTGGTTTTAACAGGGTCATTCCCAGTTCTTAGGGATAGGGATGCACAGCTGCCTCCACCCCAGGTGTGATACTTTCTGATCCTGCAGATCACATGGATATGGGGACCTGTAGGCTGTACAGAGAGATTAAACCAGAAGGCAGCCTTCTCATCAGAAGCCTTCTCACTGTCTCCTGCAGCTCAGCAAAGCCCAGCAGACAATGTGCACCACGGTTCCCAGTGCTGCTGTGAATGCAGCACTGTTGGTGGCAGTGTCCATTCAAAGGGCCAGAACGGCATTGTCCTCCCCAATCAGCATAGCAGAATGCAGTCTGCTGGTGGCTGCCAAAAGGTTAGCAGCACTGATGAAAGGGTAGCCCATTATTCACCACTCCTACAGAGCCCCCCTTTGTGCATGGCAGCCCAGCCCTGCACAGTGGAGGTCCGGATCTGCGGCTCGCTGAGCTCGCCACAGAAGCCATTCATGGGAATGCAAAGACATAGAAAAGTGGCCCAAAAGCCCAAGGCTGCTTTTCTGGAAGCTGTGGAGGCATGGCAATGTGGGGCAATGACACATTTTATTGCCTTACTACACTGACAACCTGACCATGGTGATCAACACCAAGTGGACAGTAGATCTCTCTTGGGTCCCAGATTTCTGGGAGGTCCCCAAAACCATCAGTGCCATGAAGCAAAGAATCAGGTGGAAAGGAAAATCCATATTCAATTGTGCTGTGAAGTCCTTGCCTCCCGAGCTGCTGATTCACTGTCCTGAGGGTGGTCCAGAAGCCCATGGCCCAGCTGAGGAAGATGCTAGAAGAAAGGGCTCAGGGACCCCACCCTGGATAAACAGAGACATAACAGTCCACCTGGTGCTGTTAGCTGGGTGACAGCCCTGAGGATTTGGACTAGCTTGGGACAGTATTAGCCAGTTTTCCACTCTTAGAGCAAGTAGGCAGCTGCTACTATAGCGCCTAACTAGGGTACTCCAGAGCAGGTGTGGGTAAAGCACAGGAAATAGAAAGGGTATACCCAGACTCTTGGGCCAAGTGGGGACACAGGCATTGGCAGCCATTGGTTATATCACTGGGAAAAAGCACCTGAGTCCCCACAGCTACCTGTCAGTGCTATGCCCCACATTGGGTCGAGTGAGTTCAGACTGTGGACTCAGGTCTGCTTCTGGGCTCAGTGTCAGTCCAAGCTAAAGAGGACATGACTGTGTATGGAGGTGAGGGTTGGGCCCTTAGTGCCAGTGACATACATGTTTTTTTTGGCAAGGACTCAGTAGATACCAGCAGCACGAAGGCACCACTTTATGCTGGAGGCAGAGGCTGGGAGTGATCAGTAAGGGAAAGGGACTAGACCACAGGACCCTGAGGTGACCTTCCTCTCCCAGGCAGGAAAGCATGCTCCCCAGAGTTAATGGACAGCCACACTCCTGGCTAACGACAGTGCAAGGACGGAACCCAGCTCCACCTCCCCGTGCAGAGCACCATCTAAGAGGAATGCAAAGCCATGGGCACAAGGCCCACACAGGCCCAGCTCATTACACTGCAACCAGAGGACAAGGGGCTGGAGAAAGGGAAGGTCCAGATGGCTGAGTCATGACACATATACACATGGATGCACACTGTTATGGTTTGTATCTAGATGTTCCTCCAAAGCCTCACGCAGTCAGGGGGACAGGCTTTTCAGAGGTGGCTATACTGACAGTGTGTGGTGCTGAGATTAAGGGAGGGTGAGTGATTACTAATCAGTCCACTGATTGGTTTAGCACCACCCTAATCCCAGCAGTCTAGATAAGATGTAAGGGGCAGAAAGATGCTGTTGCTTTTCTTGTCCTCCACCGCCATAAACTGTTGCCTCTCTGCCATGTGCCATCCTGCTTTAGAGCCAGCCAATTATAGACCAAAACCTCTACAAACTATAAGCCAAATAAACCTTTCTTCCTTTAACTTTGGGTGCTGCGTACTCTGTCTCAGCAACAAGAAAAGTAAGACACACACTTACATGAGACCCTGTATGAGCCCACAAGCGCAGGCATACACACACACATAAACATGCACCCCTCACATATTCACACCCATACACATGCCCATCTGTATTCACACGCAACACATACATGTACGTATCATGGTCGTGAGTACAGGAGAAAGGCTCTCAGTCCATATGCTTGCACAGGGACTTCCCCAGGAAGTCCTTTCTAACCCCACTCGACGTCAGAAACCTCTCAGGACATCCCCCTTAGGTCACCATTACTGCTGAGGAGGAAATGTGCCTGGTTCTCAGGGTCTCCTCTCTTGGGTTCTCCCCAGCCTTACCCTCAAGAGTGTCTGATGGTGCTCGATATAATATGCCATATATTACTGGGTGACAGGTAACTCCAACCACCCTTCTAGGTGGACTATTCTCCCTCTGATTGGAAATTTCCAAGAAGCCTCCCAGAGACTCAAAGAGCATCCTGCACCCACCCCAACTTTTCTTCTACTCTAGGTCCATCCCTTGATGCATTCTTCAGGGCCTCAGCCCTTGGGGCCACAGATAGCAGTATGACCACCTCTAGGGAAGCATGGTGGCTTGCGAATGGCATGGTCCTCTACTCAGCACAATACTCATGCTTTTGATCATTTCATTCTTCAAGGAGATAGACAAGAGGTGCTCTGTGATTGTGGCGGGACAAAGCCCAGAAGAAGGCAAGCGCAGGCAGGAGAAAGGCTGGGACCTCAGAACAAGAGGTCAGAGGCTGAGGGAGAGGCTAGAGAAGAGCTGAGGAACAGTGGATATGGCAGAGAAGCATGAGGTCCCTCAGGCTGCCTTAGATGCATAATGTGGTGCTCCTCATTTTGGGACATGGGGGTTGCGTGAGGTCCCCAAAGAGACAGCATGGTTCTTAGGTGAAGGCAGAAACTACTCTGGGGCAGAAACACCTATCTTAGGCCTGTGGCCAGTGGCTGCTATAAACCAAAGTTTATCGTTCTCTGTCATTTTGACCACAGGGGTACTAGGAGGAAAGAGTTTGACTTGAATACCATGTAGAATGAACAGAGAATAAACCTATACCCGGCTTCTGGGCTGAGCTTCAGTGAAAGGTCCACCTGCAAGTCAGAAGGAATGCTGATCCCAAGATGAGACTTTTTTATTAATCAGGGCACCTATCTTCCCAGATGATACCCCATCAGCTCTGACCCTGTCCAAGGTCATCTGTGACATCACAGATGTCAAATACAGAGGCAGGGGCCTGGTGTATTCAGGTGGGAAAAGGCAGGGCAGTTGGGAGTCAAATAGAAAGTGGAACATCCCCTACCCTGGTGGTCACTGAAGCCACTTATCCCTTCCTCAAGGCCCGCAACCCATCCCCAGGAAACAAAGCCTGGTTGGGTGCACAGCAAAAGACAGCCCCAGGACAGAAGTGGTGCTGTATAGGGCTGGGTAATATAGTCTCCCTGAGCTGATTCTGCCCTGCTGCTGGGCACTGCTCTAAGGTGCTTGACCCCAAGCCCAACATCCCAGGAGTCACTGAACAAGGCCAGAGCTGTGAGAAAGATACTGTCCATGGCCAGCAGAACCTCAGGGAGTCCCCATTTTTAAGCCTACAGCCAGAGGCAGCTGTCATCATTCTGAGAGGTCTCCCTTTGAGACAGAACTTAGCTTCTATCATGTCTCTTCTATCATATCTTCTATCATATCTCCCTTAGAGATAGAACTTAGCTTCTATCATATCTCTTCATAGTGCTACTCATCTTTCTACAAATGTAGAAGGAAAGGAAAGGAAAAAGGAAAGGGGAAAGGAAAAAGGAAAGGAAAGTGACATGTGTCCAGCCCACCTGCTGAGGGATTGCTCTGGTAAGTGGACAGGGGCTGGGGATTCTGCAGCCTTAATGGGTCAGCATTCCCAAGGGCCACTAGCAAATAAGAAAAAACAAATCAGGGAAACAACCTCACAAAATAGCTGCAACTGTGTTCGTAATTGGTTGGGACATGGCAGCACCTACCTGTCAAGCACGTAGCCCAGGGCCTTGTGCCGGACGCCCGAGTACACCGAGGGGCTTGTCTCCCAGGCCACTAAGTTGGACGCGTCATGGAAAAGGTGGATATTCACCAAGTCAAAGGCACTGCAACCAAGAAAGAAAGAACCAGGTGACTATGGGTCAGAGTCCTCCAGCTGCCCTGAGCAGGGCAGTTCCCTCCCTCTGCCACAGGACAACATGCACTAGCTTCAGTCTCCTTGGTGGCAGAGCCACCACCACCCTGGGACACCTGTCCTCAGCTATTCCAGGCAACAGCATGGCTTCCTCTGAGGCCAGAGGACATGAGATATTCAGTTAGGTCTTCAATAAATCCTTACAAATGCAGGTACTCTGGCCAGGTAAAAGAACAGCTATTTTTCTTTAAAGAAAAGGACTTGCAGAGGATTGCAAGACTCTCAGCAGTCTGTAGGCTAAACTGTTAGAAGGGAGATACACATCTCCCTCAACCTTAGCTCCCAACAGCCCATGCTGCCAAAGCGTGCCCACTGTACCACTGTCAAGGAGCCCCAAACACTGGATTAGCACCAAAACAGGAAGGCAGACTATATTCATTTCATATGCCAGAAGAAGCCTCTGAGCAATACCTCAAGAAAGGTCCTCAGTTGCCCTACTGAGCCTCTCCATGCACATGGACTTGGTGAGGCCCAAATCTGGGTCAGGTCAGTCTTTCCCACAATACGGACAGCCTTTTGTCATCCTCAGCTGGTCAGTGGATGTGTCCATTTCACTAGGTGAGGTCCTAGCACTGTCCCTAAAGTGCTCACTGCCACATTACATCCCATGCAACACAAGGGTATTTCAGCAATAAATACAAAAATTGAGGGCTACAAGTTTGCATTCCCTTCTTCCAACCTATAGTAGCCACTGCCCATAAGCCTGATGACCCCAGCTCTAGGTGCCATGCCCCAGGTACCTCTCTCAACAGTCTAGCAGGTTGGTATCTGAGACTAAAAGCAAAAAGCAGCCATAGTGGTCAGTCACTTCCTAGACTAGGTCACAAGGTACTGTGGCTCTGCACTGGGGTCCCTCTGCCTCCCTCTTTCTTCCCCCCACACTCTGGACTTAATTCTTGAGCAGCTACAGGCAGACCACATGGGAAAGAGCTGTGTTCTTCCATCATTACCCATGGACAAGCTCAGAAGAGCTTCATCTGGACTTAGAAGGTCGCAGGGGCGAGCAGCCCATGAGATTTGGTCCAGACCCATAGCTGAGCCACAAAAACCATGGCCTAGTTAATGTTTGTTCTCTGAAGCTGAAAATTGAGGGTGGTCTGTCTTAGAAGATCCTCAGGCAATGAGGCTTTAGAAAATCTCTGGGAGGGAAATAAAAACAAAACCTCAGGTAGGATTCTAGCACCTGGAGGACAGGTGAGGAGGCCAAATGGAAACCACAGTAGGAAGGCAGAAACAGGTTCCTGCAGTTTCTTTTCACCAGAAAAGGGGCATTGCTTCTGGGAACATTCACCTGCAGAAAGCAGGCCAATACAACACAGTGGAGATGAGCCCTACTTTGTGCTCAGAGTCTTGATCAACACAGACTTCTGGATCATCTTCACACCATTTAACTTTGCAGCCGGGGACTACTAGGAGCCTCCCTGACAGAGTGCTCATTCAGCAGGCTCTGGCACAAAAAAACTCATGCTTATTAAGGAACCAGAGGCTTTCTACCATGTCTCCATTTGTGCTGAGCACCCAGACCTCTGACTTACAAGGAATGGGTAACAACACTCTGTGTGATGTGGCATCATCCACAAACAAAAAAGGTCAAGGTGCAATGGACAGAAGTTGTGCAGCAAGAGTCCCCACTGAAAATCAGTACAGCTTTTGATGAGACATTTGCAACATAACAGTTGTAAAAAACACCACAAAAAGGTAAAAAGTACTCTGACAGTTATGAAGCCATATCTCATGTCCTCTGGCCTCAATCAGTTCCATGTACATAACATACATACCAGTCAGCAATGCACCACCTTGTCCTGATGAAGCCTTTTCTTGACCACTTGCACTGAAAAACAAAGATCACACAGTAAGCACTACAAAGAGAAGCTATGGGCTATGTGGTTCAGCTGCACTCAGAGTGCACACAAGATGTTTCCCCAAATAGAAAAACCACCTTTAAACTTGGTGTTTAAAGTACTCTGCTAAAATGAACTGAAATGTGCAGTTACCACACAGGTGAAAAGTCAGAGACAGTTGTTTCACTAGGAATTCTGATGGCCAGTAAGCTGGCTTGACCAAGAGAATGACAGTGAGAGGTCTGAAGAGGGACAGTATGAACTGTCACCAAAACCCCTTCTTAGTGAGCCCATATACACCTCTCCCCAACACTACCACAGAGCACAACCTTTGCCTATGGGACTGAGGTATTTATTCATGTGCAGGCAGTCTCAAGAAGTGTGTGTGTGCTATGGTCTGAATGTGTCCCACAAATCCACGTTGAAATTCAACTGCTACTGTAACGGCTCTAGCCTCAGAGATGTAATTATATCACCAGGGCTCCTCCCTCCTGAATGGCTAAAGCCCTTATAAAAGGGCTTGACAAAGACAGTCTGCTCTCTTTTGCCTCTTTCAATCCCTTCTACCATGCGGGGACACAACATTCATCCCCTAGGAGGACACAACATAAGGGACCATCTGGGAAGAGGACACAGACCTCACCATATACTGAACCTGCTGGCACCTGGACCTTGGACTTTGCAGTCTATGAAACCATAAGGAATAAATCCCTGCTGCTGCTGAACTTCCCAGCCTAGTGTTCTTCTAAGACACCTGCTAACAGGGAAGGGGCAGACTACAGAAAGCTGCTCTTGGCTTCTGCCCCACATTCTCTCCCCCATCCAAACAATAGAGTCTGAGAGAATAGTCACTGATTTCCCTTACTCTCTTCATGTTAGTCCTGAAGTGAGGGGAAAATGGCAAGAGATAGCACAGAATAGTAGGAAGGCGAAAGATATGTGAGAAACTGGGCAAGAAAGACCTTGTCCACAGCTCTGCCACATGTAGGACTACATGGCCCATATGTCCTTTCCCTAAATCACTGGCCAGTATCTGCTCATGCTCACGCAGCAAGGCAGCAGGTAGAAACCTGGCTTCTGTGATGTGATGAAAGTTCTGGACCCAAATGCTGAGGACCCAGTGTGTGACTTAAAACTGAACCTTAACTTCTACTTATCTTAATTAATTTTAATTTAAATAGCCATGCAGCACTGGGCTGCCTCATAGCCTAACCAGCTTTGGGAATGGGTATTCTGTCCAAAAGAAGGAGCCCCTTCTACATCCCCAGTTCACAAGCCCCATGTAAACAAACACTCTAGAAGCAGAGGATTATTCTCTCTGCCTCCTCGAATGCCAGCCCAATCAGCATGGGGTGCCATCAGCATTGGTCCCAGTTATAGTCCAATGCCTTGGTGCAGCTGACTTGGGGAGATAGGAGGGAGGAGAAATGAGCCTTGAGGTTCACATAGCATCTCAAGGAAAGACAGAGGTGAAAGGCAAAGATTGCATTTCCTCCACTGTGCCTGGGTTGTCTGCTGCAGAAGTGACCGCTTGTGAATTCAGAGTTAAGAGCTGGTGAAATGTGTTCCCTACATTATTCCAGAGAAATAAGCATCAGGCAATTTTGTTGACTTACTTCTTTATTTAATGGAAATAATTTGCTGGTTAAAAAACAAAACTCTCCCCTTGGTCCCACAACACTCTTAACCATGGATCCTCTTCTACTTTCCCTTATAACCACACTTCTTGGGTAAGAGCTATCCAAGTATCATACATAGTTCCTGTTAGTGTTTGTATGTACATGTCCCCACAAAGCCTCATGAGCTCATAAACAGGACTTTCCAGAGGTGGATGGATTTAGGGTGTGTAATACTGGGATTAAGGGTATGTAATAACTAAACGGGTTTATCACAGTTCTGGGTATGGATAATGGAAGCCCCACTATAGGTACGGGTGGCACTAATCAATAGGCTTATAGCCTGGATGGTATATAAAAGGAAAGAGAGAAGGCACGCTTGTTGTTGCTGCTGCTGCTGCTGCTGTTATAGCATCATGAACTGTTTCTCTTCTGTGATACCCCTCTGCAATGCTGCCCTGTCTTGGAGCCAGCCAACTATAGACTGAAACCTCTACAAACTGTGAGCTGCACTAAATTTTTCCTCCTTTATCTTTCAGTGTCCAGTATCTTGTCTCAGCAACAACAAAAAACAAAACAAAAACAAAAAAAATCCTGAGACAGCTCCAATTTCTTTTATTCCCATTCAACCCTCAAAAGCAGTTTGGTTCCTAATTCTAACACACTGCTCAAAATGATGCCTTCAAGCTCTCCATGCCTCCATATGCACAATCTCAGCAGCACTTGATGCCGCCAAGGGCCTTTGCAGCCCCTCTGTCCTCCTCATTCTCCAACCACATCCTCCCAGACTCTAGGTGTTAGGACTCTAGGAATAGGTGCTCCTTCTCCTGCCCTCCATGTCCTCTCACTCACGCCCAAGAATGGAAGGGTAAACCACCTCCATGCTGGTAACTCAGTTGCTGGCCAGTCACCAACCTTCTCCAGCAGCACCCTGAATCATTCTCTTGGCGTCTGTCATCCACCCTTGTTAGTAAGCAGTATCATAACAGCTCTATTTGTCAGTCCTTTGATTTATAGATTTATTCTTACATGTCTTGCTTTGGACCCCAGGTATGCTCAGCATGAAAACTCAATGCTTTAATTTGGGAAAAACTTCCCCTATCTTTTCTAACATTGCTCCTTATTGTTTCCTTCTGGAGTTTTTTTTGGATGAATATGGGAGCCTCTCAATGGGTTTATCACAGCTCTGGGTGTAGATAATGGAAGCCCCACTTTTAACTATCCTTGGTATAAAAATATAAACAACTGAACAAATCTTTTAATCTTTTAACTATCCTTGGTATAAAAATTTTAATAACTGAACAAAAATCTTCACCTTTCTTGGTTATGTTCTAGATGAATTCCTTAATAATATCTTCTGATTCACTGGTCCTCTCTCTGGTTTTATAACCTATTCTGTTTTTTTTCATGACTGTGTTTCTATGGGGCTGTTTTGTTGCTGTTATTATTGTTTTTAGTGCTGAGGGTTGAACCCAGGGCCTTGTGCATACTAGGTTAGCACTCTACCACTGGGCAATACCCTCCATCCCCTATAGGCTATTTTTTTATATCTTGCTCTGATTTTATTTTTATTTTCCACCTTGCAATGTTCTGGTTGCACCAAACAAACACCACATGGAATCTGGGGCCCTGGTTCCCTGGCAACACAAGGTACTCAAGGAGGCACTCATGGGGCCCACAGGTAGATCTGGCCTTCTTCCTTTCAAAGCTGATTTTGCTCCTCTTACTTCCAGTATCCCAGGCCTAAGTAGACTTAAAAAATAATAATAATAATAACAGACTTTAATTTTCAGAGCAATGTTGGGTCTATAAAAAAACTGAGCAGAGGGTCAGAGGGTCAGTGGGTCAGAGGGTCCCCACGTGCACCTCCCAGTGTGGACATACACATGACTAGACCCGTTTTCTCCTGTTCTGCCTCACCAGCATTACATGAGCTAACTCTGCTCATTTAGCCAGTACCCCTCGCTATGCTCAGGCCTATACAATGACATGACACGCAGAACTATAGCATGTTCCCAACTTATGAACATTCAAATTGTGAACTTCCACAAGTGTAAAGTGTATAAGATTCACAAGTATACTCTGTAAGACTCACTTGTCAGATTATGAATGACTCCGATTTACGAACATTCCCCCAGAATGGAACTCATTCATCAGTCGGGGACTTACTATACCTGCTGTCCCTAGCTCTTACTATCAGGCTATCTCACCCTCTCGCTTCCTGGCTGCCATACGTAAGCAGCTTCCTACCAGCACACTTTCCACCATGAAGTTTCTTCTTTGCCACAAGCCTAAAAGTAATGGAACTGACCCATCATGGACTGAAACCATGACATTTTCCTCCTTTGTTTTCTCAGGTATTTTGTTGCAGTGACAAAAAGCTAACACACCATGATATTCCAACATTCTCATAGCCTATAGTCTGCCACGTGTCCTTGGTTCTGGGATGGGACCTAGCACTGGCCTTCCAGAGCCCACATGAGAGTCAGCCTCATCCACAGCATCCCCATGTACTCTTCAGCAACCCAGAAGACAGTCAACACAGCTTTGCCCTCATTTCATCAGGGAGTACTTGAGGGTCCAAAGACTGAACTTTTTAAGACTACCAGCTCCTTGGAAAAAGGAACAAAACTAGAATCTACTTCCCTAACTCCAGGGCCACAGTTCCTCTGACCACTTACTTCCCTCTTCTAGCTGAGCCTGAACACTTGGGATCAGCATTAGGGTGAGATGGCTCAAAGTAATGTGTACTACCCACTACCCCCAAGTCATCACAGAGTGTAGGTGCCTTTTTGACAAACTGTTCCTCAGTGTTGCCTCCCCAAATACCTCCTCCTCACAATACACACACACCCACAACATATCCAAATACACAGGTGTACTCACAAACACGCACATGTACACTCACACAAACACATGCATACACAAACACACACCTGGGCAGATATATGAATACATACATTCCTACATACATACATACATACACTCAGATGCATACACAAATGCAAGTCATGTACTCAGGTACAGCATGTATGACTGAAAGTGCTACACACAAAAACTGGTCCACCATAAGCCCACGCACTTGGGCCTCATGGAAGGCCCAAGGCATCACCAAACATAGATGCTGTTGCTTGGTCCACTGCAAACAGAAGCAGAACATGTATGGGCAAGGCTTCTCAAATGGTTGATGGGTCTCTTCCATTCTGATCATGTTACAGAACTTTCTGGTCACTGACCACCTTTTGAAACCTTCATTTGTGGACTCCTAGACCAAAGATGGTGGCAACTCCACACTCCTTGGGTGGCCACACCTCAGATCTGGTGTGGCTCTGCTCTTGGAGGAGCCATCACTGCAGAAATGAAAACCATATCGAGGCGGGGCAGTGGGTAGCACATCTCTCACTCACCATGCGCAGTCTCTGCTCAGGTCCCCTGTTAATAGGGTTCCTTGAACCAGCAGATGGATTGCAAATACAGGCAGTTTCATCTACTAAAAGACAGCATAAATCGCAGTGGAGAAAAGAGGAGCTGCAGGGAGGTTATCACCATGCAGCCCTGCCATGAAAAGCCCACTCAGAGCATTAGTGGAATTAATTCATCTTTCATAGGAACTCACGGCAGGGTCTGTGATCTATGGTAACAACCAATTTCTCACTACGGGCAAGAGGAAAAAAATGACTCGCCTCGATCGACTACACAAATCTGCTTTTTAAAAATGGCCTCACATTATCCGGAGTGTTGCTCCCAGAGGCGTCATTTGAAATTCATACCAAGCCAAAAGCACTCATAAATCAACAGAGAAAGTTTTGTTAGTTTTAGATGCAGTGGGCTGTAATTATTTGGAATTGCATTATGCCTCCATCACAGTAATTACATTTAGATTATCCTTAAGTGATGGTAATAAAAGAAAGAGAAATCAGTCTTAAACTAATTCCCTCCCCTAAAATGTGCTAGAATATAGCACAGGCTGGCAGGAAGGCACAGGGAGTCAAGCCCATTCAGGGCTGCTGTGGCTCTGGCCAAAGCTGGTTCCTGGGCAAGGCTCAAGGCTGGGAGACTCGGCATTCCTACACTCCAGAGCATAACACACTTTGTGAAGGTCTGCATGTTAAAAAGCACAATATTGCTGACAGAATGTTAAAAGTTTGTGGTTTTTAAAATGGAATTTTTCTTCTATTAATTACAAGAATGAAAGGAAATGTGTGAATCCATTTGCATAATACATGCCATACAGGCAAAGACAGGGTTTTCTGAGATGGATTCCCATACAATGAACCCAGGAACACTTAATGCACCCAGCAGGTCTAGGCACACACTGCTACAGGGTCTGATCAGGGACCAGCAGGCTGTTGATAGCCTCTCACTACTTTCCAAATCAAGATATGTCCACCCAGACACCCGTGGCCTTTCTGTGTGTTTACACTTCCATAAGTGGATTTTTTCCTCTGCCAGCAGACTTGACAATATGGCTGTGAAGCCAGCTCTGCTGAATGCAGGAAGGCCAGGGACCCAGCCCAGGGCTGCTTTCCTGTGGGAGAGAGACGGCTCCTCACACACTGCCTTCAAACCATGCCTCACTCTGCCAGTGCCACAAGGGGACAGAGCATTGACCAACAGGGGCTGAGGCCAGAGCACCCTCCCTCCAAACAGTGGCAGAGCAAAGCAGAGGCCTCCAGCCTAGGCTCCTCATGCTGACAGAGATGGGAGGAGAAAGCTGGTTAGAAGCCCTAAGCTGACGGTGAGAGTAAGGAGGGCCCAGCCAGGAACTCTGCCAGCCAGGACTGCAGGGACTGCTCAGGAACCAGAGCTGGGAGCACAGAGAGTCAGGATCTCACAGGGCATCTCTGGAGGAACCACGGTGTTGTGGGAAGCCCCTCCCCTGTGTGAGTTGTCCCACTTGGTGCCTTCTGCCTTGGCCTCTGCCCTTCCCTGTCTACTCACGACACAGTGGCACTTTGCTGAGATGATAGCAGATAGTCATAGAGGCCAGGGAAGGGGCTATGTGGCCGACAAGTGCCTCTCAGACCCTTTAGGGCTAAAGGTGAAATGTGATGAGAGGATCTGCTACCCTCAATTATGGAACTGTAAGGAGTGAAGTGAGGACACAGGACACTAAGGAGCCTGCACATGGTCTTTGGGCAGGAGGGCTACCTGCCAGGTCCCTGAAAGGAACAGCTTCACACAGAAACAACAAGCAATGGATGTGACTGCACTTGTGGCAACTTAAAACACTGCTCATGGTGGCATACTCCTCAATACAAAACAGACAAATGTGCGAAGCTCTGGGACAGAGGGCAGATGTCATCTTTAGGGGAAGACCCCACAAAAAGGAGTAAGGGGAAGACAACAGAGCTTCACTGGCAATGAAATGTACACACTCACAACCACTCTTGGACAGGGTCTATGGTATCTTTTGTGGATTCATCACACACTTCTCAACATTTGAGACAGTTTAAAGTCATTTAAAGAAGAAAGTTGCAAAGAAAGATACATAAATTGCTTGGGGAGGGTCCTCAAGTGTTGCTCCCGCTGCAATCATCACATGTTCTACCACTTATGCCCATGTCCTGCATTGCCCATCTCTAAGCCATCCCATCTGTCTTGCAGGGGTATCTTAAAACCACAGAGCAGCCACTCACTGTCTGGTCTTGGCCCAGTCCTGGCTTCCCAGCCCCACTTCCAGCCTTCCCTATTTCCACTTCAGTCCCTCAAGTCTGTTCTAGTCACTCTGAGATGACAGCCTGGGTCAGTCCCAGCCCCAAAGAGGCCTCCAGATGAGTGAGGGTCAATGTAGGATGGACAGAAGTCTAACATCAGCTGTGAGCAGGCTCAGAAGGCCTGCTTCTTGGCCCATGGCTTCAAGGAAACTGCAGCACTGCGTCTTTCTGTGGGAATGTCACCATATTCAGGGAACGTTACATGGACGTAACTACACATGGAAGGTCTCAAAGCTGTCCTGCCTTCCTTTTCTAGTCTCAGATACTCAGTGTAGAGGGGGATAAGGAAGCAAAGCTAAGGGGCAGGCCTGAGTCAACTGAGTATAGGAGGCTACTCCACTGACACCATATCCTTGGCCTGGGGACAATGGACGAGGAAGCTGAGCCACAGGGTGACAGGAATGCCCATCCTTCATTAAGATGGCCACCATCGCTTCACTCAAGGCACAGGTCACAAAGCAAGTTAATAAAGTTGTGGCCTTGCTGAGAATCAGCACTGCAGGCAGGCACAGCTAGCTGTAGTGAAGGAACTACAGAACATGCCTTCCAGGAGCTGCAGAGATGAGACCAACATGTTTCCTACATCATGATAAGGGTGGGATATGCTCAAATGATAGGCAAACAGCCATCAGGAGGTGAGGCTCAGTGCTTCACTTCAGCATCCAAAATGCTTCTGGTCAAGACATCCAAAGCTTACTGTAGTTTAACATATTTTAAACGGGCAAGGCAATGAAGTGTGAGTCAACAGGCTCAGAAGACTCCAAAAATGCTGGCTGTAAGGCTTACTAAAAAGTAATGGACTCTAAATCATGCACACAATCTAATAGCTGTATAAAATAACACAACATGCAACACCAAACAAAAAGGCACTAAAACCCCAAAGAAATAGGTCTGCATTTTATGATTACCGTGTCTAGGCAGTAAGACAGTAAATAAACCCCTGACATTTTTTTTGCGGGAGGCGCAGTGTGTGCATGTGGTGTGGTGCTAAGGATTGAACCCAGGGCCTCATGAATGCTAGGCAAGCATTCTGTCACCGAGCTATACCACAGCCCACTCCCAGCCTTTTTAATTTCTAAATGCTCCATGTGAAGTGGACACAATCACTGGGAAGTGTTACTGAGCCACTAGCTTGGCCACCCACCTGCTTCACAATGACTGCTATTTCCTCACTTGCTGGTATAACCCTAAGGCCTCATCTGTGAATGGGAATCTAGCCCCCATCCTGTGCCTGTTGGAGAAGGTGAGGGATATACTATGCCATGAAGTCCCCGCATACAGTCATACTACACAATGACTTCCAGCCCCTGAGTTGGTTGTTCCTGCCATCCAGACTGACCCCTCACACCATTTAGTGACCTCCATGCTCACTAGGCAAGCTAGGTGATACTTTCCTGCATTTTGGGAGAATGTACTTTTGCCTAGAAATGACAAATACAAAATTTACAGACTAAAAATGAGTGTTTAGACTCCCTTCCCTTTTATCTAGGATAGCCCGTATCAACCCACACTGGTTTAGAACAGCGGAGTGTCAATGCTGGGCTGTGACACCCGACGCCCCTTACAATGGAGCATGACAGTTTCGACCTAAATTTTACTTCTAACTTGCTTACTCTAGAAAGCACATGTGCTGATAAAAGCCCAAAAGACAACCCTGGTTACGCACCTCGGGGAAGTAGTCCTGTGGGAACTTCTCTTTCTCCAGCATCGGTGTGCTCTCTAAAGTATCTGAATAGATCTCTTTGCCAGTGACTTTTTTATACTTCTTTGCTGGAAAAGACCAAAAAGATGACTTGAGTAACTTCAATGTTACACACTATCCAAGCAACCATGTGTTACTGGGGGGACGTGCCCACCTGAGGAGCCCCAGGGAGCCAGGAAGCCCTGAGCAGAGAAGCAGACAAAGGTCTACCCCTGACCAGCTGCTCCATGGATGCCTGCAGCTCGTAAATTCCCATTCTACGACCTAGAATCTGACACTCCACTTCATTATCCCCTAAGAGCTCCCAGCCTGCAGATTTACAGGGGCTAATTGGCACCCTCTTTTAAAGCAGTGACTATATTGAAGAGGGCTATGGAATTACTATTCAGTGAGACCTTCACATGAATTTATTTAATAACATCGATTTCCTCCTCGCACATGGCCCACATCACTCATATTCTAGGGAAGAGGTTTTATGTGAGACGCAGAGAGGGACAGGGTGGGCATTTTCCAGATGTACTCTTCCAGCTGCCACCCAGACCTCCCCAGGAGATGTGGCTCCCACAGGCCTCCCTAGGCTGACACGTCTGTGGACAGGGGTTGGTCTGAATTCTCATTCACATCTACGTATGGGACCCTTTTTTCTACGAACTAGCATCCCCATGCCCTCAATGGTGTGTGATAATGAGTGTATGAATCCATTCCTCAAAGCCTTGTTAGGCTGGGGGCAATAGCTGCTGGCCTCTGCAACATGCTGTGAGGGACACAGGCAGAACACAGCCCCTAAGACTACCTGGGAGCAAGGGCCAAGCTCAGGCACGCCTGACCTGGTCCTTCAGTTGTCAGCCTCAGCAGGGCAAGTTCTTCTGGGTTGAGAGGGACTGCTTTGAGGTAAAGTTCCTGGGTGGTCGAGCAGATTCCTGGAGACCGGCTCTGGAATAAGCAGCAAGCTGTGCTTCTAGCATTTCATGGAAAAAGGCTTTATATACCATGAACTGCTGACACCTAGTTTCTGGAGCACTGTCCATTCTACAGAATGGATAGGATAACAAAAGCAGACTGAAGGATGCAGTGTTATGTGCCAGGGCTTGGCTTTCCTCATACAGGGTAAAGGAAAAACCAAAATGCTAATGCTAAAGAGGTGAGTTTGAGCCCACATACACAGCCCTGAGGACGCCATGATGCCATTTCATTGTGTATGGAACATAGAAAGGAACAGCAATCAGAGCCCGTCCCCTAGATGCAGACCTGTGTACTAACCACACCTACAGTGCCTCTGATTACATTCCCCAGATATGGACATGACTCCTAAAGGCCTTAGACACGCTTAGCTCTGAAGCTAACACCACCATCTTCACCATATCCATATTTCCTCACTCAGGGAAAGTGAAGATAGCTCCAAGCAGGTGAGAACAGGGTCACACAGGTTCAAGTATAGTCTAAGCCAATAAGCAGAGCAGAGGTGCACTTAACCCCAGGCACACTCACCGCAAATGCTCATCCATCCTGCAGAGGAACAGTGTTTAGGACACATGGTGCTTTGGCAGAGTTGGGCTGGGGTGGTCCAAGTGACAATCCACATTTGAGAAGGGTCAGCACAACTGGACAGCTGGCCTCTTCTGAATTCAGACATGATCTGGGGTATTGGAAAGGGCCCAGCACAAACAACTCCATGGTGTGGAGGTGTGGAGCCAGCCTGAGACTCCAACCTGTCCCATATCCAGTCATAGCCTTCTTAAGCTCCCTCTTGGACATCTAGGCCCTGGTTTATACACCCTTTTGAGCTGTAGGCTTACCCTTAGAGGGGCATCACTGAGCATTATGGATCCTAGTCTAGATATGGGACATGACAACAGGTAAGCATTTGGACATGGGACCTCGTATGGATTTCCTGACACATAGGCCTGGAGACTATATTGTCCTGGGAGATACCAGGCAGAACCTCATCCATGTGAATACCACTCCCTCAGTGTGGCCAGGTCTTGATGGAATGGCTAAACAGGCAGAGAAGAGCAGAGAGGATGATGGTTCTGACACAGGAAGCACAACAGCATAAAGGCCAGTGAAGTCCACCATCACAGGGTAGCTAACCGGGAGAACAGAGCAGCCACAGCAAGATGCGGAGGGAAGAGCCCTGAGAAGGCTGTCCCAAAAGCCTGTCTTGAGCCTGATGCATGGCTGCTGTGCCTGGCATTCCAGAAGTCATCTCCACGAACCTCTAGTCCCTGACAGAGGCTTCTGCTCCCTTGATGTCTATCAGACAGTCACAGTCCAATGTCCAGTGATCAGGTCTGGTCACTGCATACATCCCCATAGCAATGATACTGGGCAGGTCCAGCTGAGACAGGACAGAGCTGGGTGAGGGGCAAGAGTCTTGACTGCTAAAGTACTGAGCAGAAACACTTGACTACTTCCTGGACACCCAGTCATCGACCTTCAGCTGTGGAATATCCATCCTACCTCCTAACTTGCCTGGTCAGTACCAGTCATGGACTGAGTTTCACCTGCTCCTGCAGTGGAAGAAAAATGTCCACTCTCAAGGGTGTTCAGTATAGGGCTCCTCATGGGAAAGCTGAAAGCTCCACAACAGTGCTCCTAGAGGCCTGGTCACTCAGATAAAGATGCCCATCACACGACAGGTACCACACCCACATGCACAGGTGCAGAAAAAACCACAGCACACATTCATAGGAAAGTGGTGTGGGCTGCAGGTTCATAGTGTTTCACGTAAATAAAGGTATGGAGGTAGTAATGGCTGCAGGAAAGCTCCATGCTTGCCTTGGTAAGAAACTCAAGGGACTGCTGCTTCCCTCTAAGGTCTAAGACTGTTTTTAGAATAGTCTTAAATTTACTAAAGATATAGCAGCAAATGGAACATTTCCATGTGTCCCTGCCCTACCCACACACAGCTTCCCTACTACTGGAATCCTGAATTAAGGAGGTTAAACTAACAAAACCATCACCCTTTTAAAAAGCTTTTGCACAACAAAAGAAATCACCAACAGAGTGAAAAGACAACCCACAGAAGGGGAAAAAATTATAGACAGTTGTCCTCAAAGGACTTATATATAAAACATATAAAGAACTGAAAAAACCAGACTCTCCCCCCCCCCGCAATTCAAAGACCTAATCCAAAAATGGGCATCTGAGATGAATGCACACTTCTCAGAGGAAGAAATACAAACAGCAAATAAATATATGAAAAAATACTCAACAGCACTCGTCATTCAGGAGATGCAAATTAAAATAACACTGAGATTCCATTTCACTCCAAAAAGAATGGCTACCATCAAAAAATCAATTGATAACAAATGCTTGCGGGGCTATGGGGAAAAAGGAACCCTTCCCCACTGTTGGTGGGAGTGTTGACTGGTGCAACCACTGGTGAAATCAGTGTGGAGATTCCTCAAAAAAACTAGAATTAGAGGTTCCATTTGACCCAGCTGTTCCTTTTCTGGGTATCTTCCCAGAAAAATTGAAAACATCATACAACATCGATATATGTGCACCCATGTTTATAGCAGCACAATCTGTAATACCTAAATCTTGGAAACAACCCAAATGCCCATTAACTGAGGAATGGATAAAAAAAGATACGGTTTTTTAAAATAATGGAGTACTACTCAGCCATAAAGAAGGATAAACTCAAGACTTTTATAGGTAAATGGATACAACTTGAGATCATACTCCTAAGTGAAACAAACCAGACTCATATGTGTAAACATCATACAGTTTCACTACTGTCAGAAGCTGAACAAGTAAACAAGATCCAAAATGTACAATACATATTATGAATTGAGATGAAACTATTCAGAAGAAAAGAGAAACTGATATGGGAAAGGGGAAAGGAAGGGAAAGGGAAAAAAATATATATATACATACACAAAAAAAAATAGTTTAGAGAGTTATAGAGCTAGTTTCTCTTAGTCCACTGAAAAAAAGATTTGTGCTAAATATTGTTTGGACAATATTCCATGCCTATATCTTGTACTCTGAGTAACTATTACAAAGCTAACAATACACAATCTATTAATTATTGTTACTCTCCTAATAGGCTGATTTGAAACTATTTTATTTCTGTTTTTCTTCTTTTCTTAAAAGAAACTAACAAAATCAATATTGATGCATAATTACCAACAGAAATCCCATTTACTTCAGGCTTTGCTCTTCCTGTTGTACATTAGATGCATCTTGACATATGCATAAGAATATCATATTTGCATTGTTACAAATCACACACATCAGTTTCTCTGCCTTATGAAACCACTATACTCCACAGACCTACCCCTTCACCCACCACCCAGGTCCTGGTAGCCACTGATCTTTCACTGTTTCCACAGATTTACTATATGCAGAATGGACCTCTGCACCACATAGCCTTTCAGACCAGTTCCTTTATCTGGATGAGTTTTTGGGTTGCTGATAACACTCTACTGTAACAATGTGCACTCTGCTCACCCTCACTTGGGAGGCTGCAGAGGATGTCTGGAAGCCAGTGGTGTTTACCCTGACTTTGCTCTTCTTCAATAATTTTTTTGTGTTAGCAATTCTGGGAATTTCTCTCCCCATGTAAACTTTATAATCAGTCCATATATATGAAGGTACTTGCAAGCATTTTGATAGGGACTGATTTTAGGTCAAATCAGGAAGAACTGAGGTCTTGACAATATTTCCTTCCTAATTTTTGGAATTCACTCTCTCATGTTCTGGAGTCTGTAATTCTAAAATCAAAATGTCACTAGATTCAGTGTCTGGTGAGGGTCCATTCCTCACAGATGTACTTTCTGTGTTACCACATGATGAACACAGCAAGGAAGCTCCCTTGGATTTCTTAAAAGGACATTAATCCCATTCACAAGGGCTGAGCCCTCATGACCTAGTCACCTCCTAAGGGCCTCGCTTCCTGATACTATCACCTTGTTAGTTCAACATATGAATTTTGGAAGGACACAAACATTCTGACCACACTATTATCCACATAGATGGAGTATCTCTCTATTTATCTAAATCTTTGATTTCTTTCATCATAGTTTTGTAGTTTTCCTCAGAGATATTACTTTTAAATCATATTTATTATAACATATTCCTAAGTACTTCCTTTTTTGCATGTGCTTACATAAAAAAGTTTTCTGTTTTTGGTCAGATGTGGTGGCACATGCCTATAATCCCAGCCCTTGGGAGGCTGAGGTAGGAGGATCGTTGCAAGTTTGAGACCAGCCTGGGCTATAAAGTGAGCTCAAGGCCAGCCTGAACTGCATATTGAGACCCTGTCTCAAAAGACAAAAAGAAAAAAAAGCAGTTTTGTGTTTCTAATTTCACTCACTTGTATTTATATAGGAAAGCAATTACCTTCTGTATATTAACTGTGTATCCTGTAATTGCTTATTTCTACCACTAGAGATTTTTCTAAATAGGTAATAATTTCATCTGAGAAAACAGAGTTCTAATCCTTACTCCAACCTGAAAATATGCCCTTTATTTCCTTTAGTTTTCGTGCATTAGCTAAGATTTCCAATAATATGTGGAAGTAGTTGGGAAGAGACATGATTGCTTTGCTCTTGACTTTTTTCCCCAAATTTTTCATTTTCTAATTTATTAATTTTTATGTTATAGATTTTCTTGTAAATTGAAAAAAATCAAGTTAAGGTAAGTTCCTTCTCTTCTTATAGTATGTGGAAAGTTCTTACCATGAATGGATGTTGAATTCTGTAAAATGTATTTTCTGCATCTATTGATATAATATTTTCTTCTTTAGCTTGTGCTGTGGTTTAGATTAACACCCCCCTCCCCGCAACCTAAGTTGTCTGGAGGGTGACTGGCTCATGGGGGCTCTATACTTACAGTGGACTCATCCACTAACAAGTTCAGTAGGTGAATGTGCTATTAGGAGGTGAGTCCTGGTTGGATGGGGGTCATTGGGGGAATGACCTGGAAAAGTGTATTCTTGTTACTAGTTCCTCACCTCTATTTCCTGGCTGCCATTATCTGAGCAGCATTTTAGCCACCATTCCCATCTGCTATGCTATTTCTGCCTAACAACGAACTTACCATGGAATGAACCCACTGAAACTACAAGCCAAAATAAACCTCTCCTCCTTTAAATTGTGGGTGTTGGATACTTTGTCCCAGTGACAAGAAAGTAAGATAAATTTTGGTACCTATGAGAAGGGTTCTTTCTGTGACTATACCTGACTTTGTAGTTCAAAAGTATTTGGAACTGGTTAGTAGGAAAAATTTAGGAAGTTTTGGAGATGATGGCTACAGGAGTCCTAAAAGGCTATAACCCATGCTTTATGAATGATCAGAGCTCAGAACATCAGAATGCTAACAGAAATGCAGACAGTAAAGGTCAAGTTCAGGAGGCTTCAGTTGGAAACAATGACTCCATTGGCAGTTGGACTAGAGGTCATGTGTGCAATACTCTGGCAGGAAACCTGTTTCCATTTTGTCCATGTCATGAGACTTTGAGAGAAACTGAGATTAAGGGTGGCTGAAAAAATTAATCCGGTAGGGAAATTCTCAAAGTAGCACAGGATATGGTCTGGGTTATTCCTGGCTGCTTTTAGCCAGATCTACAGTGAAAATCAAGAGGAAAAAGCAAATGTGAAAAGTTTGCAGTTTTGTAAGAAAGGAAATGCCTGCAAAGTTGGGGTTACAGACAGCATGACTGCTAAAAAGATTATCATTAATATGTTAATGACATAGCCATAATTTGTTTATCTCCCTGCCAGGCAACTCTAGCTTCAAGTCCATCATCCAATGCTAAATAGCTAACCATCAGTGGTTCAAGCTGCCTGATAAGATAGTTATGCATATACCATCAGTGGTTCAAACTGATGGGAACATGTTAAAAAGAAGCCAAATACTTTGCATCATAATAGGAAAGATGACAGAGTATCTCAGGAATTGGCACAACCAATTCTACAGGCTGAAGGGTGCAAAGCTGTAAAGCTTTCATTTGAGAAGAGAACCCTAGGACCCCTGCTTGAGAAGAGCTGCCTAGGGAACTGCTTCCCTGAGATTCTTTCACAGTGCTCAGTGATCTGGGCACTCAAGGGTCTCTGTAGTCATGGCCTAAGTGTACCTGACTGTTGCTGGAGCTGGTGGTAGACTTCATATACATGGCTTCATGTACTGATTTTACAGCCATGCAAAATGGAAAGTTATGGGTCATGGAGGCTTCCACCCGGATTTCAGAAAGCCTGGGAGGCCAACCAGCGTGCCCCTGAAAGGGCAGTGCATAAAGCTATGAGAGTAGAGCTGAAAGTGCAATGGAGACCCAAAGAGTTGAAGATGGTAGGAACATGGAACATCTGTTGAGGAAAGCCACAGGCAGTGAGTGAAGCCATCCCCAAGAAAAAGGCTATGAGGGCTGCAAGAAGTAATGTTATAAGGGCAGGATTGTCCAAGCCCATTACAGCTCATATTTCATCACATCTTCCCCCAGTTGCCTCCCCTGGGTATAACATTGCCCTGATGGGTTTTGGTCTTACTTTGGTCTGATTCCTTTCTACTCTCTATGCCCATTTTCCCTTGGGGAATGGGAATGTTTACTCTGTGCCACTTATGTTCAAAGTGTTTAACTTTCTTTTTGATTTTTACAGGGGCTCACAGCTAAAAGCTTGCTTTGAGTTTTAGAGGCAACTTTGGACTTGGACTTTTCAGCAGTGCTGGAACTATTAAGACTTTTGGAACTCCTAGAAATGGCCTAAATGCATTTTGCATAAAAGAAGATGAGTCTTTTGGGGGCTAAGACAGAATTTTACAATTTAGGTTTAAAAAAACATTGTACCCCAAAGGGCTCATGTCTTTAGAGTGGGGCTTTGGGTGATGCAGCACTGGGGATATCATACTGATGAGAGGAATCATGCACTAATGACTTAAGTCGCCAAATGTGCTTTTAGGAGGTGGGGCCAGGTGGGAGGTGTGATCTGGAAAGGTGTATTCTTGTCCCTAGTTCTCCCCTTTTCTCTCTCTACTTCCTGGCTGCCATGAGATGAGCAACTTTCCTCCTCCAAGGCCCTTCTACTATGCTCTTTCTACCCTGCAGCCAGCTGACCATGGACTGAAAAAGTGAGCCAGAATAAATCTCTTCTCCTCTAAGTTGTGGGTGTTGGGCATTTTATCCCACTGATGAGGAAAGTGAACTAAGACAGTCTGTGATGTGATGGATTAGGTTAGTTGATCTTCAAATGCTGAACAAGCTTGTGTATCTGGAATAAATCCAAGTTGGTCACAGTGTGTAATTCTTTTCATGCGCTGTTGGATTCAATTTGCTAATGTTTTGTTAAAAACTTCTGAAGTTTATGTTCCTGAGACATACTAGTCTGCAGCTTTTCTTCTTTGTAATGTTTTTATCTTGTTTTGGCAGTAGGGCAATACTTGCTCATAGGTGAGTAAGAAAGTGCTTCTCTGCTGGGTAGACTTGTAGAGAACAAGTATAACTTTGAATTGACCAGTAAAGCGATCTATACCAGGTACTTTCTTTTTCAGAAGGCTTAATTACTGATTCAATTTCATTAATTGCTAAAGGCCTATTTGTATTATCTAGGCCTACTGTATGAATTTTCATAGATTGTATCTTTCAAGAAATTGGTCATTAGGTTAATAAATTTATAGATACAGACTTTTTTTTTTTTACAGTATCCCTTTATTATATATTTAATGTCCATGGGATCAGTAATGACAGTCCCTCTCACTTCTGATATTAATAATTTATGTCTTCTTTTTTCTTGATTAGTATGGCTAGCATTATGTCAATTTTATTAATCTTTTCAAAGAAGCCACTTTGGTTTTCTTAATTTTCTCTATTGATTTTCTGTTTTGAATTTTGTTGATTTCTATTTCTTTAAAAATTTTTTTCTTCTGCTAACTTTGCATTTTAACTTTCTTCTACTTTAAGGTAGGACCTTAAAGTACTGATTTTAGAACTTTCTTATTTTATACTGTATACATTTGATACTACAAATTTTCCTCTAAATATTGCTTTTGTTAGTAGCCCATGAATTCCATTAAGTTGTATTTTCATTTAGTTCAAAATATTTTTAACAATTTAGCCATCACAAACTGTGCTGCTATGAACATGGGTGCATATATATTGCTGTGATAAGATGTTTTCAGATCTTCTGGGAAAATACCCAGAAAGGGAATAGCTTGGTTGAATGAGACCTCTAGAGCTAGTTTGCTGAGGAATCTCCAGACTGATTTCCACAGTGGTTTCACCAGTCTGCATTCCCACCAGCAGTGGAAAAGGGTTCCTATTTTTCCACAGTCTCGCCACAATTTGTTATTGGTTGATTTCTTAATGCTAGCCATTCTTACTGGGCTGAGATGAAATCTCAGTGTTGTTTTAATTTGTATTTTGCGAATGACTAATGATGTTGAACATTTTCTCGTGTATTTATTTGCCATTTGTATTTCTTTATCTGAGAACTGGGTGTTCATCTCAGATGCCCGTTTTTGGATTGGGTCTTTGAATTTGGAGGGGGCTGACGTTTTTAAATTTTTTGTATGTTCTAGATAGAAGGCCTTAGGAACAGCTAATGATTACTTGTTTGATCAATCGTGTATGTCTCTGTTTCCCTGAGAAACCACTTTGAAGATATCAATAAGTAATACAACAACCACTGTTAATTTCTAACAACTTTGTCTGTAACCCTGTTTTGTTTATATTGTTCTTATGCTATTTTGTAAATGGATGTCTGTTAATATGTTTTCCTTCTTTTATTTCTTAAAATAAAAAAAAAATTTTAAATTTCTTGAGATTTTTGACCTATGTGTTCTTTAGAAATATGTTTGAAGATCTGAAGCATTTCAAGTATTTGAAGAGTTCCCAGTTATCTTCCTATTACTGATTTCCAATTCAATTCCACTGTGATCTAAAATCACATTTTGCATGGTTTCTCTTCAAATTTTTCAAGGTATGTTCTAAGGCTTACAATGTCAGCCATCTTAGTGAATGTTCCATGTGAGCTAGAGAAGAATATATGTTCTGCTGCTATTGGATTAATTAGAAAGATGACAATTAGATCTAGTTGTGTAGCGGTACTACTGAGTTCAATCACATCCTTACTGATTTCTTGCCTCCTGGATCTGCCTATTTCTGATAGAGTACTGATGTCTCCATTTATAAAAGGAGTCCCTTGATATTACCTCCCAGGTTGATTAGTATTTGCCTTATGTATTTTGATGCTCTGTTGTTAGGCATAGATACGTTAAGGATCATTATATCTTCTTGGAGAATTAGTCCTTTTATCATTATGTAATGTCTCTCTTTTTTGATGATAACTTTCCTTGCTTAAAAGTTTGCTTTATCTGAAAGTAATGTAGCTATTCTAGCTTTGGAAGTGTTCTCATGATATATCTTTCTCCATCTTTTTGCTTTTGATCTTTGTGTGTCTTTGTTTCTTAAGTGGGTTCCTAGTGGCAACACACAGGTGTTTTTATCCATTCTAAACAGTCTGTATCTTTCTGACTATTCCCATTTAAAGGGATCACAGATATAGCTGGAGTAACATGTACCATATTTGTATCTTTGTATTTGTAACTTTTCCATTTTTTGCTTCGTTTTTGTTTTTTTGCAGAGGGGGCGGTCTTCTACTCTTTTTCTGCCTTCTCTGGTTTTTAATTGAATGTTTTATATGGTTCCTTTATTAAAAAAAACTTTAGTGATTGCCATGGAGTATATAATATATACAGTATTTATAACTAATACAAGCTTACTTTCAAATAACACTATATTCTTTCACAAGTAGTACAGGTTCCTTGTAACAGAGGATTCCTGATTCCTTCTTCCTTTATAATATTTCTGTTACTATTAATTTTACTTCTCCTTATCTACAGTCACTCAATATAGGTTTCTGTTATTACTTTAAACAAACATTGTCTGTTAAATCAATTAAGAATAAGAATAAACGGGGCTAGGGATTTAGCTCAGCGGCAAAAGCGCCTGCCTGGCATGCGCCAGGCCGTGAGTTCGGTTCCCGGTACCGGAGAAAAACAAAAAAAAAAATTAAAAAAAGAATAAGAATAAATTATTTTACTTCACTTTCACTTACCCTCCTCCCACCCTCTTTCCTTTTTTGTGTGAACCAGAGTTTCTGTCCTGTGTCATTCCATTCTGTTGAAAGCCAACTTGTAGTGTTCCCCACAAAGCAAGTCTCCTGGTGATAAAGTCCCTCAAGCTTTGTTTGTCTGACAGTCTTTATTTATCCTTCCCTTATGAAGGACAATTTTGCTGAATATAGAATTCTAAGTTGATGTTTCTTTCCTTTTAATGCTTTAAATATTTCACATCAATCTCTTCTTGCAAAGTTTCTGAAAGAAGGCCAATGCAATTCTTATCCTTGCTCCACCGTAGGAATGATATTTCCTCACTTCTTGTTCCTAGTCTCCAGCTTCTTTCAGGACTTTGTCTCTGCCTTTTATTTTCCTGCAGTTTGAATAGCAAATATGATGCGCCAAGGTGCAGATTTTTTGGCATTCACCCTGGTTGGTACTGATGATTTTAAAGCTTTTACAATCTGGTGATTGGCTTGGTGTCTGTTATTTATTTTGGAATATTCTCAGCCATCATTCCATTAAGTATCTGTTTTCTCTTTCTGGTATCTCATAACAAGTACGTCCACTTTGTGTGGTTGTTCTGCAGTTCTTGGACATTTTTAAAAAATTATTATTTCTCTTCATTTTCCAGTCTAATAACAAGATACCACACCTGACAGACCTGCAAAGCTCCGACTCTGTGTGAAAAGGTGTGTCAAAGGAAATCCACAGACAATTGAGTGGATAATAATGGTAGCATAGGAAATTTTAGTGGTTGGTACCTTCAGCTATAGCAGACAGTAGACACTGCCCAGGCCCCAGCCAGAAGAACATCAAGCCTCACACTAAAGACTTATCTACCTTGGTTTTTTTTTTTCCTTCTCCTCAGTGATTCATGTTGTACTTTTAATAAAAGTTACACGGCAATCTAAAAGATAAAAAATGCAAACTAAAGAAGTAAACCAACCTCCAACCTAGACTTAGGTATGGCACAGACTTGAAATGATCAGGCTAGGAATCTAAAATAACTGAGTAATATGTTAAGTGCACTAATGCAAAAAAATGGATAACATGCAACAACAGATGGTAATGTAGAGACATGAAAATTCTGAGAAAGAATCAAAAAGAAACCTAGAAATCAAAAGCACTATAACAAAAATGAAGAATGTCTTTGATGGGTTCCTTAGTAAACTGGACATGGCTGAGGAAACAACCAGTAATGAACTAGAAGGTGTATCATTAAAAACTTCACAACATTTTAGTGAGTCAGAAAGGTCAGAGATGCTGGGATTGGGCATCTCCTTCTCCTCAGTAGGTGGGCTTTGATAAGATCCCAGCAGACTGGGTCAAGTAACACAGTTTTCTTGAGGGTGGACCCTGTGAAGAAGGGAGTACCCTGACCTTGACTGTGAGATGGGTCTCCTAGTGGTAAATCTTATAATTGTGTGGTTCCTAAGAGCTTTTCTCTTCCAGGATAGTCTACTCAGTCTCCAGCACTTGTCAGTTCCTGTCAAATGTTTTTACCAGGGTAGACCCAGGAGCTAGCTCCTGCTCCCAGAGAGTGGTGACCTTAGCCTACCTGTCTGTTCAGAGCAGCAGTTTGCCCTGTGGATCTGAGAAGAGTTGTCTATTTGCGGTCTGTTTAGTTCTCTTCTTGTGAGAAAGGGAATCATGTCTTCCAAACCCTTTATATATTGGGCCAGAAACAAGAAGTCTTTTCATCTTTTTTATCTGTACCTCTGAGTACTCCTTAAATTTTGTACAAGGTTCTTGTTTTTTTTAATTCAGGCTACTACTTTTAAAAATTCATTCAAACTTTTCACAAATTCTGGGTTGCTGTGCTCTGATTCAATTCAAGTCAGAGGAAGAGGGGCAGGAGTGGCCATTCCAGGCTGAGACTCAGAAAACCACACAACTGCAGAGGGTCAGCTACAACACCTGCCAGGGCACTGTGGGTGTTCAATAACACACATCTAGAAACAAACAGGTACTACGTCCACATCCACTGTCCACTACCGCCCAGTCTCTGTCATGTTGACCATGTGGAGGCCCCTGAGGAAGTTTTTACTGGAGTGAAGTGTGGATATCTAACCTGTAGTTTTAAATAAACTAAGAGTTAGCCAGGTATTTCATGGTTGATTTCATTTAATAATAAAATATGTATGTACAGAAATTGTTTCTTAAAAAAACATTCTATGGATTTAAAACTTTCTTATGCTTATCATACAAATTTCCAAAAGGCTAATCCTCCTTCTGTCCCCAGCCTCACCTGGGACATGCTATGTCTAAATGTCTGTTTTGATAAAGAAACAGTACACTGCTGACTGGTGTCTACACAGATGTAAGAGAGCAGCCTGGGTGTCTCATTCTAACCTAGTTCCTCGGTGAGAATGCCAAGTGCTGATGTTTAAGTATCTAAAGAATCCAAAGGCAACAGGGCAATGAAAAATTATTCTGCTGCCTAGGATCCTGCCCATCATCAGGACGGTGATGGGATCACACTGTTCAACTAATGTAGACAAGACTGCTCAAGAGGGTCCCAAGGGAGCAAAACTAATGAATCTGAACCAACTGACACAATTAGTCACCTTCCACAGTTACTACAACTTTAATGACATTTCCAATTGATGTGAACTGGCTCTAGACCTGAGTGGAGCATAGGAGGGTTCACATACAAAAGGAAAAGAAGATACAGAGTAGACAGTAGACATAGAAAGACCCAGGCCAGCAGGTCCATGCTGAAATGTTTCTCTTCTGGGTAACAGATTCCCTCAAGGTTCAGGACAGAGCCAACAAGCACACTGGCTGTCTCAGCAGGGTGTCTCACAGACAGGGCATCTCACCCTTGGAAGACAGTGCAGACCCACAGCACTGGTCATTAGCTGAGCAACAGCATTTTTCATGGCCACAAAACTGTTCCAACTTCTGCTTTTGAAATTCAAATATTCCTCCTTTAATAACCCACCTGTTTAACAACTGTTTTGACTTACGACCGAGGCACACTGTTCAGACTTATGACGCATCTTTTTTTGTACAGTTCTGTATATCTTGTTTATACAGCCTCAATGTCCTTTTTTGTACATTACACACCTTGTTTATACAATATTATAATTTTTGTTGATTGCACTGTATAGTACAGTACTGTAGTTTTATGTTGTTATACATTATAGTGTTGCATATGAGTTAGGCAAATAAAAGCAGTCATCAAGTTGGAGTTTGCCTTGACTATTTCTTTGTTCTGAATACTGTACTGTACATACTATACACAATTCTTCATTTAGTGACCAATTCATTTAACAATCTAGTCCCAGGAGTGGAACTTGTTCATTAAATGAGGAGTATCTATATGCTATCTTTTCATTCTGTTTCATCTTCTCACCATTGGTAGTAATACAGATACAGAACTATTCCCTCTCCCTTGAATTCCTATAGGAAAATCAGCGTCCTCAGCTGGGTATCCTGGAGCAAAAGAGGTGCAGAGGCTTGGCATATGGTATGGGTCAGGCAAGTGGGCCAGGGTTAGCATGCTCCATTTCAGAGAAGCTAGAGAGCCAGGTTTTCACAGGAGGTCCCCAGTTAACAACTGCATGCAAGTGACACCAAATGAAGATCACACTGGCACTTTCACAAAGACACAGGGTAGAAAGGACCCAAAAAAGCCAATCATCGAAGATGGGGGCACCAAGATCAAGATACCAGAAGATGGTGAAAAATCTTACCTTTAAAGTCAAACTGGTAGATGTTTTTTAAAGATTCATGAAGAAAATAAAAGCTTCCTAGTGCCTGTAAGAACAAAAAAGAGACAGGATCAGAGGCTCATACTGAGGGACTCTTAAACAAGGTTCTGAGCAACAAATTAAAGGAACATCTTAGGTTAGAACAAGTTAGCCAGCTATGACTTAATTACAATCACTGACACAAAGGCTGACCACAGAAAGCCTGCTAAAATCCACAATCACCAGGCTTGGTTATATCCACCATCACCACGCTTGGTCGTGGAACTAAACTGGAAGGCCAAGTGCAGGGCTTGGCTGGACTAGGCCTCTGCAGAGCACTGACCCTCAGCTCACAGCTATATGTGGCCTGAGATCTGAGTACTGACCCACTGTACACTGGTCATTCTCTGTTCAGTTTCCCTTCCCTCTCACCTCCTCATTCTTCAGAACTGAGCTGAAGCCCTGTGCCCAACAGCCACTGAACCCAGGCCATGTAGATTAACTGAGCAAATAATTCTGGATGCTACATGTCATTCTGGTCAGGGAATCCAGCAGGGCAGTGTACACTGTACTAAACATTGCTTGCTGCTGTTCTGAAATTCAAATTTAACACATTTTTATACACACATATATAAAATGTATGTGTTCATATACAAATTTTTATGTGTACATTGATTATGTTTTTGTTTTGCTAAGTCTAGTAACCCCAATAAAGGTCTTGGAGAAACTCTACAGTCATGGTTACAAAACTGTACACATTTAAATTTTTTAAAAAATGACATATTTATCAAAACTCACTGGACTATAGCCTGAAAGGATAAATTTTACCACCTGCATATTATGCCCTTATAAATACAACTTCACAAAAAAGCCCTACTTTCGTAGGACTCACCCCTAGACAGAAGACATAAGAAGGCCACATAAGATTGGGCCATGAAGACAGGTGTGTGGATGGGGTAGCCCTGAGAGAGAACCCAGCTATGTCCAGACCACTCAGGGCCTTGCCAGTGGGAAAGACTTGATTCTAAATTCAGCTTTTTATTTTTGAGAAGTGTCAAGTCTTCAGCATTTCCTTCATTATTATTGTCATTTCACTTTTTGCCTGAGAGATTATTTCTGATCTCATCTCTTCTATGGCCTTATGGAGTTGTTTCTTTACTTCCATTGCAGTCATTTCAGGTATTTCAGGCATGTGTTTACCAAGTTCTCCTATGTTGATGTCTCCTGGACTTGTTCTGATTGGGGTGGAGTTCTGAGATTGTGTTTTAGTCTTTCGTTTTGTCATGTTTGCTACCGGATGCAGAAAGCTCAGTTTCCCTCTTCAGTAGCTGTTCAGCCAAGACCACTAGTGTCCCTAGTTTTCCAGTTGTTCAGGTTTTCCCGAGTGACCTCTGAGTAGCGCTACTTAGTCTCGGGTTTTCCGGCAGTTTTTGATTTGTATCTAGTTATCCCCGTTCTCAGACACGGGCACTTGTGTCAGTTGATGGCCGACTGTCTGATCCAGTGTCCCCTAGCAGTTCAGGGCACATGCACAACCTGACTCAGGCTGCACTAGTGTGACAATCCCGGTCCGTGGACCTATGTCCCCAGGTAGTTTAGGGTACAGGCATAATTCAGACACAAACTGCAGGATCTACAGTTTGTGAACCACCTGAATCATGTCTCCAGTCAGTTCAGGACACAGACAGGAACCAGATGCAGCCCAGATGCGTATCAGTCACAGACTTCCCCAGTCTTTGACTTGCTAGGGGGTCTGGGCAAAGGCAAAGCTCAGACTCGAATCGTGGGTCAGCGGCTCTTGGAGCACTCACTCTCTTGGTGCAGGTCGCGCAGGGCTGAGAGTGTCTGTTCGTCCCGCCCGCAGCCAGAGAAGTCCCTGGGGCTTCTGAGTGAAAACCTCCTCTCTGCCGCGGGAGCAAGGAGGCCAGGACTCTGTCTGTAATGGCAGCGGGGTCCTGATTCGCGCGCTCTGCCCTCAGGGAGTAGCTGGGAAATACCTGGCTCTCTCGGCGCGTTTCAGCTGGGAACCGTGGCAATGTGAGAGATGTCAAGTCTTCAGACAACTGAAAGTGTAGGACAGGGACACAGTGTATCCTGTGCAGGTGCAAGTGCATACTTTGCTTCTGGCAGAACCATAACCTTATGATGCTTCACTCCTAAATATACTGTGTGAGTCTCCTAAAAAGATCTCTTTCCTTCATAACCACTATTCTTACTACAGAAATCAACAGTGGCACCAAAATACTACCTGATATCAAAGCCCCAATAAACCTCCCCATGGTTCCAAATGTCTTTCATAGTGCATGCCCCTACACACACAACACACACACATTTTGGTGCCCTGGAGTTCTAGAGCCATGAGCTGACTCACACACAGCCACTCAGCACCTGGGGCATGCAAGCAGGAAAGGAAGTGGTCATTCTAATGTTCTAGACTGGCTGAGCTTATAGGGACATAGGTGGGAGTTTGGTGACTCCCCTTTCAGTGCCTGCCACTGTCTCACAGCCCCTGTGCCTCTGGTCAGCTCTTCAGCTTGCCTGAACTGTCTCCAAAACACAGGAAGCCCCAGGAAAGACCACCCATCTCCATAATTGGGCCTAGCCAAGAGCAGCCAGCCAGTCAGTGGCCCAGGGATTCTCCAGGTGACTGTCATAGGGAGAGCTGAGATTAGGGCTTTTCCTTAACCCTGGCCTCCATAAAACACCAGTTTCAACTGACATGCAAGGAACCAGAACTGGCTGCAACATTTACTTCTGTAATCACTTTCATTGAAAATGTAATCTAGTAATGTGATTATGGAAAAAGTTTTCATGTCTCATAGTCCTACCACCAAAAAGAGTGGAGAATCATCAGTGATGGGGTTGCCTCACTGCACTAGGGTCTACCCTAAAGTCCAAAGACTACCATGCATTCATCATCCTCTGTCCTGGGTCCATGGCAGAGAAACATAGCCTGATTAAGCTGGACAGAAAGCAAATGTCACTGTCAGGAGCAACAAGGGCTGGCCATGCCCTCTCCAGATTTGAACCTTTCAGAGAGATTGAGTTTCGTCTTTCCATAACTCACTTATATAAAAATATATCTACATCTATATGTAATATACATACACACACACACACACACACACACACACACATATATATCAATGTACGCAAAACTGCCATCCTATGGCATCTCATGGCCTCCACTTAGCCCCAAATCACTCTTCATGACAACCTCCAGCTCACCTCTACACTGTCAAACCTGTGTCCAGTCTCTACTGTATAACCTGTGGGGTACTGTCTGCTCCTTCCCTGTCCATTTACATTCTGCCAAACCATCCTCCCACATGTCCTCTGTTCCTCATGTCCATTTCTGTCTCAGGAATATTCTAGAGCTTCCCACTAAACCTACCCACTTGTGCCTCTGTCTCCCTACCCACACAACAGCAGCTAAGCTCCTCTGCACTGTGGTCATGGGCCAAGAGAGACCATTGAGGCACACTTTCCTATGTCTATTTACATCTGGTCACATCTATGGAACTCAGGAGGATAGGCTGGATTGACATCAGGAAACACTTCACTAGAAAATAATGTGTTACCCTGGGGATGAAGTAGCTAGCACCTGCTATGGAACAAGACATACTCCCAAAACAATTATTACAAAGGAGGACACCACTCAGCCACTGAAGCTGGACATAGAGTATAACTACTACAGCGCAGTAGGTAACTGGGACATAGTTAAGAGTAGAGGTCTAAGTGTACATTATGGTTCTGGCAAGTGTTCTGGTTCATAGATGAGTGTGTGGCTCTCTCTCTCACACACACACACACACACAAACACACACACACATACTCATGAGTGTCTGATGAAGCCACAGAACTTGACCTGTGCCCCCAGTGCTGCATACTGACCACAATCCAATGCAAGTAACTTGGGTAAAGAGACCCATGATGGGACCTTGTAGCTGGGGACCTGGTGAGTGAACACAGCCCCAAGAAAGATGCAACACAGAGTACCTGTGGGAAAGGGATTCCATTGTTCCAGAGATGGAAGCTTTCTTTCCTCTCAAAGGTGGAAACTCAGCACTCAGCAGACAGGATCTTTGTTCTCAATCAAAAGCCAGAGTATACAAGAGGCTGCACGTTACATGACCTGAAACTGGACCCCCACAGCTTGCCTCAGCGACACCTGTCTGATCTCAGGCACTTCCATATCCCTGGCCCCAGGACACATGTCATGGCACACTGTCAGTGGGTCCTGAAGTTGCATGTACCTGAACACAGTGTATTGTTGTACCAACAGGCACACATGTTCATAATCCAAGAAGGCTCACCATGGACACTGATAGTGTGCCTGTCAACTTTGGTACATCCTTGCCTAACCACCATCTCATCATGGCAGAAAGTAAGTGCAGTCAACTTTTGGCTTGCTTTCTTTGGAAAAACAAAGTTGCGGCCACCTGTCAGTATGAAGGATCATAGTTCACAGGTCCAGGGTAATTGAGCTTCCTCCTTGAGTCAGGAAACAAAACAGCACGACTTCCCAGAGTGAACCAAACATTTGCTTCATGACAGCAGCCCTGCAAAGGACACCTCTCCACCTGCCTCGGATGAAGAAGAAACTGGAAAGTGTGATAAAGACCTCTAGAGACCTTTAAACATCACCCCACTACATGAGAGAAAGCTGACATGATATTACGAAGCTTACTAATAAGTAAATGGAAAACAAACTGCCAACAAGGACACAGAAACAATTCACTGAGTCAGAAAATCCATACTCTGCTCTAAAGAATACTTAAAGTCAACTTCAACCCAACTTTCCAGTGCTCACTTCACACTATCAGTATGGTCAGGGTGCCTTTCCATCACAAGACACCTGGTTGTACGCTGAGTCTGCAGACAGGAAGCTCCTGGTTTAATTGGCTCCTGACCATCGTGCGTGTCAATAGCATGTGTGTCATATCTAGGAATACTGACTCCTTGCCTCTTTTGCTAAAAACAATACTTTTTATATATTCATAAACCTATTATGAGTGCTTTTTAATTATCCACTAATGAAAAGCAGTGTACTCACTACTATATTTCTGCCGTAAGAGTTCTTAATGCCCCTAGAAACAGCCACAAAAACACCAGGGTTCCTTGGATAGCACATGGAGGGAGGGGCTGAGGACGGGGTGGGTATGGTCCACCTGAAGTGTTTGAGAACTATTAAATTCATGCTAATGTCAGCTGGAGTCTAGCGATGTGATAAATGACCAGGTACCTTCATTCCCTGTTTGCTTTCAGAAGTTGAGTCTGCTACCCGTACACCCACCTTGCAAAACAGGAGAATCAGAAAAACTAGGGTAGACTACTGCTCCTATCTGGGGAGAAAAAGCACATGTCTGTAAATGCTGCTTAGTCACAAATCAAGTATGTGTCCAGTGTGGGCCTACTCCCTTGATCTAGCCGCCACCAAGGCTCAGGGCAGGCACCGACAAGGAAGGGACACAAAGCCACTGTTAGAAACACCGCCATTACTTGGTATTTGCAAACAAACCAGCCAGCCGGTAATCTATCATTTCCGTTTTGAGGTCAACAGCAAAGCACACATCATTAACCTGAGGCCTTCTGTACACGGCTCCTTTTCCAGGAAACAAATTTCTAAACTCAAATAAAATTGACTTAGCAGTAAAGAACACACAGGAGTACCACTTTCTTCTTAGATACTATGAAAGGAGGAGCCACACAGACAGATATTTCTTGGATGTGACCTCAAGGTGATAACCTATAATTACCTATTGCCAGCAAATCTGTGAAAATGTTGGAGTGACTTCCAACAGCACTGCTGCTATAACCACAGTGGGAGCTCCTAGTGCACCCCAGGAAAGGCCCCCTTACAGATGGCTGCAGTGTCTACTGCTGGGACAGACCAAGTACGAGAGGCGAGGTCATAGCAAAAGAACCAGGGGCCCCTTCTGTGGCTAACTGTACTTACCAAGGTGACACAGAATTGGGTAATTCATATCTCACTCCAAGATAACACAACACTACATTGTTTCTACAGATAAAGTATTTTCAGCTCCAGTTACTTTTTAAAAATGAAATACATTTATGAATAGGAAAGTATATTAATGAATGAATACATAGGAAAGCATAAGGTATTGCTGATAACTAATCTTCAGGTCTGCAATAAAATAGAGGAGTTAGTTGTTCTGAACTGCAATAACAGACCACTGACTCATGGCTGGTCAAGTTGATCTGTGTGGAGAACAGGATGAGTCTCTCACACCTTACCTAGAATTTCCCAACCTAAGCAGACACATGACCCTCATTCTCCCACCAAGGAAGGACATGGCTTTACTTAGCTACACTTTTCTCAGGTCCTTACATTCTCTTACAATCAACTGCAAACAGCTCCAATGTCTGAGAACAAAATTTCATGGATTGGAGAGAAAGCTTAACAATGCCTCCCCATTATGAGAATTAAAGTAACTGTTGAAGCATAGAGGGACATACAGGTCTTGAGACTGTTCTTTGGCACACTGTCTTTCCTTGTAATAAGGAGAAATGGTGATGTTCAGATTCACAGCAACTAATGAGCACAGGACACATGCCACAGGGAGATGCTATGTCCATGAACTTATAATTGCACAACTTCAGAGCTATTCACACCCAAAAACATAAGTACTTATGGATATAAGCACATACATACATGCGTATGCAATACATATATGCACATGCATAAATATATGTAACACATGTGTATGTGCATATGTACACATGCTACAGACATAGAGAAGCTGGAGCTCTCAGGCAATATGGACAAGAAAGCAACAGCAGCAATCCTCTGAAAACAAACCCTTAAAATCCAAATGATTAACATGAAAATGCATCAATAAAATGTGAAGTATTCCTGTAGCGGGCTGCTATTCAGCAAGGAAAAAAAAAATAAAGCTACACTTACAAACATAGATGGATTTCACAAACAAAATTGAAAAAAAAAGGAACATTCCTAAAACTTTACATGTCATGATACCAAGATAACAAAAACAAAACAAATTTTTAAAATGCACTATTAAGAATATATTTTTTTTTCATAAAATAAAGGTAGCAAAATGATGAACACAAAATTGAGAAAAGTCATTACGATTAAATTATTCTAGAAGACCTTAGCTTCTACAGGGACGTCAAGCATCCACTTTGTTACTTTAAAGAATAAAATAATGAAGGTAGAAGGAAATAAATAAAAGAGGCTGTACCTTGGCTGAAGAGGACAGTGTGATGTGCCCCAGCTCTGTATCAGACATCCATGAGATGTCAGAGAAGACAATGAGGACTCAGAGCTAGAATCTCCACCCAGCCCAACAATGGCAAGTTCCCCAGGAACATGCTCTTCTCTCCCTCAATGCCACTGTCCTCTCTCACAGAGGTGGCCATCATCTTAAGAGGTATGAAATAAAAGCAGTAGGCAATACAGAGAATACTTCTGGCACTCTAAACTTTATCAATGCTATCACATCTAATTTGCCTTCAGAAATTTGGTTCTTTCCACTCAGGTACAGTTATTTATAGCTTACTTTTATTTAGTTATACAGTTCAATGATACCGTTCTGTTATTGCTTGTTTTTGATGCTACATAATAATCCACTAAATAAAAATACTGCAATTTATTTATCCACTCTTCTGTTAGACATGATGGTTTTTTTATTATTATAATCAATGCTATCATAAACATCCTCACATAGACTATGAAAAACTGTGAGAGGTGACACATATGTGAATATATGTATAAGACGTGTGTGCATATATACAGAACATACAGACAGAATTTGTGAGTTCTAGCAGACATAATTCTCAATGCAGGGACCACAATACTGCACCACCAGGTCACTATGACAATGCACACCTTCAAAAGCACTACGGGGCAGTGCCCATTATTCTGTATCTTCAGGAGCCGGTGCCTACAACTGGATGATGATGAAATTATGACATATTTTCTATTTTGCATATTTATTATATTTGCATAGCTGAATATTTCTCTTTTGTGATGCTGAGGGTTGAACCCAGGTCCTCATGCATGATAGCCAAGCACCCTACCACTAAAGAATGCTCCAGCTCCCACCTCCTTTTAAAATGATTGGCTGTGGTAAAATATATATAATATAAAATTTACCATCCTAACCATTTTATGTGCACAATTCAGTGGTATTGAATGCATTTTTACTGTTGTACAGCCATCACTACTATTTGTCTCTAGAGCTCTTAAAGTCCCCAAACTCAAACTCTGTATATGTATGTTACACAGAAACTCCACATTCTCTCTTCTCAACTCCTCGATACCATCTCTCTATTTTGTTTCTATGAATGTGACTACTGTAGAGACTGAAATAGAAGCATATAGAATTTGCAACAACTGGCCCATTTCACTTGCAAAATACCTCCCAGGTTCTTCCATATTGTAACATGTGACAGGATCTATCTTTTTAAAGGCTGAGTTACATTCCACTGCATACCAGGGGTAATCTAAACTATGGTGAATGTTTAATTTTTTTTTTTTTTTTTTTTGTTTTTCTTCCGGTACCGGGAACCGAACTCACGACCTTGCGCTTGCCAGGCAGGCGCTTTTGCCGCTGAGCTAAATCCCCAGCCCCATGAATGTTTAATTTTTTAAGAAATGTATTACAGTAAAAGACATATTGCCAAGAGCAACGGGATGTGTTCAAACCAAGGAGTATTTTGAAAGCAATTAAGAGGAACGTGTCTTTTACTGTAATATTTTAAAAATTTAAACAGTCACCATTTTTTAATCACTACACAATGATCAAATGTTTATGGCAATTCTGTGACATAAAAATTTTATGGGGTGTGTCTTTATCCACCTTATTCTTAGGCTCGGGCACCAAGTAACTTCTGACTCTTCCCCAAAGCCAAAATGACCATAAAAGTTAAACATTTTAAATGTATTCAGGACATATAGGCAGCCACAGTAGAGAAACTAGAGACACAGAACAGAACTTCCAGAACTGCTCCAGAAAGTGGAAAGACCAATGCGCTATGCTGTAAGCAAGGGGGAGTGTTTTTGAGGGGGATTAATAGCAATGTTGCCTGTGTCTTTGGTATTGTATCCAAGAAAGCACTTGCCAAATCCAGTGTAATGGAGGTTCTGTCCTATGTCTTCTTCTAAGAGTTTTAAAGTTTTGAATCTTACATTTAGGTCTTTATTTCCTTTTAAGTTTTACACATGCATAGCTAGTTTCTCCAGCACCATTTTTCTAAAGAGACTGTCCTTTCCTCATTGACCATCTTGCCACCCAGGTAAAATTCATCTGACTACTACTGCTCTTGACAATATGTCTTTTACTGTAATACATTTCTTAAAAAATTAAACATTCACCATAGTATATATATACACACATGTACCATATATACATATATACACACATGTACCATATATTTCTGGGCTCTAGTCTAGTCTGGGTCCATGTTTAGAGGGTGTCTTTTTTCCAGCTACTGGCAACTTAGGTTTCTTCTAATGACTCCCATGTTCATATTCTTTGCGCATTTTGCTACTCATCTTTTTCTCATCTTGTACATTTCTTGTTTTTAATCTAATGTAGAATTATGTCTATTATCTGCATTATAAATATTTACTCCTACTCTTCTATGTATCTCATTAATATTTTATCATATCTTTCATTAAATGAAAGTTATTTTTTAAAATCAAGTTAATCAATACATTCTTTCACAGTTTATGCCTTTATGTCTAATTTATAAAACTTTCCTTAATTTGATTCCACGTGGTATCTACTATATTCCCTCTTAAAAGCCATAACCCCAGATACACAAGAGACTAAGGCAGGAGGACTGCAAGTCTGAGGCTACCCTGCATAAGATTCTGAATAAGTAAGTAAATAAGTAAATAAGTAAGCAAGCAAGCTGGAGATACAGCTCAGTGTTCTTTGGGTTCAATCCTCAGTTCTTTGGGTGGGGAGCTATAAGATTTTGTTTTTCTAGTTTACTCTTTACTACGACAGGGACATATCTGTGAGGATTTTCCTATTTTACCTTCATAAGTACTCAGTAGGGTAAGTGCCCTGGGTCCCCCATGCCTGATGACAACTTTCATAGGGTTTTTTGGCCCTTTTTATTTCCACATGAACTTTCAGACAGCTGCTGCTAGAGTGAAGATTACAAATATCACAACTTCCCACATTCACAGGGGAAAGCTAATGTCCTTGTGATGTTGTCTTTGTTCTCATATACTTTGTTGTTGTTGTTGTTCTCATATCTTTACCTATATTGAGTTCTTTTAAAATGTCTTTTCATGAAGTTTTAGCCAGCCATGGTGGCACACACCTGTAATCCCAGCACTCAGGAGGCTGAAGCAGGAGGATCGTTGTGAGTTTGAGACCAGCCTGGGCTACAAAGTGAGCTCAAGGCCAGCTTGAACTGCATAGGGAGACCCTGTCTCAAAAAGGCAATAAATAAATAAAAATAAAAAAATAAAATTTTATTAATTTTCAGTCAGGTATGATAGCACATGCTTGTAATTACAGCACTCTACTCGGAGGCTAAGGCAGGAGGACCACAAGTTTGAGACCACCTGGGCAACTTAGCAAGACCCTGTCTCAAAAAGGAGAAAAGGAGAGGGAGGGGCAGTTGGAGCTATAGCTCAGCACAAAGGCCTTATGTTCAATTCTGAATACTAACAAGACAAAACCAAAAACGTTTTATAATTTTCTCCATAATGGTCTTGAAAACCTTTTGTTAGATTTATTCTTGGGTATCTTTTAACTTCTGTTACCATTAGAAAATGTAACTTTAAGAAAGCACACTGTTTATAACTGCTACTAGGGAATAAGAATGCTACTGATTTTTTATGTTAGCAAACTTACTCAGCTTCATTTAAATTAAATTATTAAATTCTAATAATTGTGGATTCACTCAGATTATATATAAACATAATATAAAATAAAACCTATTTGTTCTAGTCTTCACAATCCTTATATTTTCTCTTTTCTTTTTGCTTTTTGTCTTGTCCTGCCAAAGAAGTTCTCGTTCCATACTGAACAGAATCTGGCTCTGTACTGAGAACAGATGTTGGGGAGCGGGGAGGCAGTCAGATGGCTACTGCATCCATCCAGAGGTGGAGTGGGGGGAACCAGGACACCAACATCAAAAGAGGCAAGACTAGGAGTGTATTTGAATATGAGCTTTGACAATAAATTGAAAGAATGTGTAAAAAAAAGAATGGTCAAAGATGCTGCAGGGGCGTGTGTAAGAAGAACTGGGAAAGAAACTACCATTTTCTGAGGTGGAATAAATTGCAAGAGAAGCGGGGCTTGGGGGAAAATGAAGAATTGAGAACAGGTTGAGAATTCAGGTCCACAATTTCGTGAGGTTGAGATGTCCATGAGCCACAGAGTGGAAATATCTCATAAGCAGTTGGAGTGTAGAGTTCAGGGATAATGTCAGGGTTGGAATGGAGACTTCTGAGCTGTCTTTGAAGGTTGTTATTTGTCACTATTAGAATGCTGAGGGGAGAGAAGCCTAGGTCTGGACTAAGGTCCACAGCACTGTGTTATTTGAGGTCATGGTTACAAGAAGCATCAGGCAAGCACAGAGCAGGACTGTGACCTGGCCCATGTTGAGAAGTGACAGGTGATCATAGCACATTTCTGGATTTCAGTCTATTAAAGTAGTGAACTGCACTAAGAAATTTAAAAGCATAAACCTAACTTCATCATAGCACACGTTTTTTTATACTGCTGAATGGATTCTGGTTGCTAACACTGTGTTTAGGATTTTTACACTTTCCAACTTTGTTTCTGTCCTCTCCACCCCAGTGAAATTATTCTACACTAAGTATTAAGTGATCCCCCCCCCATGAATTATTCTATGCCAAGTACTGAATGATGTTACAAACCAAACACATACTTTTCATGACACCCTGTTTCTCAGCAGCACAGGGCACCTGTCCTTCCCTCATTACTTAAGCACTGCTATTTCTTGATTTTAGGATAACATACTGTTCTTCTCTGCACTCGCTTCCTCTTCTTCACTCTTCAGGTGACAATGACACACTGGGCCTGCACAAGATATCCTAACAAACCTTTCCCTTGTATTTCCTCCCTCTGTGTAGCCTTGTCTATTTCATAATCTAGCTTATGGCTTGCACGTGCAGTTACTGGTCCTCCTCTGAAGTCCAGCCTTACAGGTCCAGGCAGCTGCACAGTCCTCTCTTGGATCTCACAGAAGTCCAATCTTTCCCAACTCAGGACATCCTTTACTATCTTGTGTTCTTACGGAAAAACACAGATCTCTCCAAATTCCTTCAGCATCTTTCCACTACCATGCCCCTCCTGCAAACATCCATTCTTTCTATAAATTCTATCCATTCTCTCCACTGCCCACACCAGACAAGGCCATCACTGTCCTCCAAATGGACCTTGCTTCCTACATTGCTATATTCCCTGGTCTCTTCTCTACCTGGCAGCCAGGTCAGCCTATTTAAAATACACGTGTGTTCTTGCCACTCACTGATCTTGCACTCTAACTGCCAGCAGCTTGTGGAGGGCCCCCACACTTTCCAGCTCACAAAACTCCAGTCACACTAGCCATTGAGGCCCCTGAGCAGGCCAAGCTCTTTTGCCATTACAGCAATCATATGCCCTGACTTCTCCTCTTCCAGCTGCTTGTAACATGAGCCCTGTGCTACTCCAGGTCTCCATGAATGCTGCCTCCTCCAAGAAGTCCTCTCTGACTGCTCTCTGTAGAGAGCAGAGGCTTAACCGTTCTACCCCAGCACTTCATCATTCCTTGAAAATGCTGCACACTCCAGCTGCCTACTGTTTTTCTCCTCTGTCTCCTTATAGAGAGGTAAGCTGCTTGAGGGTAAGAATGTGACGTGAGTTCCCAGCACAGTACTTGGTTCGTGGAAAGAATTCAACAACTCTTGGTTAAATGGAAGGGGTACAGCACCCTCACTGGTTGAGCAGCTCAGGACCTAGCACGTAAAACTGCTCAGCTTTCAAAGTACAACCTAGAGCATAATGTTCTAAGAAGCTGAGCATGATAAAACAAACAAACAACCGCACTACTTTTCTGACCATATCACAAAGGCAAACCCCAAGAATCCTGGCTTTTAAACAATTTAATAGATTGAGTAATAAATCAAAGCAAAGTTACTAAAACATTCATTAGATTATAAATAATAATAAATGAAACAAAGCTTTTGTTTCAATCAATGTAGAGCTTCATTGATCTTCTCCTGTATAATAAACTCACAGACAACCAATCTAATTGGATGAGGCAGCATTATTGCCCATTTCCCTAGCATTACCCAGGGGGGTAGCTTGTGGGAAAGGTTGCATTTAGCATGTCACTGTCACAAGGGTGTCCTCTCTCAAGAAGCTTTGTAACCCTTGCAAAATGAGAGCTGACGCATTTACAAAGTACTGCCTTTCCAATTCCAGCTCCTGAGGCTAGACACAAGATGACGGCACAAAGCTGTTCCCCTACTTGACCCTCAGTACAAAGCCCCTCTCCACGCTGGCTGCTGGCCCGAGAGAGATGCACATGTAATTTCATTCCATCTCCCATCCAACAGCCGACATTAGAAGTTAATTAAATTGGTTGTCTACTGTATTCATCCACTTACAAAGTTAATGATATTCTGTCCCTGAATTAAAGAGCATTTTATAAAGCGTGCACCATGGGAGCTGGCGTATTGTACAAGGGGTGCTGAACCCTGTCATAGCTCCTGGTCGTCGAGTTCCCAATTAGGCAGCACAGGAAGGGCAGGGTCCTGTCTGCCAGGGCAGAGCACAAGTCATTCTGACAGTGAGGGTAAACACTGCACACAACAGCATATTGGGCCACAATAAATTCCACCAGATTAGCACACCTGTTAACATTTCATATTACCATAGTGAAGAGCAGCTGAAATGTAATGAGTCAGTCTTTTAAAACGGCCTTGAAGACCGGCTGTCAGGAAGTGGTGTGTGCCCTGCAGGTGCTGATGGCATAGCTATGGGCTAACCTGGGGCTCCCAAATCAAGATGGGATGCCACACAGAGCCCTACCTGGATACTAAGAATCAGCTGACATGAGAAACACTTCTCCTTTCTGAGTGAATTCCCATTTTACTCTTTTATTCCACAAGTATGTATTTGATGTTTGCTCTACCTGCACACCAACTCAGGCATCTGACATGATTCGGCAACCATCCGCCAGAGACTAAGACGGCAACAGACAAATGTGAGCATGGGGGAGGGCATCAGGAGGACAGTGCGGCTCTGCCTCAGAAATCAGCAAGTGGGTACCACCAAGCTGGGACAGGGAGGGCTCTGACAGAAGGTATTCAGCACAGACCAATGATACATTCACAGTGGCTAGATCTAGGGATCTACTCTTCAGGTCAGAACTCCTGTGACTCCAGGAGTTCACTTGTAGATAGTCCTCAACAGCATGGAATGCTGAGCTCACCAGGAGGGACTGGAGCCAAAGGATCAGACTAGGACCATCATTAAAGAATGGGAGGTGTGGAGCTACTGATCAGTAGGAGTAAGAGGCAGCTAGAGGGGACACAGAGTGGTCAGTAGGGAGAAGAAGCAGGCAGTAAAGCTGGGCATGGTGGTACACATCTGTTATCCTAGCATTCTGACAGGCTGAGATAGGAAGATTACAAGTTTGAGTGCAGCCTGGGGAATTTAGTAGGATCCCGTCTTTAAAAGGTCCAGGGGATGGAAGAGGGGTAGCTAGAGGCTGGGGATGTAGCTTAGTATGAATGCCCTGAGTTCAACTCCTAGTACCAAAGAAGGAAAAAAAAGAGACAAAAGGTGAGAACAAAAGGTGGTGAGGAGATAAGGAGTAGTTGGGGAGAAGGAAGAACCAAGGCCAAGGCCCTAGAGATGAGTGAGGTTGGGGTAAACACAAGTACCAAGTGCTGTTGTCATGCTGAGGACAATAGGGATAAAGATCTCACCCACGGGTTTCATAGCATGGAAGCCAGTGATGATATGAGTAGCCACATCCAATCAGTCAACCCAAAAAGAACTTTGACATGTGCACTTCATAACTATTTTCATGTCTGTTGCAGAGACAAGGCAACCCTTACCCTAAACCCTGGAAAACTACACATATATAACACTGTGAGAGATATCAGAGGCTGGCTGGACAACAGAAGCCCAGATAAACTAGGTGTGGTGGTGCATGCCTGTAATCCCAGCACTTGGGAGGCTGAGGCAGGAGGACTGCCATGAGTTTGAGGCCAGCCTGGGCTACATAGTGAGTTCAAGGATAGTCTGAATTGCATAGCAAGATGCTGTCTTCAAAAAAAAAAAAAAAAAGCCCAGGTAAAACAAACATATAAAAGGAGTGCAGGAAATCTGGAACCTGCTCTACTTGGTCTCCAGGATGCTAAAGGTACTGATGCTAATGACACAGGGTGACTGACACCTGATCACAAGGATGCTGACAGGGATCTCCTATAGCTGCATGGTAACCTGCTTCTGTTCAAGCACCATTTTGGCCTGGATCTTCAAGAGGGGAACCTAACTGACTTTTGCCTGATTTCATCTACTTCCTGAGCAGATACTTGATCACGGTTAGGAAAAGCAAAGCAACTCCTATGGGGGGCAGGTATAGACAGGAGAGCCCAGTGTTCCAGAATTTGCACAGTGTGATTACTACCCACCTCGCACAACCAGAAATGACACAGATTCAGAGTCCTTTTGCATACTTAGTGAAAATGAAGCTAGTCAAAGACCTAGACTTCTATACAGACACCCCAAACCGATTTTTAATCTGTAGCAGCAGTTAGATTATTCTCCTCTCAGAATGAGATTTGTGTACAACCTGGACACTATCTTTTTTTTTTTTTTTTTTTTGGTTTTTCTCCGGTACCGGGAACCGAACTCACGACCTTGCCCTTGCCAGGCAGGCGCTTTGCCGCTGAGCTAAATCCCCAGCCCCTGGACACTATTTTTCAATAATATATATTTTACAAATTGAAAGTTTTGATAATGGGCAAAGAAAACTCTTTTAAAAATCTAGTATTAATTATTAAATTTATTAAGTTACATTTTCCACATCTAAATGATTACAAAAGTAAATCAATAGACTTTCATGACAATTAAATTACGTGAAGAGTTTGCATCATCATTAAAATGGCTCTGACTTATCTTTTGTCTTCAAAAAATCATTAGCTTTTCAATTACAATTTCATTCTTACAAATGTTCTGGTGAAGTAGGTTATATGCATTATAGATATAGGGTAATTAAAGTACAATGCACTTTAAGAAGATGGCCAACACAGAACACAAGCTGTTTACAAAACATCTTCTACCATTAGAAAACCTCAAGGCACATAAAACACTATAAAAAAAGGTTTAATTGATTTTTAAATTTCAATTATATTGGGAAATTGCTATCTACTTCTGTTTCAAATAATTTAAATTAGTTGCCGGTCCACAGAAATGCTATGACAGCAGAATTCTTCTACAGGCATGTATTTGCTCGACTTTCAGTCCTCTCCGGGTCTGATGAGCTGGCTACTGTCACTCTTTCAGAGTTGAAAGGTGCTGGTGTGCAAATTCCACTCACACATGCTCTTTGCTGCTGTTGCTAACCAACATTACTTCTATTTTAGACTGGAGATGTTTTATTTTACATACTTGAGACTCTCTTATTTTACCTCACACAATACTTACCATCTTCACTGCTCTTCACTCCTTTCTCATTTCTAACGTCATCCGAGATCATTTTCTAGCTGCTTGAAGAACATCCTTTGGTATTTATCGTCTTCTCTATGGGTCTGCATGTGACAACTCTATGGTTTTATTTTCATAAAAATGCCTACCTCATTTTCATTCTTAAAAGGTGTTTTTGCTGGATATAGATTTTCATGTTTTTCTGTTGTTGTCATTGCTTGTTTGTTTTAGATTTTTGAGATAGGGTCTTACTACATAGCTCAGGCTGGTCCTGAACTCACTATGTAGCCTAGGTTGACCTCAAACTTGCAGTGATCCTCATACCTCAGCCTCCTGAGTGCTGGGATTACAGGAATGTGCCACCATGCCCAGCTAGACTTCCATGTCGTTTGGGACACTGAGGATAACATGTCATTGTCCCCTGTTTTTTTTTAGATTCTGCTGGAATGTGAACTGTCCATGTAATTGTTGCTCCTTTTTTTTATCCTCATGGCAACTTTAACAAAATTTTCTACTGACTATGGTTCTCTTCAGTATTAGTATGATCTACCTGAGTATGGTTTTTCCTTTTCTAAAAATTCATCTAGGGATTTTCTGGGATTCTTGACCATGTGTTGACGTCTTTTACAACTTTGAGTTTGTGATTTATCGTATTTTCAAAAATGGCTTCTAACTCCCTCTGCTTCTTCTCAGGCTCCCATTACACAAATATCAGACTGTAAATCCTCTGTGGCTCATCTTCCATCCCCCCTCTTATGTTGTTGCATGCTTCATTTTAGTATTTTTTTCTGGTCTATCTTGAGTTCATTAATCTATTTTTACCTTTGCAGATTCCAGTAAATGTCACTAGTAAAAATCTTTGTGTCTCCTCTAAAAAACGGAGCTACCACCATCCAATGCTACCTACATGATGGTACAGATGAGATACTAGGTACAGAACACCCTGCCCGTTACCTAAAAAGACCACCCAGGAGAATGAAGTTCTCTTCCTATGTCTTGCCCTTAAAAGCTGTTATAAAATCTCAGAAAACCTAGCCTCAAGCTCTGACATCGGCAGCCCACCTGAATATGCACAGCAGTGGCCTCCCAGCCAACACTACCCCCTGACTGGAACCACTACCACCCTGACTAGAAGCACAGTCCTCCTCTCTGACCCATCCTTTATCTGATGGATAAAGGTATTAGTTTCTAGAGCCAGGATGCTATATGCAAGTCCTATGCCTGCCTCTTCCAAGTTTCGGGACCTTAATCAAGTTACTAAGCCTCTCTTGTGCCTCAGTTTCCCACTGTAACATCAGGAGACACGAATAGTATTTACTTCCTAGGTTCTGCTCTTCCTATACACTTGAGACAGTATCATAACAGTCAATGTGGACTGTATTCCAGGCAATGCCATGACCACTACTAATACAACTGGTGCCAGAATGGGCTTCAAATATGTCCTTGGCTGATGCCAGAATACAAAGGCATAGCCAGGGGGCTACCAGTCCAGAAAAGGTTTCCACTTCCACATCAGAGCCAAAGTGTCACTCCAGACCACTTTTAAGCTCTCCATTGGAAGTCTGAAATGCCTCCCCTAGAGTCCAGGACAGACCACCACACCACAAACACTGACTGGCCACTCACCACAGCATGGCCCACTACCCTAACCAGAAAGAGACCCAGGCCTTTCCAGCAGACAAAGGGGCTCCAGCATGCTCCATCTATCCTGTCTGGGTTGGAGAGAGGGACATAGCAGAGGCTACTTATGCTTCTAATCACTTGCAAAAAGTCCTCTTCTTCACCTCTCTTCTGAGGCTAAATCATGAAGAAATCTTACGGGAAAAATGTCCAAAACCAGCTACCTTCCACTAATGGCCTTGTTATAAATTAGACCTTACTGACAAAGACTAAAGAAAAGTGACACCCATCAAGTGATCCCGCTTTTTGCACTTTCTATGAGCCAGCACTGCCATCCTGACCTTGTGAGTATCTATCATTCTCCTTATTAAAAAAAAAAAAGACATTGCCGGGACATCAGTTTCCACAAGACAAAGAGCAGGGGTAATGTCAGGGAGGGAAAAGCCAATAGACTGCCTGCTGATGGGGTGTTACAACAATGAGGGGAACACTACTGCAGGGCCTTCCGGGTCAGTGGGATGGCATTCACCTGAACTGAGGCACAAGGGTGGCATGCTGGAGGTCAACTGCGTCCTTGCTTACTGGTCAAGGTCTTGTAGGTGACCGACAATACCCTGTGGCAGGCAATGGGTAGGACAGCCTGATGTGACTGAATACCAAAGCTGGGGCAGAAGACAGCTATGGGGAGGGACTGAGTGGGAAGGCAGGGAGCACAGTAGAGCACCAAACTTCGGTTAAGGCCAGAGGTGAACAGGTTTCCTGGGAAGAGAGTTGTGACCCTGGGGGCTTCCTTTTGACATTCCTAAGACCCCAGTGAGGTAAGCAGAAGAAAGGGCTGAAAAGGACATGTGTAGAGATCAAAGAAGTGGCAGGTGTCCAGTAAGGTCTGGGCCCTCACTGATGACGGGCACTGACAGTGATAGAGGACAAGACATCACAAGTTATGGAAGCAGGAAGCTGTGGGTAAGAGCAAACCCAGCAACCAGGGTATGGCACACAAGCTCGGAACGGAATCAGAATGACTAAACTGATGGGACACATGTTCTATCCACATTAGGAGCTTAAGTATACGAAGTTAATATGACAAAGACACCAAGGTCTTCATGAACTAATGAAACGCCTATATGTAAACAGTGATGAAGAAAAATTAGATTGAGAACAGAGAAAACGGTAGAAAGTATTTTACAACTCAAAATCAAAATTCAAGTAATAAAATCATAACCATATGCTCCTAAATTTCACTGCAAGTTATAAGTCAAAAAGACCACGTGTACCACTTTTACCTCCTCCTGCTCCAAAGCACATAGAGGGCAGGTAATCAGTGGAAAGCAACATGTGGTCCCCTATCCTCAGAGCTTACCAGTCTGCTGTCATCTTAATGACATATTAACAGTGTTCTGTAAATACATGCAAGACACTGGCTATAACTCTCCAACTTCTCTCAAGGACAAGGCTGGGTTCCACTGAAGCATTACCATCAGTTCCTCTGGGTCTGCTCTTGGGGTTCCTTGACGCATTATTTGTTTTATTAAATGAGACCTAGCGCTCCCCTCCTTCATGCAAAAATGTGCCAACAATTCTGAAAATGTAAGGTGAAGAATAAAATGCATATCCACTCCTTTGTTACAAAGGGAAGAGACTGTGGCAGGGACACAGTGCACAATGTCGTCACTAGATTACTTGCCAGCCACTTGCTCACCAGTGCCACTTGCTACCTTTCTGTGCCTCAGGCTTTCCAGCTATATTCTGGGGATACAGCCAATTTCTACAACAATGTCTGGCAGGTGAAACATGCTCAGTACAAGCTGGCAGCCAGGGGTCATGTGTCAGAACACAGTGATACTTAGAGAAGGCCACAGAAGTCAACCAAACCACAAGTGCTATCAATAAGGGCTGCAAGCACTGAGCTGTTCAAAGCATAAGTAAAATGGGCAAAAAGCTCTTAAATCCTACTAAACAGAAAAAGAATGTCACGAGAAATGACAAGCCTTTCTAATACTCCCTGTGCACATTCACATCTGACTTGAGAAATATCAGTATTCTTTCGTTTCCTTGATCACACTTTAATTAAATCTCTAGCCTACCATTTAAAACAAGGCCATTATGGATAGTGACCAAGAATTTCATCATTCCCTGTTGAGTATAAAATCAATCACTTAAGATTTTATGACGTAACCTTTTAAGAGTTTGAGATTGAAAGATTTGATGGCTCTGATTTGGTCAAAAAGAGTCTGCCAGGTACACCGCTTCCGAGACAGAAATCCCCCGCTCTGTTTCCATGTTTTCCTCTAGTACCAGCTCAACAAGCTGCAGCTTTGTCTGATGATCACAAGAAAGCCTAAGAAACTAGGCAGAGGCAAAGGGCTGTCACACACCACGGCAGAAGTGTGAAATGCTCATGCCAAAGGACTGGTGAAACTTAAAATTTCCCTTGAAGTTTCAAAAACAAGGCATCAGGAATGGTACAGCAGCTGTATCAGGAAGGCACCACCCATAATGAGTGCCCTTGGGCTGTACCCTGGACAGGCCTCTGGCTACCACCTCACACTCTTACTGTTAGATTCTATAGACATGAAAGCATTAAAAAAAAAAAAAAAACACTAAGAAACTTTGTTTGATGTTAACTACAAATAAAAAACAACAAATACTTATAAAAGTTACACCTGAAAAATCTCCACTCCAACTTACATTCAATGTACTTAGCAAAAAGGTCAAAGCTCCAGAATGTGCTGGATAAATAAATGCTGGTGAGGTGGATGAATCACTGGAGAACTGGCGCATGGCAGCGAATGAATAAACTGCAAATGCGTCCCAAACCCCATTATTTCCCCTTTTCCAGAAGCCCAAGATTCATGTCCTCGCATGCCGCCAGTTCATTACTGAGAACTACCATCCCTCTTCCGGCGCACGCCAGGCAGAGCACGCGGCCCCTTGAGGACCCTTTAATGTTTAATTCCCCATCATCCGCTCCACTGAACAGCTTAATCTCTGCTTGTATGATCAATACTATATCAGTGTAAATTAAAATGACAATTTTAAAGTAATTAAGCCTGTTAATGCTCGATTCAAATGTCATTATTTGCACAGGGGATTGAAGAGAAATCACATCGTGTCTGGGGTGACAGGAAGACATCTACGCCTCCTCATCCCTGCTTCATGGTGCCACTAGAGGCTTTAGCAAAGCGGATTAACTTCTGCCTTGCCCTGCCAGGGTGCCTATCCAATTTCTAAAGAGGATAACGCAATTTGATGAATTTAATTCCAGCTACAAACTCAATTATTGTGATAATAGATGAAAACTGGGAGGAGATTCTAACAAGACCCACGTTTTTACAAATACACGTACCTTCACAATGAGACATAACAGTAATGGCTTGATTTGATTTGTTCTCTCTTTTGAAAACCCTTTAAATAATTATGATGGTTGGAAGGACAGCCAACATTTATTAAATAGCCTAGCTGTAACCCAAAGGGATTGTGGCTTAGACAATTCAGGTTACAATGGAAGCCTCTGCTGTCCTGAGCATGTACAGCAGCATTTACGAGACAAGCTCAATTGCAACATTACATTATTGGACTTATAAATAGATATATAAAACTTGCCAGCCACAAACCAAATCTGCCTTGTCGAATGCCAACTGCTCTGGCCCTAGTTCAAAACATAGCAGCCAGACATCTTTTTTCTGAGTAGCAGTGTGTGTGTGTTGGGCAGGGGGGTAATACAAAGAAAATTAAGAGAAAAAAAATCACCTTTACCCTGCTGTGACTCCCAGAACACGGAGTGTACTGTAGGCATCAGATTGCCTCTGAAGCTCTCCACATAGGCATTTTCTCTACTCGAGGGGCGGGAGCTGCACGGCACACACTGGGGGCTGCTTCAGGGACAGCTACAATCACCCAGCATCATCCATTAAATCAGCAATAAAAATTGACAACTGAACATTAATTTCAAGATGAAGAGCAAAGTGTAACAATTTCCGTTTGAAAGATGCTTAAGCACTGTGTGGGCAATCTTTCAGAGCTTTCTCAGACAATTTCACATACTGACCCACTCCAGCAGGAGCCGAAGGGAAAGGAGCCCACCACAAGAGCCCTGCCTCTGGATCACACCCCTTGCATCTATCTGTGTCAGGTCACTTGATAGCTATTTTGTCTGGTCTCAAACCCATGATGTGTACTTTTTCTTAATTAATTAAGTTTATTGGTACATTTTAGGATTATATAATGACCACATTCATCACAGGGAATTTGCACCTGTACATGATATAACTTAATTTTTTCCCCATTTCCCTATCCTCCCCCTTCAACCCCTCTTCCCCTCCTTATTTACAAAAGTTTTATTTCTGTGTTTTCCTTTTCCATTTCTTCCTTTCTCTCTTCCACCCCTTTCCTAGTTCCACTTCCCATTTGAACATTTTCTTCCTATTTCACAATATCTATCATACGTGATGTGTACTTTGCTTCTCTAAATTTCAAATTTCTGTTACAAAAGGAAGCTTACTGTTGTCATTTCTTCTCCATGTCACTTGCAGAGCTGAAAGGATCTATCTGTTCCCTTCTCTTTGTGTATAAAAACCTCATAATTCCTTGTTTCCCCTGGCTGGCAAAAATCAGATTTAAAACCTGTAAAAATGTGTAATATTTCCCTTTTTAGTAGTATAAACGTAAGTATCTCTGAGTATAAAATGAGAAACTAGAGAGGAAAAAAATAATATATTAAAAATAATTATAATGTGAAAGAAAACTGTCAGAAAAGCCAGGCATACAATTATTTCAATTTCAGGCAAATATGATAAGGGAATAATGGGATTATAACATTCTACCCTTTTAATGAGGGAAAAAAAATTACACTGAGAGAAATCCCCTTAACAACTCACTACTTTCCTTTATAATAATTAAAAATCAAGCATGAAAGTCCTTTCCCAAAAGACAATAGACAAAAGAATTGAAGGAAAATGTGGAATACAGTTTTTTTGGGGGAAAGGTATTTTCATGACTCTTGGAGGTGGTCTTCCTGTGTTCTAATGGCTGTGTTACAGCAGTAGCTGATGTGTTAACATTTGGGAAGGCACTTTTTGGGTGGAAGTCAACTGCGTGGAGACATGACCCTTGAGTAAGAACACAGAATATCTGTGGAGGTGAGGCACTACTGTGTGTGATGAGGTGCAGATATTCCAGCCTGTGCAGAAAAAAGCTGTGTTAAGTGCTTCCCCTGCAGCTACACACGCTGGATGTTAGCTCCACCAGTGCAGACAATTCCAAGCAGGGGGGGTAGCCTCTGACTACTTGGCCCCTCTTTGCAGGACATACAGAGCTCCCCACAGACAAGATCCCATTAACGTGGGGATGTCTCAACCAGCATGAACAATAGAATGAGGCCACAGAGACCATAGCCAGATGTTATTTCCTCCTGGGTTGATGTTTTCATCCTCTTCATGGCAAACATGACTGTGATTAAAACTGCAAAGCCTAAAAGACACAAATCTTAAAAAAAATGATGACCAAAAGACCAATGAGCACACTGCAATTACAGCACATAGCCGTAGCCCTGACCACACCCCTGAATAGGCAACCACCTCCTAATGAGCATTCGCATCTCCCTCTTAGGCTGTGATCGTGGATGTGTTTAGAAGAACAGACCAGTGTGCACCTGGTAACAGGCCAGATGGTGAGGTTCCTAAGGCTCTCATCTGCAGATCATCTAAACTGTGTGCTGGGAGCTGGGCTGCTGACACAAAAGCTGTGGAACTCTCATGATGGCAGAGGGACAGACCTACCATTGGTGCCGTGCAAATACACATGTAGATCCTTCAAGCGTGGCCTAACACAGGAAAAGACTACGATCATCAGAAAAGAAGACCTGGAAGGACACTGGTCCACTTGAGAACAGATGACAGGACAGTAGCCCCTGGGAACACCCACTAGGCACAGGGCTCACCCAGCAAGTCAGGAGTCCTTCCCTTGCAGCCCACTTCCAGTGGTATCAGCCCACCTATGAATTAGCCTCAGCAAGTTTAAGGACCCAGGTCACAGGCTCCTATATCTGAAGGTAAGCCTGGTTGGCTGTGGGGGCATATTTGCTGGATAAGATTGTTTGGTCTGTGTCAGAAGCATGGAAGCCACGCAAGGAAGCCTTGGTATAGGTGAGACAAAGCTAAGGGCTCACCAGAACTCCAGAGAAAATACTGTCTAGGCAAGCATGGAGCAGCTCACAACAGGACTCCTGAAGTGAAATGTCACTTGAGGCCAAATGAATAGAATGAGCAGCTACACAGTGAGCTGGCCAGGACGATTTTTTTTATGTTCACTGCTTCAGTGATTTTCTGTCAAAAAATGCTAACAAGCATGGAAGTCCTTAAGAGCTTTACAATCTTTCGGTTTGTTCACCAATACATTTCCTGCAGTGTATTTGTTTCCCTGGCTTGTGTGACACGGCTCTCGATCTTGCTTGTCTGCTGCCTGATGGATCAGCCACCACTGGGCGAGCCTTTGGCAAAGAGTCTGCTACAAATTTCCCACCAGAGAGCACAACATGAGGGATAGGATGGCTACATAAGGCCCTAGACATCAAGGCTGACCTGGAAAAATATGATCAGGGAACCCCAGGCCTGGGCTGCCCCACCCACACTGCCCTCCTGCCTACAGCCAAGGCCCCCAGCTCACAGTTTACTGGAACAGTCACCTCATGCCCAGTGCCCTTGCAGCCTGTAGGGGTAAAAGGGAAAGCCAAGACAAATCAGCTGCCATGCTCAGAAGGGCTGTGAGCAAAATGGACATGGACTTGTCTTCATTTCACGGAGATCACTTGCAGAAATGGTGTAAACCAAGAGGTGAGGACAACCTGGGGGACTGGGCAAGGTCAAAGGGCACAGGGGTGATAATTAACCAAGGTGTATATGGAGACACATACACACCTGCTCCATGGGGTTACTAGGCCCCATGCTTCCTCCCAGGCCCCTTTCCTGTGCCCTTCTTCACAGCATACCCTCTGGCACCCAGGTACAGGTGGGGGTATGAAACACAAGACTGGTGAAAATCTTCACACCTTTTGCGGCAGATGGGACAGCAAGGCTGGCCTGGAAAAGTTGGATCAGGGAACCCCAGGCCGGGGCTTCCCCACCCACACTGCCCTCCTGCCTACAGCCAAGCCCCCTCCCACCCCCACAGTTCCTGCAGCACAGCCTAGGAAGGAATCCAGATTCCAGACACGCAAACAGTTTTCCTTACAAGGAGACAGGGACATGGTGTCAGGTACTGACAGGCCATAGCAGGCTACCAGTAATCCAGGCTGTCATTTTGGCAAGTGATTCCCAGCCAGGGTCACAGGCAGGGCTGCCAACAGCTGCCAGACAGAACCCAATACCCAGGCCAGAATGTGGGTCCTGGCTGCAGACACAAATGCGTGTTATATGCCCAGCTTAGCCCTGTGGCAGACACCTGCAGGACAGATATATACCTCTAAGATCAAAGCTTCCAATGAGAGAAACAAAACAAAAACACTAAACCTTAAGAGCTGAAAAGGGCTAGAGGGAGACACTCTGCAAGGCACTGGAGGCCTATGACTGCAGACTTACTCAAGATGACTCAACCATGTGGAAACAGACCATTATGGGCATACAACCCATATACAACCCAAAGGATCAACTACAGACCAGAAGACAACTCCAGCTTGCCCAGAGCACAGAGAAAATGTGAACTAACATCAACCAAGCTACTTTCATTGGGTGGGAATAATGTCACATTCAAAATTAATATAGTCTTAGCTAATCTAAAGAATATCTTCAATATAATATTGTAATATCTGCATATACGTACATAAAACTAAAATTCTCCATATTCTACTTTATCAGATACACAAAACAATTTGTATAGTTTGTACACAGACTTTACTTATAACAAATATTTCCCTTTTCAATTAAATCACTTCAGTTTGACCACTGACAAGCCATTAACCACATGACTAGGTAAAATATGATAGCATTATGGTGTGTAACTGGGATTCATAAAACTGCATAACGTATATAATTAAATGAGTTCTGATATACCAATATACCCATGAAACTATTACCACCACCAAGACATAAACATCCATCACTCTCAAAAGTTTGTATCCCTTCATCTCTATATAATCCCTCCAGCCCCACCTCAGCCTGTCCCTAACAAATCATCACCTGCTTTCTATCATTACAGATTGGTTTGCACTTTTAAGAATTTTATATGCTCTTTGTCTGGCTTCTTTAATTAGGAGTAATTATTTCAATAATTCACCATATTGCCATGTGCATGGGTAAGCTGCCTTTTCATCACTGCAGTGATGTGGCCTGTCATCGTGGGGATATTTGGCTACTGCAGCTTTTGGGTAATGTAACAAGGCTGCTATGAACACTGGTGTGCTAGTCTTTGTTTAGAATGTACTTATACTCTCTGAGGTAAACAAAAAGGGAACACATGGGTCAAATTGTTGGTACATTTTTAAGGTTTTCTTTTAATTTTAATTTATTCTGTTCCATGAAAGTAAAACATACAAACCACAGCTTAGATATAACACTGACCAATTTTTAAAACACTGAATGACCATTTACACACATTCCTCATCTTTAATTTTACATCTTGTTATACAAAAGTACTGTTAACACACACAGTTCTAATTCCTTACAAACCTATTTGTCAAGAAGCAAGACAGCACTACATCATAGCCCAACACAGGATATTTCCTTTAAGAAACCATACCAGCAGTAGTTGGTAAATGGTTATGCATAGAACTGAGTTGGAGGGTAATGTTAAACAGTCCTCATAAGATACGTAGCACATGTACACTAACAAATGGTAAATGTAACTTTAATATAAAATGTTACTCTATGGTTTAAAACTTGGGAACACTTTAAAAGCAAACAATACAAGGTACTTTAAATCTAGATACCATAACAACACTATTTTATTAGTCACCTAAGAATCTATAAACCTTGAGGGTTGCTCATGGGCTTTGTAAAGTCAACTTCAAATATAAAAGTACTTAGTTTACTAGGCATAATCTGGTTAACTGGTTACATGTTACATAAAATATTCCTTTTAAGAAAAACTGACTTTAAAAAAGATTACATCATTGATGTATAATGACTTCAAAAACTGTTATCTTAAGACGAAAAATGCACTATTTTAAAATCTTTCAACATGTTTTAAGATGCTGTATTTTGTGAATTCATTACTTTATATATTTTAAGCTTCCAGCAAAATATTTTGAAACAGTTCTTAAAACTAATAACATCTAAAGAAATAAGTTAGGGGGCTGGGGATTTAGCTCAGCGGCAAAGCGCCTGCCTAGCAAGCACAAGGTCATGAGTTCGGTTCCCGGTACCGGAGAAAAACAAAAACAAAAACAAAAAAGAAATGAGTTAGCATGTCTGTGGAATGGCTGTCTAATGCACATTTATTTCCACTATGAACATCCATTAAGAATTCTATTATTTAATTTGTTGTAAATATTCAAAACCTTGTTTAAACATGCTATACAAATATTTAGCATTTTGGCATTAAAATCTGAATAATACTACCATACAGGAAATTTTCACAAAAAGTTTCAGAGGTAAAAGATTTAGGACTGGTTGGGGAGAAAGAAATGAGACAATCTACCTGAGTCTTCAATTTTAGAATTAATCTTCAAAAAGATGGCATATTTGATCACTATCATTTGGAGGACAAGTTCAGGCATGATTCTAATATTTATGATTTTAATGCTCATAACCTTTCAAATTTTAACATTTTCAACTTTTTTAAAGAACTATTTTCCCAAGTGGCTATATGATTTTACATTTCCACTAGCAACATAGAAGAACTCCAATTCTTCTACACCTTTACCACCACACAATATTTTGACAGCCTTTTTTTTTTTTAAAAAAAAAAGAAGTTTTAGTTCTAGCCATTAGAAGAAAATAAATGATCTTTAATTGATAATTAAAGGTCATAGGTCTGATCATAGGTCTGCCCTATGATCAGTGTTTGAGTGTCTTTCATGTCCCCACTGGGTATTTCTGCATCCTCTTTGGTGAAATATCTGTTCAGATCTTTCCCCCATTTAAAGGCTTGGACTGTTTGCCCTATTATTATTGAGTTCCCAGAGTTATTTATATACAGTTATTTATATACAGGTTTTATAAATGCTTTCTGTTGGGCCACCTCTTTATTTTTCCAATAGTAACTTTTAACGAACAAATGTTTTCATTTTAATGAAATCCAACCAATTAACTTCTCTTTAAGAGATCTCTGCAGGACCTAAGGACACTGCACTTTTCTTTTGTGTATTCTTGCAGAAGTTTTTATGCTTCCACTTCCATACTGGGTCTGTAATCTACACCAAGATAAATGTTGCGTGGCTTCAGGCAAGAACAGATGTTTCTTCTTTGTATACGGTCACCTAATGGTCACAGCACCAGTTGTTAACAAGAATATTCTCTTCCAGTTGAACAGGCTGATACCTTTGTCAGAAATCAATGATGAGCCTCTTTCTAGAGTCTCTATTCTTTCCCACCATCTGTATTTGTTTTTATGCCAATATTGCACTGTCTTGATCACTATAGATTTGTAGTAAGTCTTAATCAGGTAATATACATCCTCCACCCACCTCCTTTCAAAGTTGCTGTAGTCATTCTATGTCCTTTACATTTCCATATAAGTTTTAGAACCAGTTTTTCAATTTCTATTAAAAAAAAGTCTGATGAAACTTTGACAAGTATTGTGCTGAATCTTTTCATCAATTTGGGATGAAATTACATCATAACAACTATTGAGTCTTCCCATCCATGAAGATGGTATACCTCTCCCAATTATTCACATCTTATTAATTTCTCTCAGCAATACTGTAGTTCTCATAATATAGACCTTGTGTATCTCTGATCTAATGTATTTGTTTCATTCTTTGTTATAATAAATGGTAATGCTATTTAAATTTCTATTTCCAACTGAATCACTTACAAATTGACAGCTTACAAGCCACTCACTGACTAGAGGACAAGATTTTAAAGATGTAAACACAATGTTTTTACATCAGCAAATCTATTCAGACTATTCATGAAAGCATTCACTGCATTTTGCACTCCCTCCCTAAAGAGGCACTGTCCACATTGATTTCAACGTAGCCAGCTCACCTAAGTTAATCTTAGCCTCAAAACACTATACTTGGTTGTAGATTATGGTTTTTAAACTATGGCACAAAGGAATGGGTGTATACATTTGGGGGTACTATGTGACTTGGACAGGTAGAAAAGGTATGTGTAGGGAAGAGAATTAAATGCAAGCACCATTCTGAGACTGATCACTCACCAATCTGGCTTCCTCATCCCACTGAGATGTAGGAATCTGCACTGTTCCCCACCCTTCTAGGTCTGACCCTGTGTCTCTTTATTGCTCAGCAAGAGACATCTCCCTGAACAGTTTGTGTGGACTTTTGTTCAGTATAAACAGTTTGTTCAGCAGGACATCTGAACATACCACATATGCCTACCTAAATGCTCCTTTCCTTTGGTTCCTTCTGTGGCTCATTCTTGCTCTTCACATCTCTAACTATCAGTTCCCTGACACTGTCATCTCCTGGCAGTTTCTTTTTGCAGCCAGTACCTTCACATCACATATTTTCCACATTTCTTCCCTGGAGATTGGTTTAACTATTTGTTCTTTCAAGTATATAAGCTCTACAACATCATGCATCATGAATCAAATGTCATGTTACATGTCTCACTTGTTGTACATTGTAAATAGTCCATTTCTAGGGCCAAAAGGAGAGCAGGGATACCACTGTGCAATGTCCTGGCTATGTAATCAAGTCACTTAACTGCTCTGTACTCCAAGTTCCTGCTGAGGACAGCCTGATACATAAGAGCTGGGAGGAACCAACTCAGAGCAGCCCTGTCACAGAGGACTCCTCAGTCAATGCCAGTGTGAGTGCTACTTTTTTTACATTCTCCTCATCTAGCTCTGGTCTTACACCTGCACACTGATATCTTTCTTGGGATGTCAGCTGCAGCACACAGTGTGGAACATGGGTGGCATGGCAAGAACCCAATCTAGTTCTGTTCAGTAAGTGACTTTCCAACAGGACATACTCCTTGAGATAGCCTACTAAAGTTGAGTTGACTCTTTCAGACTCACCTGAGATCACAGCCCTCCTGACACTATTGGCAGATGCATTCCAGCATCACTGATAGCCAGCACTGCTGGATGCTACAACTGGTCTCTACTCCAAGGCAGAGAACATTCTGTACAGGGACCCAAAGCCAGGTAACCAACACCAGCCCCCAGAGCTGAGGCCAACAGCAGCTCTTGGCTTTCTAGTTCAGGATTCTTCTAAGGCCCTTCTTTGTAAGATGCCTCCCTCAGTACCTCCTCATGCTGATGGAAATCCTGCACCCTCAGTACAGGACTCAGTCATTCTGTGTGTCTATCATCGTAGAATGTGGGTCTTGAGGGCAGAAGTTAAGTGTGGCATTTGTGTTTGCATCTCTTCTGCCTGGTGGCATGCCTAGCATGAAGGAGCACATCACTTGCATTCCTGGGTCTGAATGGGGAGGCTACAACTCACCATCACTCCTGGAAAACAGGACCAAGCCCTCTGCTGAGCCTGACAAACCTCAGCTCCTGACAAAACTAACACCCTGTGGGCTAAACTTCAGTTTCCTGGGAAAGCCTGTAATAAACTCCATGCAGCCATTCAGCAACCCTCCGTGTGCACTGAAAGGATGTGCCCATCACCTGAGATTCATGCTTGTATTTGAAAGGAATCAACAGCAGATGAGAAAGGGATCACCAGCAGAGAGAATGGTACTACCGCCCTAGAAAGGACAGCAAAGACTGAAAATAGTGGACATTCATGGACATCTTGCACTCAGAGGGGAGCTCTGCCAGCAAGTGGTCATCTTATCCCCAGGACAGCTAGCCACATGTCCAGGACAATGTGGACTCCTGTCACCTCTGACCCAAAACCTGGTATGTCACAACCCCACAGGCTCAATGCACAGTTGGTGGAACAGGGGAAATGCAGGTGATGCAAGAGTGACATCAGGAGGATGTACACCAACAGCATGCAGGCACCATCAGCTACTTCCACTTCTTCATTCAATCCCTGGTCCCCAAACCATAACAGAAAAAGGTGGTTCTTTCCTTGGGGCTTCCTGTCCCTCCCAGACACAAGTAGCATAGCTGGATAGGGCCATTTCATCCCTGGGAGATCCCTCTGTCAAGAAAATGCAACACCCTACTAGGTGCTCCTATTGCTCCTACCAGCATCCAGTCTTCCCAGAATGCCTATCAGCCTTCTCCCACATCCTTAATCAGTTGGTGGACATTCCAGTCTCTTGTGCCTTACTGCCTGGGGTTCAAATATGAGAGGCTGTGGAGAAGTTAAGAACTCCAAGGCCTCTTGTTTTCTCTATCCAGTGGAAAGTAATGATGGGCCGCATAAGCATCCTGTGAGAAGCCTGTTCTGAGTGCTGAAAGCTGTACCAAGAGCTGATGCAAGTCTGCTCTGTCACCATGATTCTCCTCCCCAAATTCCTCCATGAGAATGGAGATGGTGTATGGAGAACACATGGACCACTGCTCACTGATGCTTATAAGCAGCCCCATTCACAGGAGCTGGGTTTGCCCAGTGCCAGCAATCACATATCTGGGTCTGAATGAGAGCAACAGGTGTCCAACTGGGGCTGCCTAGGGCCCAACAGCCACAAAGCTGGGTCTGTCCAATGTCAAGAAAATGAAGCATGGGAGCAGCCCACAGAGAAGCAGGTCCTGGGTTGCTACTCAGCTAGCCAGAGACCAACCTCTACCTCCTCCTTTGCTGTCTGTTTAGCCCCATGTCCAGTTCAGAGAGCTATGACAGTTGGCAGTTTCTCCTGGACACTAGTGAATGTGAACCCTGACTCCTGGTGTCAGCAGGATAAGTCATTATTTTCACATTTTCCCCAGGAGATTTTCTAACCACCCAGGAAATAAACCACATGGCAGTTGGACCAACACACCATTCTCTCTTCCTGAACCATCCCTGGCACCTGCACCTTGCATTTTCCTAAGCCATGTGGAACCAAATGGTCAGCTAAGGGTCTCAGTTGCTTCCTGAAAGGAAAACCTCCCAAGACACGACTCAGCCTATCCTCAGTTCTCCTGCTTAGGAGAACGAGTGCACCTATGCCCCAGGACCTGCCCAGCCTAAACTGCTCAAAGATGATGGGGGCACCCACAGGTGCTAGACTCAACCCATGTTAAACAAATGTCCACAGCCTGGGAAGGATCACTTTAGGGCCTAGCTTGCAGCCAGTAAACACTTCATATCTCCTCTCTTTAGAATGCATGGAGCCTGTGACAAAATTAACCTGATGACAATTGTTTTCTTCCATTTGATAGCCCAATGTCAGATCATCTGTTAGAGGGAAATAAAAAAGTCAAGCCTAAATGTATAAAAAATTACGATGGAAGCCCTAAATAAAGCGGGGACTGCAAGCTCATTGAGTCAAAAATCAATCAATCAATGAAGGAGTGGATTAGGAGTACCTCATAAGCCCCAAAGAAATAATTTGCCCAAACACTGGGATCTAACAGTGGAAGACCAAATTCCAACACTTTTAGGAAGTAAATAATGAAAAATCAATTCAGAGGAAAAACAGATCAAGAACCCTGACTCTGACGTGCCGACACATTTATTGCTGAATACCATTTCTCGGCTGACCGAAAACTTCTGAAGGTGTTTATTTACTTTCAACACCTTCCAGAGATCAATATTTTTAATTTGGATCCGAGTTATTATTTTTCACATCACAGCAGCGGGAAGCGGCGTAAAGTGGCTCATATTTTAGTGCTAAAAAGATCGATACGACAGTTTCACCTTCACTGCAGCCCTGCCGCTGCCCAGCCGCACATCACTGCGTCCCATGGGACTGCAGGTGGTGAGGCAGGAGAGCAGGTCATCACCCGCCAGCAACATGGACAGACGTGATTTAGCTGAGCCTGGAGCCTGGTGCCCTCAGAAAACCAATCTTGCTCCTCTCACTTCATCAGGCCTGTCTCAGGTGAGGAGGAGGAGGACAGGGGCCTGGGCAGGGAGGGGGCCACTACTGACAGCAGATTAGTCTCTCATCATAAATGCATTTGCCTTTCCTTCCCCTTCCTTGGATCAAAGAACATCAGTGAACTCCATTAATTTCCCGTGAATTTCCCCTAAAGTCTTATTTAGGAGAATAGAGGGAATAGAGACTGGTTATAGTATGGGGAACAAAAACAGCAAGAAGGGGTGTCTCCCCAGCAGGAGCAGCCTCTACTTCTCAGGCCCTCTCCCTACATGAGGGTCTCTGCCTGAGGGGGTACCAGCGAGTGCTGGGAGCCTGGCAAGAACCTTCTTAGGAAACTAGGAGTTAGGTGCTGTGAACTATGGCGTGGAGATCAAACACTTCATGAACTCGGTGCTTCTGACATCCCCATGTCAACCTTCAGCAGCTCCCTGGTCAGAGGACGCAGGCCTGCTAGGCAGATGGAGGCTAGAGTACTCCAGGAAAACTGGAAGCCACCCAGGCAAGAGCATAACCATGTGCCCAATCTTCTGGGATTGTTCACCTTCCCCCAAACCCCAAAAACCCTCCTCTCAGCAATGCAAAAAACAACACAAGAGGGGAGGCCATGGGACAGAAATATAATGGGAAATAAGAAAAGAACCAGTCCACCTAGTGGTGGGCAGCAGCCAGGCATCTGTGCCTGTCCTGACCTACAGCTCTCACAGGCCAATAGCCTTGCTGCCAGACCCAGCACATCAAGTAGGAAACAGCACAGCTTACCAATAGGACACAGCTATCCCTGCACCTGAGAGGTGGGTCTTGGCATTACCTGTTGGAGTTGCTCCATCCTTGGCTCTGCTGTACAATCTGGTGGGCCAAAGCCCCATTCTCCTCCATGAAGAAAGTGGACCTCAAGACAGCCCTTACCTAGGCCCCAGCTGGCTGCTGTCCCAGAACTAGGTCATGTGGATTCCTAGTCTCAGGTCCACCTAAGCCCCCTGCACAGCCACCCAACCACTCCACAGAGGCTACAGAAGACCAGGACTCCTAGGGAACAGACAAGACTGGGGTCATGCTGAGTTACTCTGAATGCCCCTGATGCTAAGCATCTAGGTCATGGGGCCCGTGCCACAGCAAGGTTAGTGCACACACACTCTGCTACAGCCCTGGCAGTAGGAGATGGGGGAGGTGGGCTGGGAGTAAGCTGAGGTACCAGGCCTATCCAAGGGCCCTCCTAGCATGCTGGGGCTTGGAGCTACCAACTAAGGATCCCTGATGAAATAGACACTGCATCAGCCTCGCTACTCTGACTATTCACAGGGAAGCACAGCACAGCATTCTGAATTGTCTACAGGTATCTACATGTTAAAAAGCATGTGTACCCTCCAGGGCTTACTCCTCTCTAAAGCTGTACTACCTCCTCCCTCCGCCTGTCGTCAGGTATCGTCAAACCAAGTGCTAGGCAGGAGAGGGCCTGATGCTATCTGCTGTCACCTTGTAAACCTCCTGTTCTGGTTCTAGCAGAAGCCCCATACAGCATCAGCTACCACTCTAGGTCTGTGTTCCCCAGGCAACATCTTCTCAGACCTCTTTCAGCAGCTATTTTAACTATTCCAACACACAAAGGTCCTGGTCCATTATTAAGTTTTGGTTTCTCCAAACTTTTTCCAGTTAGGTGAAGAAAGTCCACATAGAGGAGGCAGCTTCCCCTTCCAGGCTGTGGTCCCACGGCCATCTTCACTCCAGAGACCAGGGCTTTTAGACAGGACAGTGCCAACGCCCATACGTCTACAACAGCACCCTCTTATCTAGGGGCAGGATGGCCGCAAAACCAGCAGGCGAGTTGTTTTTCCTTTTCGCAGCAGGAATGCTATGTAACCAGCTGAAGATGCAAGAGGTGACTCCAAGTTGCTATGTAGCCTCAGCAGAAACTAGAGACCTGGACTAGGTCACCAGACTAAGGCAAAAGGATGCAGTGGTCTGCAGGGTCCTTCCCTAATCTACTGCAGGAGACACACTCAATTCCCTCTCTCTGTCTGGCTTCCTAGGCCAAACCAGCAACCAGGGAAGCAATGACAAGCAACCAGCAAAGCAATGACACGCACCCCTGCTATGATACTTTTCTTCTGCACCCAAACAAGACAGCAATGGGATTTACAAAAATAAATTTGCACTTTCTTCCTCATTTAGCCATTCTGAAGCTGGAGTATAGAAGACTGTTACCTCATGTCCTCCTATCAATGCGGGGAGCTTGTCAGGGTCTGAGTGATGCATTTTCTATGTCCTCCATGTGGCTGGTTAAATCAGACATGATTTCTGTGCAGCTGAAGCATTTGATCAATAGACATTTGAATGGCCTTGGAAAACTTCACCCAGGCACTTGCTTAATGTTCAGCCTGTGAGGTGGGTGTACTACAGTTGCTGCAAAACTCTACTAAAGAGTACTGTGGTGCAAAAACCTCCATCCAAGTGCTCCCCCGGTGATGCAGGTGTGAGGTATGTTCCCAGGGCAGGGATGGCAGGCTAGATTCAGAGTGAGGACTGGAGGTATCTCAAGGACCAGGTGGCATAGTCTCTCCTCTGGATCAGTCAATGCTCTGGTATCATCTAAACTGGCTCTAAGTTACTTTTGTCCCTGCAGGCACATAGCTCAAGTTTTGGGCTGAGCTCCTGTTGGGACCCTCTTCTCTGGGCCAGACCCATCAGGTGGGACTGGACAGCAGCAATCCATCTGAGGGCTCCTGGTCACAGGTCACCCCAAGTCCTTTTTGCTGCAAGGCCTTGCAACATCTGAGAAAATCTCCACCCTACCTTGGAATAACCTTGTAAGAGAAAGGCTTCTTTAACTCTGTATCTTTTTTCAAGCTGGCCTTGAGCTCACTTTGTAGCCCAGACTGGTCTTGAACTCACAATGATCCTCCTGCCTCAGCCTCCCAAGTGTTGGTATTACAGGCGTGTGCCACTATGCCCAGCTAACTCTATGTCTAAACTGCTTTTCTGACAAAGTCACTGCTTCATGTCACACACAAAAGTTTTTTAACATGTGGATCTTTCCTGTGGATTCCATCACCAATGTGAATGATTCCCAAAGGGCTGCTCTTGCCCAGTATAGACCTGATACTTGTGATGTGCAGACAGACTGAGAAGAAGAGACCCCTCCTCTCACAATGCTGATTTGATCACAGTGTGGAGACCAACACTGGGTAAGAAGCACAGTTGTATCTGTGGATGAGTACACTCATGCTGGAAAAAGGGAAGCCACTCAGGAAGGGCAGAGTGGGCAACAGCTCCAAGAGTAGGCTAGGGCAGCAAGGCAAGGCTCTCCAGAAGGAAAGGAAAAGAGCAGATAGGCAGTGGGGCCAATGCAAAACCTGTGGGGAAGGAGGAGGTGCAGGAGTCAGGACAGCACAGGGGCTAGGAAGGTAATGGCCACAGTTCCAGCTCATAGGAAGAAGACTGAATAACCAAGCTCCTGCTTTTATTTGCTTCTCTATGTTTCTGGATGGCACACCAGAAGCAGGGCCTGCAGACACGAGTATTCAGGAAAGTCAATGTAGCTCCTCCATCTGGACATTCTAAGCACCCAATAATGATTGGTCTGGTCCCCAGAAGTGTAAGATCCATGTCACCAGATTCCTCATCACATGGTATGTGGGAGGGACACAGGGAGGAGCCAAGAAGGCAGGCTCGGATGATAGGGGATCCCGGGTCTCTGCAACAAAGAGGGCAACACAGCACGGGAGCCATGAATGTTCTCCCACATACCATGGGGGAGCATGGTTTTCTACTCTTGAAGTCTCTTCTTTCCAGCAGTCCCTGCTGTAACGAGCTGCAGGACCATATGCACTACCCTCTTCTGTAAAAGAGTCAGTGCCTCACTTAGCACACGCAAGGGCAGAACTAGGTAAACTTGCTGATGATTAAACTGGGAACATCCTTTTTCTTATAGACTAACACAAAAGCACTACTAGGACATTAGGCTATGAAACCTGCTAGGACGCCAAATGTACCCAACACTGCCTGGAAGGCACTACTGGCTCTCCCTTAAGACCAGGGCACTGCAGATCCCTGCTGTTTTCCATAACCAGCAATGTCAGACTCTCTACATGGAAAAGACCCTGTGTCCCTCCTCTGCTGGGTGTCATGTCCCCAACTCTACTTGGAGGCCTTTGGGAATACACAAGGCTGAGATCTGGGCCCAGGAGGATGGCTGCCTCACAGGGATGCAGCCTCTGCCTTGCTCCAGTACCGTTTCCTCATGGGATTCTTTCTTGGCTGCCATATGGATTCTGGCAAGCGCTCCCCCGCAATGACCATGCTCTGGATAAACTCTTCTTTCCAACTCTAAATTCTAGGGCCCTAAGTTCCACTGCCTATAGCCAGGCCCCAGGGACCTCATCCAGCCCATGGTAATAAATATATCTGAACACTGAGTCTCCAGTTCTATCGTTGGGCTCACGTCCCCTTGCACTCAACAAGTACACTACTGCCTTCTCCATCCTCCACTAGATAGTGCCCACATTTAATCTACAAGACAAATCCTTGGTTACTCTGCCCCTCGTGCCACTCTGTCTCTAAAATCCCTACTTGTTCACGAACTCAAAACACCTTCACTGAGCACATGCATATGCTGGCAGAATCCCAGGCTCCAAAAAGAGGCAAAGCTGCTGCTCTTGGGAGTATGAATCTATCGAACACACAGACCCCTACACTATGTGTATTCAAGGTGGTCCTTGCTAGCAGGAAATTGTTGGAGGCACCTTTGGGGTTCTGGGATACAGCACACTTGTTCACATCCCTTGTGTAGCTACATTTGATGTCAATGCCCTGGGCCAGCATCCTCTGGACAAATGGTAAAAACATCTACACATGTACCCAGGAACAGGGACCTAGGTCTTTCAGTGCTGATGGCAGAATAGGCCAGACTGATAGCATCTCTGAAGAAATGGACTCCTAATGCCCAAGTTTCCACAGCAAACAGACAGGTAAGGACCTGTTAAGTGACATAAGCCCTGGAAAGAGATTCCAACCAGGGAGTCTAGGAAAAGAGGCTGGATCATCTTTACAGCCTTTTCACAGACCACATAAGGCTCCTGCTTATATCAGTAGCCACACATAACAGTTCTTATGAGTAAACAAAACTTAATGTCACCATTGAAGTGAAAATCCACCTTACTGGCATCTCCTGCAGGGAGTACTCTAGCCACAGATGCTGCAATGGCGCCACCTCCTGTCAACAAAGGTCATTTGCAAGTTGCCTGCGTCTGCCTGAAGCCCCTCAGAGACTATCCCAGGACAGGCGCAACAGCACCTGGCCACCCACACGACAATGGCACAATACACCCCACCACACACACACCAAACTCCCACAATGGATTCACCCATCCCCCTACCAACAGGAGCAGCAGACCCCCTCACTACAGAGCTAAAAAAAAAAAAAAAAAGCCACCATGAACAGCAAACCTCCACTGCCAACACGCCAACCCCCACTACTGCCTCATGTGCACAGGATGTACAGTTTAGTTCAGCAGCTTTCTGGGAATAGGCCACTACTACTATTAGTGCCAGTGACAGCATTTATGTACAAGATAAATTCATTTCAATTTCCTTTTTCAATTAACGGCCTATTATTTGAACCAGACTCAGCTAAAAATACTGCTTCAATACCATCAATTTTACAAAGATTAAATTTTCCTCCACTAAAGCTAGAGGGCACTATGCTGGGTAGGAGAGTGGCTGCCTGGCTGGCCAATGCCACCCAGCACTTGCTCAGGACCTGAGGGATACAGTCCTCTATGTCAGCACACCTAGAAGCCCCCTCTAAAGACCATGCCACACTGAGAGGAACAATGGACAAGGACAAAGTGGTAACACTAAAGACCCCAAGGTGACTATTACAGTGTTAGTGACAACCAGGGATGATAAACGCCCACTGCTTCAGTGTCCAAAGTAAGGAGCAGCCTGATAATCAAGGCTGCCCACAGCCACCAAACCATCTATGAAGGGACCTACACAAGACTACAGCTGCAGAAGACATAAGGAGAGAAGGAAGCCAGGCCACAGGGACCCAGTGAACCAGAGAAGAGAGGAGAAGAGAAGAGCAGATATACCACATGCCATGCAGAGGGGCCCACCATGCTTCCATCTCCTTGGTGAGCAGAACTATGACGTGATGCGCTTCTGTGCCTAAGTCTTCTGCAAGCCCACTTTCTAGAAATTTACCGGTGATGTGGGCAGCTAGGGAAACGGCCTCAGGGACTCCACAAGTTACATTTGCTTTAGGGCAGCTTTTCTAGTCACCTCATGTGCTCAACCCTGATTTCAAAGGTATGGGATGTTTTAAATTTCAAGATATATCCAGTGAGAAGTCAATGGGCATAATACCATCACTCAGTACTGCAGGGCACCACAGAGACAAGCATCTCAGAAGCGAGTGGCCTGTTTCCACACTGGCACTCCTTCCACAAGAAAGGAAGTCTCAAGTCATTCCCTGTTCAACCCTCCACTGTCCTCCACCATCAGGAAGTAGCCCCTCTTCATCCTGCCTCAGTCCTCCACCATCAGGTAGTGGTCCCCCTTCATCCCTATCTAATTCCTCCAGGATCAGAGACAGCTCCTCTTTATTCCTGTCTCAGTCCTCCACCATTGGAGAAGAGGTGGTCTCTCCTCATTCAAATACAGCCCTCTACCAATACAAAGTGGCCCCTATCAATCCGCAGAGTCTTCCGCCATCAGGGAGTGGTTGGCACCTCTTCACCCCTACACAGTCCTCCTGAATTAAAAGGTAGCCCGTCTTCATATATGCACAGTCCTCCGCCCTCTAGACCTGGCCCTTCTTCATCCCACACACACTCCATCACTATCATGAGGTAGACTTTTCATTCCTCCACAGTCCTCTATCACAAGGAAGTGGCACCTCTTCAACCCTGCACAGTCTTCCAGCATCATGCAGAGGTCTCTCTTCAGTCCTGCAGTCTTCTACCACAAACAGATGGTAGCTCTTCAGCTACCCACGTTCCTCCAGCAGCAAGAGGTAGCCCTTCTTTATGCAGCACATTGTTCCACCTTCTAGAGGCAGCCTCTCTTCATCTCTGCACAGTATTCCACCATTAGCCCTGGTACTGGGAATTGAATCCAGAGCCTTAAACTGAGCTACATCACCAGCTCCTTATTATTTTAAATTTTATTTTGAAACAGGGTCTCACTAAGCTGCCTAGGGTTGCCTCAAATCTGGGATCCTCCTGCCTCAGTTTCCCGAGTACCTGGAATTATATGACTAAGCCACCATACCTGGATGCCAGTATGGTTTTTCTAGGTTTTGTCTTTTTCATCTGTATAAATCCCACTTGGGAAGATAGGAAATTGAGAGGAAAGTGAGAAAGCTGAGGGAAACTGCCTTCTCTGTGAAGGTTGAGTGAGTCCAGAACTAGGAAGACAAAGTCAGCGAGGATAAGGACACAGGGAGGAAGAAAGGGAAGGGTAGGTGGGTGGAGGGGCTGTATCTTGAGCACTGAGGAACTAGGACCCCAGCAGAGCAGGAGGAAAGGCTGCCTCTGTGTGTGAATAGAGGGCAGGCATGGAAAAGGTCTGGGGGTGCTGCAGAAGGCAAGGGCATAGATTCTGCAGGCTCACTAACACCAGATGCCAGGAGTCTACAGTTATGTGATGGTCTCAGAAATAAAAGGACGTTACTCACCTGGCATCAAATGCCCCAAATCCAGAGATTGATACCTTCACAGATGGTTTTTTAATACAAGTGGAATCCCAAATTCATGTCCCAAGGGAAGGCAGGTATATCTTTGTCCCACCCATCGTCAGCACTCAAGCACTGTCTCTCCATGAGGCAATGAAGAGCTAAGTACCTGCTTGCACCAAGTTCCCAGGACAGGGGATAGACTCAAGGACAAGGACCAACAGGGCCTGCAGGAATTCCCCTTCATGGAAAAGAAAGATAAGCAAGTAGCTATAAATGGGCTGCTGCAACAGAGGCTGAGGCAAGGGACATGAAGACATAAAGCAGAGGAAACTATAAGCAATCCAAGGAGGCCTAAAGCTTCCCCAGAGACAGTGTGGAGAAGTTAATCTCCGAATCAATAACTAGTTATTCAAAACCTTCAAAATATCTCCTGTGAAGTGCTTCCTTCCTCCACACCCCTGGCACCTCATATCTCCCAAGGCTCCTGCACCTTATGGGGGCCTTCATCCTACCAGACCCAAGACTCTCATATAGAGGAGAGCTAGATCTTGCCCATCTCCACAGAGGCTCTGCTCCGCTCCCCTGTGCTACCTCCTAGGACAGCCCCTCTAGAAAGCAGACCTGGCCTAGAGGCCAGCTTAGAATCACAAGGGGATGGCTAAGCATAGCAGCTCAACCCTGAAGGACAGCCAGGTTTCAATTCAATCTTTCAACTCTACAATTCCATAAGTACTGAACCCTCCCTCCTATTTCACATACTTTCAGGTCAAGGGCCTCTATTTCTTCACTATCCACAAGTTCATACTTGGGTTGTTCCTGTACTAGTTGTTGAGTAGGCAACCAATAGTGTCTACCCCAGAGCACCCCTGAGATGCCCATTTGTGCCATGGCCATCATCCCCACCAGCCCATGGGGACCACCCAACAGCCTACTCAACAGACTGCAGGATATGGTAACATTTTAACTCCAGCCAATCACATTAATACTAGTAACAGAGAGCATGCAGACCAACTCTGGGCTTAGAGAAAGACCCAATGTCATACAAGTTTGCCTTGCCCAGCTCTGACACCACAGAATACAAGGGAACTCACTGTGAAATGCTCCTGTGATTTGTAGTTTTCATCCAGGTAGACTCGAGCCCTGTTGTATTCTTTCATTGCATCACTTGATAGTAGTTCCCTAGAAGGAAAAAAGAAAGCTCAGTAAGCAAAAGCACACTGACATCTCGCCATTTTACAGGTGTGCTTACAAGGTACAAGGATGTGGTTCAAACACTATTTTTGTATCACCAGGTGTTATGGTTTAGATCTAAGATGCCCCCAAAGGCTCATGTGTTCAGAGGTGGGGCTTTTAAAAGGTGATTGGGTCCTGGGGGATGCTATATTTATCAGCAGATTAATCCACTGATAAGTTCATAGCTAAATGTGCTATTAGGAGGCAGGCCTGGTCAAAAGAGGTGAGGGGGAGCCTGGAAGGGTATTCCTCCTCCCCTGGCTCTTTCTCTTTCTCTTTCTCTGCTTCCTGGCTGCCACGGGTTGAGTACCTTTTCCTTGGCCATGCCCCTCTGCCATCCTGTTTCTGCCTTAGAGACAGCCAACTATGGATTGAACCATGAGCCAAAATAAACCAGTACTCTTTAGTTGAGGCTGTTTGGGTATTGCATCACAGTAATGGGAATGTGACCAAGACACCCTGAAACCAACACCAACCAACTGTGGGGCACAGGAAGGGAAAGAGGAAGCATGAGGCCAGCTCCATCAGAAACAGAGGCCTACTGTGTTTTTCAGGCACATGGGCCATAGGCTACCTGGCTCAGGCTCTGAGTTCTAGCCTCCATATAGCCCTCCAGGATTCTGAGGCCTCCAGGGATAGACACTGAGGTAAGGACACTGAGAACTTGCACAAGGCCACTTGCCATAGGAAGGATGATGCCAAAGTCTGTGCAGTCTCCTGGCATTCATGTTTGACCCTAATAAGAAATGTGATCTGACAGGTAAGGAGCCATCATCCACAAACACACAGCCAGAGCCTATCTAGTCCTGCCCTTGCTTGCTCCTTGCAGACCAAGGTGTGGGTGGTGACAGTTGCCATAGCTTTTCCATCATCCGTAAGCATGTGGCCCTACTGCCCCTCTCCTTTTCATGTTTCACAAATCTTAAGTAGATGACAATTCTGTCTTCCCTGAAGAGGAAGCACTGCATACACAGGGACCCATGAATGGAAAGATGAGAGGCTGCCCTTTCAGCTGGAGGCAGGCAGCAGCGCAGAAAGCAGGAGGAAGGCCTGCACTCTAGCAGCATGTGAGTCAGCAAAGACAGACACAGTGGTGAGCCTTGATGGATGCTAGTGGAACCGCAGTTACCCAACTCCTGGCAAACACAGCATCAAAGTGCTCTGAGGAAGGATAATAAGGCTCAACATTGAACTAACTCGTGTCCTATCTGGATCACATCAAAGTTACCTGACATGCAAAAAGACCAAACCATGGCCCATGATAATTTTTTTAAAAAAGCCATAAACAGAACCAGGCCCAGAAAGGAGAAATATGATAAAATTAGCTGAAAGAATCTGAAAAAGAGCAATCATAAATAAGATCAGAGTCTTAAGACTTCATGAACACAATGAAGGCAGACAGGCCTGAAAACCACAAAAGAAACTTTTGGAGCTTAAATATACAGCACTAGAAATAAACATGCTGGATGGATTTAACAGCAGATTAAACCTGCCTGAGAATAGACCAGGGACTCACAGACCCATTATAGGGGCAGAGAGAAAGGGAAGAGCTCTGGGGCTCTGGGTAGCATCTGCACACTGGAGTCTGAGGATGAGGAGGAAGGAGAGAGGAAAAGCATCATTTAAAGAAATAATGGACAAATCATTTCCAAATCCGATTAGAATTCTAAACTCATAGGTTGAAAATAAAATCAAACCAAAGTGCACATAATCAAGTTGCTACAAACCAACTATAAAGACAAAAATCTAGCAGTTGGGGGGAAAAAAAGCACATTATATACAAGAAAATTGAGATAAGAACAATGGCCAAATTCTCATCAAAAACAATGTAACACAGAAGACCACGAAATGGCACCCTTAAAGTAGTGAGGGAAAAAACTGACAAGCTAGAATTCTATTTCCAACAAACATGTCTTTCAAAAGTCAAGACAAAGACCTTTTTCAGACAAACGAAAGCTGAGAGAATCAACAGCAGCTGACTTGTGCTAAAATAAACGTTAAAGTTCGTTCTCTGGCAGAAGAAAAATGATCCAGATAAAAAACAGAATCCACATGAGTAGAAAAGCACTAAAAGTGGTAAATGAACTGGTAAAAATAGACGGCAATTTTTTCCCACTTTTCATTCTTAAAGGATAACTCACTTGTTTAAAGCAAAAATAATAATGAGGCATGTGAGCATCACACAGGGAAGGGAAATAGCCAGGACAGCCACAGTGAGGGCCAAGAACAGAGTGAGCCACTACCTGGAGGGGCTCCTGGGGCAACCACATACAGGAGGCAGCTACGTATGCCCTACAGGCTCCATCTGCACGTCTCTGTGAGGATCGGTCACTCTTCCAAGTGGTGTACCTTTCTTCTTAACAATTTGCAGGAATTTCTGATATATTTAAATATCAATTTCTGTCAGTAAAGTGTGACGCAGGTAGTTTTCCCAATGTGGCTTGTTTAGCGGACCACTTTATAAACAATGGGGGTAATTTTAACATGGTCAAATGTGAGTCTTTTTTTAATGAGTACATGTTTGCGGTACATAATGATTACATTCCTTGTATGGAGTTGGGACATGTAGATAACTCATCTCAGTTCCTTTTTTCATCTCCTTTCTCTCCCCTCTCTCCATCTCTTGATCCCCTTCCCATTTGAGAATGATTATCTCCCTACTTCTTATTACCTATCTTTTATTTTGCTTTTTATTTATAATTTGAGTTTCTCTTATCACCATGTGATATTTAAGCATGTGTGTTTGACTTACTTCATTTAACATTATTATGGTCTCTTTTTCCTACAAATGACTCATTTATCTTTATGGCAGAATCATACTCCATTGTGTGTAAATACATTTTCTTTGCCCATTCATCTGTGATGGACACAAAGGTTGCTTCAAAGATTTAGCTGTTATGAACTGTGCTTCTATTTTGCCCCTTTTTAAAGAAATCTCTTCCTATTCCAAAGTTATATAGATATTCTCCTGTATCTTATTCTCAAATTTTTATAATTGAAATTTTTTGTGACATAGGGTGGAGTAAAGTTGAGAATGCAATTCCATCCTTGCTAACTCAGAAAGTCCAGGGTCCTGCTCCTATGCCATGTACCACAGGAAGCAGGGAAACAGCCCGGCCAGGCATCCCACTCTACCCTGCGTACCCACCATCCCATGCAAGCTGCTCCCACTACTGCGGGGCCTGTGGTCTGGCTGGCAGGAATGGCACCTCATTACTCTTTGGAACTGTATTAGTAGGAGCCACACCCATTTTTCCTCAGGGTCACTTTACCTGTTCTTCATGCTTTGCTTCTCCATAGCACTTTCTTTTTTTTTTTTTTTGCTTTTTTTTTCAGTACCAGAAATTGAACTCATGACCTTACACTTGCTAGGCAGATGCTGTGCAGCTGAGCGAAATTCCCAGCCCCCTCCATAGCACTTTCAGTGTTAGTTTGTTAAGTGTTGGGGAAAATGCCTTCAATGGTTTCTTTTAAACTTCCTTGAAATTATAGATTATTTGGGGGAAATTTGTGGGTATTTTAGCCCAAAAACAACAATCTGTCATGCTAAGGACCTTAAGTAGTAGGAATTCAGCATAGGCAGCTGGGTCACTCCCAACATCTGATCCCTGGACAGCAGGACACAGCAGAATTATCTAATGTAGAGAGGGCTTAGCAATCCCACCCATGGATCCATAACATCCCCACATGGCTCTGCATGTGGCCTGCCTTCCTTAGACCTTAGTGGCCTTCACTGACCAGCCCCCAGGAGTCCTAAAGTTTCACTTCTGTCACGCCATTGGTTAGAGCAGTCATTGGGAGCCCAGAGTCTAGGCAAGGGCATAAGATCCCTTTTTCCACAGTGGGTGTCAAGGTCACATCATCAAAGGTACAGAGAAAAGACTTTATAGTGTTGACTTCCCTGAAAAAATACCATCTACTACAATGGCCTTCAACATTTTCTGTAACAGCCTAACACACATTTTTTTATTTACATTTTATTCTTATAGAAAGATAACACAATATCATTCAGTATATTTGTTCCCAGTGACTGGGACTTTTGTAGACCTGCAAGGTAGATTTCTAATGGATGCACCCTCTAAAATAGCTCCTTCTTCCTATGTTTCCTTTCGTCATAATTTACTTTGAAAATATGTTATAGAGACATATCACAAGTAGCAAAAGTTCATAGCGTGAGGATACTGATTGCTTCCCAGATTCAATGTTGTTTGGACTAACAGGAATGGGTTGTCACAGGAGAGAAAATCCAACATTAGCCACAGGCAACTGCACAATAAACAAATAATATCAACTGATACACAGGCCACAGGCAGGCTTTATCTGTAGGAATGTCTTCCAAACTCACTCAGGATGCAGCCAAGGATGCCACATTGCTCTAGGAAAGTATGACCCAAGAGCATAGGTAGACAATGCCATCACACCATCCTACAGGAGCTGGTGTCACCTGGGAAACTGACCCTGCAGCACCCTGGGGCCAAACACCAATGGCACCAAGGGAACATATGAGACAAGCCCCAGCCTGCGCTGCCTTCTGCTTCTGAAGGTGTTTTGGGAAACAAAGAGAGACTGTTTATCACTGCCAACCTGAAGAGTCAATACAAGGCTTTCCTGTGAGGTCAGGTGCCTTACTGTCTATGGCTAATGCAGTATTTGCAGCTCCACATCAGCCTGAGCTCCAGACCAAGCTATATCCTAAATGCTGACCATACCCTCAGACCTTAAACACGACCAGCTGCCAGTGTCCCTGAAACAAACTAACCACACAGGTCCTTCCCCTGGGACAGCATACTCACCATGAGCAAACCAGACCTCAGAAAGAGGTTATGTAGGCAGGGGAGAAATTGAGATAGCCAAATACCTCAATCAGCCAAACCCTTCCCTTAGCTATTCTGTAATACATCACAGTATCTCAGTCAGAGACCCCATACAACCTAGGTAGTATCCAGGAGACTCCTGCCCTTGTCACCAATTGTGCTGATCACTCTCAATCAGAGCCACTGATGGGAGTTGGGGGAACACAGATTTAGTAGGAGCTGAGAACACCCTCAGCTCTGGACAAACTGCAGCCATGCTCTCAGCCCTGTTCCCAGTCAGGAAAGCCATAAACCTGAACATGGCTCTTGCAGGTACTTATGGGGCAGAGAGGACAGAAAGGAAAGGCCAATCAGTTGCAGGAGGTGTGTGCAATCATCCTGGGTCACCTGCTGCAGAAATACCATCTGCCAGTCCTTTGCACAAATATTGTAATGTTGTTCCAAATATAGTAATGCATTTGGGAGAAAATTCCAAGTTGTGACACATTAGCCCGTGTCCTTCTATGGACATGGGGTCTTATTCTTTGTTAACAGGAACAACTGAGCCTTAGTGGCAGTGTCTTCTGCTTTTCTTTTCAAGCTTATGAAGGCTACTGATAGGACCTAACAGGTAGGGAAAGGTGGCAGCCAGGGCTGGGTTGGAGGGGACACCAAAGATCCCCAGGAGAGCATGCTGTGCACAGCTGGGACAGAGGCCAGAGCCATACACCCAGGAGCCTATTCCAACATGCCTGCACTAATGCTTCTTTCTTGAGCATTGGTGAGACACTGGGTACAATCGAACTATGACCTAAATGATTTCTTCAGAGCCATGTCCCAGAAAGAACAAATGATCCTGATGTAAGTCTGATGTAGTTTCACTGCCCTTCTAGAAACTCAATCCATTTTCCCATCAGAAATTGCATTTAGGATTCTCTGACCAGCTGGTTCCTCGCTCCTCACTCCTTGATAGGAGAATTTGGTCATGACCAAGAAGTTTCTAGCAGACCTGAGAAAGGCAGAATGGAGGCAACTGTGTCTAATAGTAGACAAAGGCTTCCAGATCTTGGGGCCCAAATTCAGAATTGGAGGAAGAGGATAGCGGACGTAAGTCCCCACTTTTAGACGAAGGCATGCAGAGCTTCCCTCTGGACCTTTACACGTCTACTTCCCAGAACTAGCTGGAGGGCCAGATGCCTCTTCTTCTCAGGCAGGACCCAGGTAGAGCTGTCCTCTAAAGAACCACAATGATACATGTGACAGCTGGCACCATGCATATGATTCCTTCTTCCTGAATGATGTAAATTTCACCTTTTAGGCAGGTTAAGCTGCCAATCTCACTACAGTGAATGTTGCTGCATGGAAATCAGACTTGCCTATTATTCATCACAGCAGGCTGGCCAGCACCAAATCATGCAAGGCATGCTCTCAGCACACAGTGACAAGGTCTGCTCTGCCAGGTCTCCAGGACTACATCCTCTAGCCTAAGTGACTGCTGTATGTCTGAGCCATGGCTTCTCTCTGTAGAAAACTGTAACCCCCCCATGGTGACCCAATTCAGAGATGAGCCCCAGTGGTAAAGGTGGAGACCACACCCTCATCCACAGATTCCTATCACTGCCCTCTGGCACCTGCCCTGAGACTTACTTGACAAACTTATCCACATGGGACATGGAGGCCTCGTAGTTCTTCCCTCCAAACTCCTGGCAGTGCAAGGCCATGAAGTGTGGCTTATGCGTGTGCACGACCTGAAGAAGAAAAGCACACAGGGTCAGGGTACACAACCATCGCAGAGCTGCACAGTAATCCCTATGGCCTGGGCACCCACAGGGTAGGCAAGGGTAAAGCCCAAAAATCTAAGCCTATGGGTTCTTTTAACAGATTCTAGGAACCAGCCACTTTTATGCTTCCCACTATTTTTATTTCCAGTGTCTTCTACTTTCAATACTATAAATCCTTTAGGAAAGATTCAAAATTTCTTAGAACCTCCTTCAATTATCTAGGAGCTCTTTCTTTAATTATAAAAACACAGTACTTGACTACACAGCATCTGGAAAGACCACCAAAAAAGTAAGAAATGAGTCATAATCTCACAAGTAAAGATACTACCTTCAGCACTCAGTACACCTCACCAGAGAGTGCAAACATAGGCATATATGTATATGAATATGTGCTTGAGTGTATATTCATGAGTGTATGTGTATTGTGTATGTGAATGTGTAAAAAATTATATAAATACGTATGTAGATGCACACGAATGTGTACACTAGAGAGTGTAAGTATGTATGTGCAATGTGTACAAGTATCTTGAGTGTGCTTGAAAGTGTAAATGAGCATGCATCAGCGGGTGTGTTAGCATGTATGAGCATGTGCATATTTGTGCGTGCTTGCACTCATTTGTAACATATTTGGAAATCACTGAAGCTGACATATAAGCATGCACTAGGTGCCCAGTGCTGTTTGAAATACCATGAATGCACATCTTATGTCCTTAAATAAGCCTGCAAGGTACCACTCTGCTGCTCTATTTACAGCAGAGGAGGATGCCAGCACATGGCAGCAACTTACTCAAGGTCACATGGCTTGACTGACCTGAGCCTGGACTGGTCTACCCTCTCACAACCTCACCCTGCCCATTATTAAGGTTCCCAGGTCCCTAAAAACATGTGGTTTCTAAGATCACCAGCAAGCCCAATCTTGCCTGAACTTTTCCCACTAAAGAACAACACAGTAAATACCCTTGACAACATGCTTTCTGAGTCCTGATGGCCACCTGACCATGTCGCAGACCTCCATCTTACCCAACAGAAAACTGCAAGTGGACACATAAGATGGCACAGGGAGCCTAAATAGCACTGGAGCAGGAGGGTAATAAGGCTTCCTGGAGCACAGGGAAGGCAGCACCCCACAAAGAATTCCACTGACCAGTGGCTCTGCCTGACAAGCACTGCGGCACAGGGGGAAGGGCATTTGAGAGGGGGCAGGAAGGCAGGAGCAAAGGAGCCAGTAGATAGGGTTCACTGCCACCACAAGGCCAGGGGGAACAACAGCCACAGGAGCACCTGGAACCAGAAGTTTAGAAGTTGATCAGACACAGTGAGCGCCCGACCCATAGCCCCATGGCCTCTGCATTCTTCCTGTGTACTCCATGTGGAATTCTACATCACCTACTCCACAAGGTATCACAACAAGCCGTGCAGTGCAACAGGGAGCCCTAAAGCAGTCTCTCTGCTCAGTGGCAGGCACTGAATGAAGTCCACCATGTGGCCCAACACCAGGCAGGAGATTTTATATCTCAGCTTGTTTTCAACTTATGACATAAAAATAAGGATACATGTATCAAAAGGAGGAAAATTCTAGAAAGATATGAACACTTAGGGGCATTTCTAAAAATAGTGCAACACTGTGAAACACAGCAACAGCACCAACTCCAGGATCACATCGTCACTTGTGGAGCAGCAATGTCTACCAGAAGACACCATGGAAAAATTTCCTCACCTGTGTCATGATGCTCTTGGCCAGCCACCGTCACCACACAGGTTTCTACCAAGGCCCACAGACAGCTTTGTGCATGTAACAGCATTAGCCACTGCCCCATGGGCAGGGGACCAGGAGCACAGTGCCACAAAGTGGCACTGCAACAGACAAAAAGCTCTCATCTTGTAACAAATCACCATAGGCTCTGCCACATAGATCTTTCAGCCTCTTGTCACTTTCTGAAGCAACATGCACACACCCTGGCCTGTCTGTGACTCTGTGATTTCCACTGCAAGTAAGATGGCTGTCATCGAGGGGGGTATGGATTTTTCCCAGTGAGAGATGTCCCTCCTGATGTTCTTCACTGCACTGTTTCCTCATGCATTACTGACACTGCATGTGGCAAACTGTTAATACAAACTAGAAGTGATTCTTTGATGCACACAGATAACTGTAATAATTTCGACATATTTCCTGGCTTCTGTAAACAAGTTCATTGGGTCCAACTTCCTAGAACTCTGCAGAATGTTCTTATACAGCTCTGAAAGGGAAAGCATGTCATGAAAAGAAAAGTACTTGGGGGAGTCTGGGGGCTCAAACCAAGATGCCAGTATCTATTATGTAAGTCGCAATATCACATGTAGATGTGTTTTCCATTTAAAAACAAAGTCACAATAATGCTAGCAGTCTCCAAAATCAGACAATCCCCAGGAAAGGCAAGTAGAAACTACTTTCAATAACTGCCTACTTAAGAAGACTGAGATGTCCCTGTTTCCCTGGAGGCTGCCCAGTCCCACTGCAAAGTGAAAGTCACAACCTTCATTTCCTGAGCTCAAATCTGTTTGCCTTCATCTAACTTCCAAGTAACATTTTCTCTCTTAAAATGACTTTGTTGTTGTTTAAAGAAAAATAGCCTTTCATGGCACAAAAGTCTATGTTTAAGGTGTTAATTAAATGCCTTAGAGTTCAACTCTGGTCCTCTGGTCCTGCGTATCTTCAAAACAGAGTACAGATCTAAAGTCAGCAGCTACATAAGGAGTCAACTGTTGACCCAACTATGAGATCTGGATGAAAGAACCACAGGCGAGCTAGGAAGACAACAGTCATCCCGGCAGGCCTGCAGGCCTTGGTGCCTGGCACAGGGACCCTCCCAGACAGCTGCTCAGCACTCCCCAGCACTCACTGCTAGGAGCCCCAGCAGACAAGATAACTCAGCTTCCTTCCTTCATGTGGGATAGCAAGTGCAAACTGAGGAAAGTGACTTTGACTAGGAGATGAAGCCAGACTTGAAAGATATTAACATAGAACAAATGTCCTCAGACCACATAGAACATGCTACACTGTGCTGCTTTCAGCAAGTCATCAAGTAAGTGCAAAAGGAATAAATGGTATAAACCCAGGAGAACAAAGGACATGGAAGGAGATGCAGGGCACAAGAATAAGCCAGTCAACTTTTAGGAGAGAAAAAGCACAGACAAGTGTTAACTGACCCAAGCGAATAGAGAGAACTCATGGGAGCTGGGCGGGTGGGAGGATGAAGATACGTGCTCAGTAAAGTACCAGGGCTTAGGAATGCGCTGCACATATTCAGCAGCTGCTCTTCCTCCACCTGGCAGAAGTGGAACCCACAGCAAGGCCCCAGGCTTGGGGACAGCGGGCCCAGCACAGAGAGAAAACAGTCTTGCTCTGAAACACCATGAAGGGCAGGCACCATGAGAGACAGCATATACTACACCTAAAAGGACAGTCACTCTCCACAGCAGACCCAACATGGAAAAGGGCAACTGCCCAACAGACATCAGCAAACTGAGTCCAGAAAGTAGATGAGTGGGCCAAGAAAGCCAGAATGATATAACTGTTGAGCACGGCCAGAATGAGAGATGGAACAGAAGCCCATAAGCACCACAAGGCACGAAAGGGCAAACATTGAAGCTCTATAGACATTTAAAGGTGTGAGAAGGCCTGAGGGCATGGGCTGGTGGATTTGCATTATACATAATGTTGCACAAATGTATCTGACAATTCAGATGAAAAAGACAAACATGGTCTTCCAGAGCCTGCCACAGAGAATACCTGAGCCACTCTTCTCATGGTCACAGAAGTTGGACCATAATTAAAACTACTGGGGCAGGGGAGACTCAAAAAAAGCCCAATAATCATGGGTCCCACAGACAGCAGGCACTTCCCTTGGGCACTAACTGGCAGTCAGTTGCCAAAATCCAAGGGCCTCTCATGGTTCCACATAGACAGCTCCAGAAGACCTGCTGGCAGGAGTCAAGGGGTGCTTAGGCCTTCTCAGTTACACTGTAGTATTTTCAGAAAAGGAGTGGGTTGTGTATTGCTTATATAATAACACAACAAAGTGTTTTAAAGGAGCAGGGAGTAAGTAGGTGAGGAGGAGGTGGACCCTCAGAACTGGCAGGCAACGGCTAGAGGAGATACAGATTCTGGCTGACCAAAAATTTGCCATGACATCTCCTTTTCGAATTGCATTAAAACTTCTCAAGCCCAGCTCTCTGCCTAGTCTTGGTATATGTGAAATCAACTTCTACCTTTCTCTGAAAACAAGGAATGTTACGCAACAGCAGGTAACACCTCCTTTCTTCTTGGAGCCAGGCAAGGTGTGAACCCAGCACAGCACTATGGATGAACTCAGCCTGGTCTCCAGCTATGTAGATATTCTCTCTCTCATGCTAAATTCTACTTTTTATCGCCACTTTTCCAAGCACAAAAGTCTGGAGATCACTCCATGACCACCAGCCCATGCCCTCAGGCCAGCTCCTAACCTGTCCTGTCTTCATCCACGAATTACAGAGAATGCTTGGCCCCAAAGATGCTGGGAGGAATCCATAAGCTGGTGTGAGGAGGGGCAGCAGCTACCACCACGAGACAAGGCTCATTTTTTCTGCCTGTATCCAAGCTTGCTCTGCTTTAGTCCAGCCTGCAGGAATTGAGGATATGAAGGAGATCATGATAATGATGATGACAACAGGGGCAAATACCCACTTGCTGTGGCCAGGGTCAGCAAGTTTTGCCTGCCTCCCATATGGTATTAGGGGATAAATGAGCAAGTGGAAACCTCATACAGGCAGGGGCAAGCTTGCCTCACTCAAGCACATGGCAGCACTGGGTGGGACACACTAGATGGGTACCCCACCAGGGGCACTCAGCCGTGTTCCCAGGCTGGGACCTTTCCATACATGCATCCTAACTGATGGTTCAATATTCTGCCCCAAGGACCAGATTGTCCACTTGGGTTTTGTTTAAAACAACCCACCAAAAACAACAACAAAAATAAAACAAAAAACCTCAAAACAGACAAGTCTCTGGTGTCAACAGGCAAGATGTTTGCCAGACTAACATACAACGCTTTCTGTTTAGGGGCAGTGAATAGAACCACCTAAGAATCTCCGGTATACAGAACAGTCCTTACTGCACCCATCCCCAGGTCAGCACAGGCCCAACCACAAAAACTCATGCCATGCTTTACCTGAGCAAGAACAACTACATGGTCTCCTGGTCACTTAGGATTTATGAAGCGAAAGTGGCTTTCCAAAAGTTGCTGAAGACACAGCCTAACACTTCCCTTCCTCCATGAACTGTCTCAGGAGACACTAGCCTCTGACCCTCTGGGAGAATGTAGCCAGAGGCCACCCAGGCTGTGGGCCCCAGCTGGGAGTCTGGGTTTCAGAGCAGTGACAGTGACTGCAATTCTGAATCAGGGAGACTGGAATTCTCTTGATCAGGCAGGCTGGCCTGTGTTACCTGTGCTGTGTTCCTGCAACCCCACAGGACTTCAAAGTTGCAATCACATTTTCATCCCTGCTCTCAGGATATGGCCCAGGGCTACCCAGCCATGACATGCTGTGTGATATAGCCCTGTGGGACCTCAGTTTCCCCCTCTGTAATATGAGGAAAAACATATGTCTTGGTTACTTTTCTCTCGTTGCTGAGACAAAACACCCAATGCCCAAAATTAAGGAAGAAAAGGTTTATTTAGCTTACGGTTTGTGGAGGTTTCAGTCCATACTTGGAGGCTCGTAGGCAGAAGATAGCAAAGCAACAAGAGCAAAGGAGGAAATGGCAGCCAAACAGCAAAGCAGCCAGAACAAAAGGAGAGGAATAGTGGCAAGCAGCCTCTTTCCCTCCCTTACATTGTAAAAAGGCTACCCCCACCTAAGGGGCGGGTAGCTCCCACATAATCTCCATGCCCTGCTCTTCCACAGGCTCAGGGTGTATACAAAGTAAGCACCCTGGCTTCCTGCTGAGTCACTTAGCCAAACCTCTAGCCTCCCCAAGTTGACACAATGTATCAACCATAACTACACAGCATGTGATCACAGGCTCTGGGAGAAGCAAAAGAGCCAGAGGTATGGGAAACCATGCTGAGGGCCTTGTAAACAAGGAGGTCTGACACCCCTTGCTGATGTCTCAGCAGCCGCTGATAGTTAATTTGCTATTTGCTCTGCCCCAAGTTTTTCTGCCATTTTTGCTCTTACTAAGTGGAATATATCTACTTGATTTCATTCCATACACTATTAACCTTAATTTGTTTCCACTGAAGGTGCTGTTCTCCTCTTACTGATACCACACCAGCCTAGCTCTGCACAGCTGCATTGGGCCTGAGCTCAAAGGCGCCCCCTGGTGGGCTTGAGCTCAGGTGACCTGGTCAGGAATGGTCCTAAGAGCATCTGTTCATGTGTGCTCAGAAGGAAACCTACTCAAAATGCAGGAAAAAACCAAGCTATGCATGCAGGATAGACCCACACCAGCAGAACAATGGTTCCAAGATCCAGGGAAGTTTTTACTTTTCAGGCTTTTTGTTAAAAACTAAGACACAACACATACATTAGCCTAGGCCTACCCAGGGCCAGGATCATCAATACCATTATCCTCTACCTCACCTTATGTCCCTCTAGAAGATCTTGAGAGCATTAACACCACGGAGCTGTCACCTCCTGTGACAATAATGCCTCTCAATACCTCCAAACAACTTGTCTGGGCACTTAAGAAATCACTCTTCAGATAACATACCCACAGTCCTTTGCTTAGTTTGCTTAATGTTTTCATCACAGATTTGCATTTAAACAGATAATATACCAGCAACATTCCTCTCTATTAATGAAAACCTTTCAGGGTTGGTTCCATGTTTTCAGGTTTTGTATGGAGCTTTTTAAGGTCTGCTGGAGCTTCTGCAAATGTTCTTACGTGTTTTTTTTTTTCTTCTGCACTTTCTTTTCCTCTTGCCTCTTCTTCAACTGTCCATTCATAAGTGATAGGAATCTTTCAGCTCCATTACAATTTATGAGGCCACTGTGGTATATGGGTCCATGTTGACTAAACATAGCATATGACAAAATGCCATTATTTAATACATGACTTTGACTGGTATCATTGGAGAGGAAAAAGAGATTTGAGAGGAAATCAACATTAGAAAAAATAATAGCCCAACTTTTCCTCTATTTGGTGAAACATAAATTTATAGATTCTACAACTTTAGGGAATGCCTAACAAGTCAGAAAAAATTCTATTCAGGCACAATAAAACCAAACTGATGAAAACCAAAGATGAAGAATGAAGAAAAAAATCTTTGACTCAGCTAAAGAAAGTAACACAAGAAGGATGGAAGGATGGAAGGATGGAAGCACTGTCCAAACTACTCTCTGGTTCTTTTATTAAACTATAAAGCTCTTATCAGAAAACCTAGAGGTAAAAAGACAGTGGAACTCTGAAGTACTAAAAGAAAAAAAGATGAGGGGCTGGGGATTTAGCTCAGCGGCAAAAAGCGCCTGCCTGGCAAGCGCAAGGTCGTGAGTTCGGTTCCCGGTATCAGAGAAAAACCAAAAAAAAAAAAAGAAAAAAAGATGACATCTTGTGAAAACAACCTCCAGGAATGAAAGGAAAATCAAAACACCTTTATAGGAAAGAAAACCCAAAGACTTCCTAAGAACTGACCTGCTCAATCTGGAAGGGGACAAATGATGAAGAGGGCAACTGGGGTGCTAGGAATTATAGGAAAGCAGCAAAAATGGTTTAGCTATATCTAGATATCTATATACCTAGATATAGGTATCTAGATATCTAGATACCTAGATATAGGTATCTAGATATCTAGATACCTAGATATAGGTATCTAGATATATAGATATCTAGCCCACCAAAAAAAGTATCAGAAAAAACATATAGATATTTTAATACTAAATTTACTGAGACATCATGAGAGTAATACGAGTTACCTTTGGCCTCTACAATTACAAGAAGTGCTCAAAGTGGTGGCCATTAGCTTCCAGACATTTATTAATATAGCAAACTGAAGTGTGTATATTTTTAGCAGACTCTATATAACATATGTTATACATATAATACACAAATTATATGATCTATAATTACACATGGATAGAGAATCACTAAGCTCAGCCTCTGTTGCAGCTTAGAGACAATGTGGTAATTACAAAACAACTGTAATTAAAGAGAAAAAACACCAACGCCCAACAGTGATCCCTCCATTCTGGGGCAAGGCTCTGGGATAAACAAAGGCCAAGAAAAACTGAGAAGACATGGTGATCGCTAAAATGGCCTGGGGCAGACTTCAGGACACAATCAGGAAATCTGAAAATGCCAGTGGAAGCACCTGGGCCAGTGGTGGCCAAGCTATGGCATGCATGCCACAGTGGCCATGCAAAGGCCTCTCTGTTGGCAAGTAAGACAAGTCACTCCAGCAGCCGAGCATCTGACAACAGTTGTTTTTTCTAAACTAAAACCTCAGTGTTCAGGTTTAATTGCAGTATTGGAATTTTGTGATAAATAAGTGGGTTCTGGGTTGCAATTTGGGTACTTGGTCTCTGAAAGATTCACCATCACTGATCTAGGCAATCAGAATATGGGCTCCAGGGAAGAGATTCTTGGGGGTCTGCAGCTGACATAAAGAGCATTATTTTGTGCACTGGATCTGGAAAAGAGAAAGATATAAAACCAAAGCAGCAGACCCAGGCAATTGAGTGTGAAAGGAGAAAGTAAGAAAAGGATGTAAAAACAGGTCCTTGCAAGAAAAAAGAGAATCATAAAGTCAGAACGCTAACACTAAAACAACACAACTACTTTACCTGAACTTTCCACAACTGACAGAAGAGGGTGCTATTACACCAGAAATCCTGCAAACACTGTACTACCACTGAAAATGAACACTGGTAAACTCAGTCCCTGTAATACTATTATGAATGAATGAATGAATGAGAGAGACAGAGTGAAAAACAAAAATTCTACACAGATAGAAACACCTATAATTCCAGGAAAACAACCACAAACAGAGTGAAAGTTAAGTCTACCCTGAAAATAAAATTAAATATATTCAAACCAGAAACATGAAACTAAAATAGAACTGGCCCCCAAAAAAGGAAGAAATGAGGAATTCTGATTAACCTCAGGGAAAAAAAAAATGGGAAAAAAGATAAAATAACCACAGAAAAGAAAAATAAATTACAAAATGCAGAAGGAAAAATCAAGTAAAAGGAAAATACAAAAATAAACAGTGTAAAAGGAAAGGCAAAGAAATGACATCTACATTAGCTGATGCTTCTCCCCTCAGAAGAAAAGACAATTAAGAGAATTAGTATTTACAACTACCATCCAAGAAGCTAAAACTATAAGAAAACACTGGAACATTCATATGGAAAGGTTCATGGAATGAGTACCTGAGAAATGGCCCCAAAGTATCAATCCTAAGATGTGCTAGCAGAACAATTAGGTTCCAAAATAAAGATAAGTCTTTAGGGCCTCTAGATAAAAAGAGTGATGAACAGCAACGTCTGGCACCAGAGTCTTCACAACCAACATTCAGACTAAAGCAATAACAGAAAAACCTTTTTGAAAAGGCTCAATAAAATAAAATGTGAGCCAAGGAGTAAAATGTACAGCTAAGTGTTCTCACAGAAAAACAGTTTTCAACATACAAAAATGTGACACCCCCATCAGCACTTTGTAAAGAATCTACTATATCAGGTCTTTTTAAAGAAGCAGATACTTATTTGAGGCTCTTCAAGCTACGAGGTCTCTGTACAGGAGCTCAGAAACACAAAGGCAGACACAGGCTGCTCCAGTAAATCTTGATTTCCAAAAACAGGTAGAGTCTAAATGGGAGAGAGTGGGGCTGCATACTGCTAACCTCAGGCTTAAAGCAACAATTATAACATTACCTACTGGGTTTTTTACCACACACAGATGTAACGCATATGCCGTTAAGCATTGCATTTGTGGCGATTCTGGGGTAAACAAGCCTACAGTGCTTCCAGCCCTATAAAAGTATAGTACAATGATGCATAGAACATAATATTTGATAATAAGTGGCAATGTTGTTTTATTTATATATTTGGGTATGCTATACATTACTGCTACCTTAGAGTGTACTCCTTCTTATTAAAAAAAGTTATTATAGAACATTTTGCCAGTAGCAGACTCCTCTGTGTCATGGTTACTGAGTCTCCTGACTACGCCAAGAGATAACACCCTATGACCGACCTCTACCTCTCATGTGTAAGTGCACTTAGAGATGTTTACACAACAAGAAAACCATCTAACAATGCATTTCTCACAATGTATCTTGGTCTGTAAGTGACACTTGACTGTATAGCATAAGCCTACAGCAACCACTCAAAAATATTTTTTAAAATGCAAATAGCCAAAAGATAAATTTTAAAAAATCCAAAAGAAAGCAGTAACAGTGAAACAAAGGAACAAAAAGCAGAGTGTATAAACAGAAGACGAGTAATAAAATGGCACACCTACGTTCAAACATGTTGATATTTACATTAAATGTTAACATCTGGATGAGCCCATGCAATGTGGCAATCAGAAGCCATATGTGCCTGATTAAACTAAAATTATACAAATAAATGCCTAAAGATCCAGTTCCTCAACAGCACTAACCCATTTAAGGTGGTTACCAGTCTCATGTGACCAGCTGGTAGCACCATACCAGAGAAAACACAGAAACAACTGCTACCACCAAGAAGTTCTACCACAGTGCACTGGCCTGGACACTACAGTGAGAAGGGCATGAGCCCTCCCCATGCTGCCTGTTAGAGCCACACTTTCATCAGAAAGACACAGACTAGAGGTAGATGTCCAGAAACAGATACATCATGCAGCAATGAACAAGAGAAGAGGAAGGCAGGCAAAAGTGGTTGGACTAATGAGAGACAAAAGACTTCACACGGTGAAGAGGAACATTTCATAACCATCAGAGAAAATGCTCAGGAACACAGCACAACCACAAATGTGACCAATACCCTGGGCACAAATTGACAGGGAAAAGAGAGAAACAGATAATCCCACAATCACTATAGGAAAAGTTTAACATTCTCCCTCAATAATCAACATATGTAGATGCACATACTACATACATATGTGCACGTGCACATGCACACACACAGAATCAGGACACAGAAACACAATGAAGTATCCTGAACTAATGACACCACAGAACCACATATCCAGTGACTGCTGGTACACATTTTTTCTCCACTAGACAAGAAAAGGCATGCTGGCCACAAACCAAGTCTCAAAAAATTTTAAAGAAATCACTGAAATCAGAGTCTGTCTTCTAACCACAAGGAACCAGAATCATATTGCATGAAAGCAGACAAGAAAAACAATACACATTATTTGATTCTATTTATATAAAATGCTATAAAATGCAAACTCATCAGAAAGTGGACCAGTGGATGCCTGGTGCCACAGTAGAGAGAGAGAAAAATGAAAAAAGCACTAAAAACCTTCCTCAAGCAGTGTGTCATTGTTTTGATAAACAGAGATACTTTCCCAGGTATAGGCCTAAGTTGTAATCCCCCACTATAAACTTTAAATATGTGAAGTTTATGGCACACCAATTATATCTCAATAAAGTTACACAAGTTTTTCATTCCTACCAATATAACAATTTTAAAATAGAAACTGCAAAAAAAAAAAAAAAAAAAAAACCAACTGAGAATATCTGAATACTGCTTGTATATTCAATATGCTGGAATTATTAATCATTATAGGTATAACAATGGTACTGTGGAATTTCTTATCTTTTAGCAATAAGTACAGAAATATTCACAAATAAAACAATATGGTGCCTGATTTTGCTTTGAGATGATTTAGGGTAGAGAAGCATGTGGAGGCAGGCTTGAAGCAAAGCTAGCGCAACTCCCCTGCTAAGTGTGGGGCCAGGTCTGGGGTTCAGCCTACTATTTTTCACTTCTACATTTGAAACTCAAATATATGTGTTAAACACACTAACTGTTTAACTGGTGGGAAAAAAAAGAGACCCAAAGAACACATACCCTTGGACCTTAAGCCTTGCCAGCACTCTGCAAAGAAGCAGTAAAACAATGTTGGACACATCACAGTATGATGGGAAAGTGTTTTGTTTGAGTCTCGGATCTTTCCTAATTTCCACGTGACAAGGTAAGTAAGAAAGGAGGTATCCATGTTCCTTATAAGTGTCATACCCTGGAACTTTTGTCTGGCAGTTCCTGTGGTGATGCAGTGCTATGTTCAGATGGTACAAATCCATGCCATATACAGGCATCTGCAGGCGCACAAATCAGAGGGTGCATTTAAAACTGATCCAATTACTATACAAGAAGAGAAATTCAAAATAGCTCATTAGAAGATGATCATTTTTAGTGACATGCTGTTGGGAATTTCTGGCTAACAGGAAAAAAATATTTCCTTTACAAGTGAGTGAAGCTGTGGAATAATTTACAGGGCACATGCAAACGCTTCACTGAAGGAGCAATAAATCCCAACAGCATGGGAGTAACAAACTGCCACCCTCTGTGGGAAAAAGGAAAGGGACTGGTGCCTGGGAGGCTAGGAGGACTGCAACAAGGTTCTGAAGCACTACTGCTCTTACAGAGGCAGCAGAGAAAGGTGATACTTTTGCTGCAATGTCTTTATTTGACAAGCCAGGCTTGTAATCCTCTGCTTATTTCTGAAACACTGCAGGAAATGCTGCCCTGGGGATGAGCCATCTCCTCAGTGGCTAAATGAGACAGAACTTGCTCATCTCACTGTGCAGGCAGCAGTATGCTACAAGTGTTTGACAGCCAGCTCTCCAGGGGAGAACCCTGGGGTGCAGCACTTAGCTGTTTCCCTCCTGTAAGTGGCCCCTTCACACTAATGCAAAGTTACCAATGTGACATCACTGAGCAGGGGCTGAGGAGATGCTTGATAACTCTTCTGTGCTGCATTTACCTTACTCAGACATAAATAATCAGGAGCACAGATCAAAGCACAGTGCAATAATTAGGAAGTGGTAGGTTTGGGCCATTTATTACCTTTGGTTTTATTATAATTTGTTATAGATTCATATAATTTTACTTTAATAACAGCTGGCCCCCAAGTTTCTGAGCACTACACAATCAGCTTCTATAAGCAATGTAAGCTAGCTGAGACTTGCCACTGGACCAGAGATGGGGTCAGCAGAGGCAGAAGCAAGGCTTTCTAGAAAACACATTTGGCTTGGATTCTTGCTTTGCCACCTCCTCCAGGGACCTGCTGCCTGATGTCCTCACATTTTGATTGCCCACTCCTATGTGACTTACTTAAGATGGTTGCTATGAAGTACTAATGAGAACACAAGTAAAAGATGCTCAGCAAAGGCCTTGATAGGCACCATCAGTTGCACATCACCACTTATATCAAATGCTGCAGCACACAGCAAGGAGGACACATCACCACTGGGGTGATAGGGACCGCCAATCCCCAGCATTCGTTCACCCCTCAGCCTGGGGAAGGTGAGGGCTCACACACAGCTCCCTCAGTAGCTGCAAGACAACCAAACAGCTCCTGGGGCTGAATGCCCAAAGAGAAGCTTTGGACCCTTAGCTACGTAAAAGGATCATTTGGACCAAACAAGCTGCATGGCAGCACAGATGTCCTGAGGACAGAAGGCAAAGGCTACTCTGATATATAAGGCAGCTCACTGTTAGTTGGAAACACACCTGGGAAAGTACAAACTTCAGTGCAAGCAGAACTATGACAACAAGTACCTATATATACTATCACAAAGGTGCTCCTTGTCCCTGAGCTGGAGGTCCTGTCCCACACTTAGCCCTGTACAATGACAGAACTGGCCCATACTCTACTGTGGGACAACTAGAAAAGTCCATGCCCAGAACTACATGTTTTCTGGACCAAAATTCTACAGAAAAGGAAGGAGGGATGGAAGCAAGGGAGGACGGAGGAGGGAAGACTGGTTAAAGAAAAACCAGGCAAATGATTAAAAAAATACACATTTTATACTATTGTTTTCTTCAGCTATATTCTTCACAGGAAAGCTCAAGAAAAATATTTCGGGAAAAAATAAGAAATCTTAATAAGAACAAACAGGAAATCAAACACAAATGCATGCACACACACAAACACGCACACACATACATGTGCATGTGTGCACACAGAGGTGACACTCAAGCAAGAAGGTCAAGCTCATTTCCCAGGAAGCCCGCTACAGGCCTGCGGCCACCAACCCCACTCCCCGCCAACAGTGAAGTTAAAAATAGCAACAGTCAGGCCTTGTTCAGCCTCCTCCAAAGAGGAGAATCAGAGTGACCTAAAAAGGAATTCCATCCTGCAAGCCACACAACCAGGAGCCTGACAGCCAGGATAAGGGCCAGACAGGGACAAAGGAATTCACCAGCCATGCTGAAATGCCCTGCTCTTAAAAATCCTGCAGCCCATTGGGCTCTGGTGGGGGCTGTTCCTCCAGGACCTATACAGCTGGGCCACTGCAGGGACATCCATGCTGGGTGCTGTAGCCCAAAGGCAGCCTTAGTTTGGGATGAACCACACTCAGCTTCTCACAGCCCACATGCTGCTTTCCACAAGCCCACGCCAGCAGCAGCACAAAGCACAAGAAGCTGCTGTGTGGGCAGCAGGCACGTTCTTCTCACTCCCCTGCTCAGGATGCTACAAATTTCCATGACCTCACAGGCAGGCAGTGCAGCACTAGGCAGCCAGGCCACAGTGTGGTCTTAGTTTCCTCTGAGAGACCAGCAGCCATGCTGCACTCCTTTGCCTCACAGGTGGAAGCTGGATTGAAGCTTGTCTGGGAGCTGACAGAAACCCATAAGGAAGTAATGGGGAAAGACAAAAGTATAGAGCTCGGGTCAGTCTTGACAAAGCTTTTCACTGTGAGACACTAAACTGCTACATGAATAAATTGATTTTAATTAAAGAAGCTTTTTCCCACAGGTGAGGGGAAGCACAATTAAATTGAAGGCCTGGGCATCACTAGGAGGCCTCCTGCCTGCTCCCCACACACTCACCTATCTTTTCAACGGACCCAAGAGGTTAGTAGGGGGTGGCAGCCAGCAGGCAGAGAAGCCTTAGGTGCCTTCTCTAACTTCTCTCAGGAAGCTACCTGCACCCTGAATTTCATACAGGCTCATCTCTGGCCATTGGCAGCTCACAAATAATAAGCACATGATGGGGGCCGGATATGGGGTCCAAAGCCTCTAAGGTTTCCCTGCTTGACCATTTGGCTGTGAAAGATTAATAAAAGTTTGTTTTGAAATTCTGTATTGTTTTTATTGGGTTTTTTCTCTCTTTAAAATTTAAAAAAAAAAATTTACTTGGAACAGAACTGCACATGGGGCCAGTGACTTCAGGTTCTACCCACTAGGGTGTGTATTGCTCCCTTGGGTATGTGGTGCCACAAGGCACTTCACAGTGTCAGCAAGCAGAGTAACTAGCTGACACCACCAAATGCGGTCATGGATTCACCTGCCGATAGCGTATGACATTCTGACTCCCTCATTTGGGCAGCTTCTTATAGCCTTATACACACATCACCTATCGCTAACTAACCTCTGCTGGAGAAGGTCTGAAAGAATGGGTATGTGCGTCCAGAGAAGGCTGCACACAAATGTCCATGAAGCTCTGTTCACAGAGGTGGGTCGGGAGACAGACCAGGCACCACTGATGGCAGAGGTCTGGAAGGTAAAAGAAGGGAGATGGACTTTAAACATTTGGCAGGTCCAGTCATGGACAAGCCAGGCAAATCTGTGAAACTTGAGGGCAAGCCAGAAAGGAGGAGAGGAGACAGGAAGCCTCACCTTGGGCAGGTGCCACAGCAGTATATTTGCAAAACTAACTGACAGACACCAAAGGTCAGCGCCTTCACTATGTGTGAATTATACCTCAGGCTAAAAAACTTCAGGCCAGACAGACATTGTACATATACAGGCCTTGTCAGCCCCCAGAGATCTCCTCAGCTGAGTCCCCTGCAGTGGGGAAGGCTCTTCCTCCCCAAACTCTCCCCAAGCTCAGCACCACCTACTCCAGGGTCACGGTTCCATACTGTCCTGATATGGACCAAGCTCATCACATATCTGTGTAAACCAGGCCAGGATGCTCCCTTGAGCTCAGCCAAGGGAGAAAACTGAGAGGAAGGAAGCCTCACCTCTGTCAAGAAGCCTCAGATGCCAGAACTCACAATGTTCTGTGTAGCAGAGGCCCACAGGCCTGGCCCAACCTTTGGTGCCCAGGCCAGTTTCAGTCAGCCTCAGGCCTTTGTGCCAAGGATATTCCCAGGTGCCTCCGTTCCCAATCTCACCTGCCGACTCCCCAACTGGCTCTTCCTGCACCTCCCAAACTACTACTTTCACTAAATCTTCAACCCAGAGTACATTAATACATAAATCTTTATTGCCACCCGCTACTTTAGGAAAGGTGCTAACCCAGAACGTGCAGTGGGTCCCTGCTTCTGTAGAATGAGGTTAGATTACAGTAATGTCTCAGTTCATGAACGCTTCTGTTTGGAAACAATTCAGCTCACAAACAAAAGCATTCAGCAAAATTTTGCTTCTGTTCTCAAATTCTGTATTGGGAGACAACACATCCATTTCCCCACACAAACACAGTCATCCTCCCCAAAATCATAAATTAAGTTTCTGAACCAAGGTACTATACCACTGTATATAGTATGTCAGAAAGACAGAGGTAATAACGAAAAGTAATGTTGGGAAGGGTGGGAGTGGGATTATAAGAAGGAGGCTGCAAGATTACACAAAGCAGGCAGATGGAGCCTCAGAGGTTGACCAGGAAGGTGGAGCCTCACAGCCTGATCATGTGAGAAACTGGCAACATAGGCAGGGCAGGGAAGAAAGGGTTCTGTTCAGAGAGAACAGGGTAAAGACATCCTGAAGCCAAAGCAAAAGTGGGGATCTCAGAAGGGAGTTGGGCAGTCAACAGCAGGCGAGGGGCTTCCATGGGACTTCAAAGGCAGTGGTAAAGACCTGGTTCCTATCCAGGCTGCTCTGTGAAGACCATAAGGTAGCAAAGACAGATAAAGAAGGCCACGAAGAAGCTTCTGTCTTCAGCAGGGAAGAGGGGACAATGGCATAGATAGGATGGCAGTAGTGACAGTAACAGAAGCCAGATTGGCAAGATATCCTGAGGGCAGTGGTGGCAGTCTCTGTTTGCACACTGGATGTGAAATGGGAAAGATGGAGACTCTGTGGTTTGAGATGGAACATGAGAATTTCATGTTCTGTGAGTCATCAGGTGGTGCAAGCCTACAGGATCAGCTGGCATGACATGTATAGCAGAGAATCGGCAAGCCCATCTGAGAGGCCCACAGGATGTGCAAGTCACAATGACTGCTGGAACCCACAGTTTGGAAGGAATGGAGAAGGCCATGCTTGCATAAAAATGTGGGGAGCCTTGAGCACCTACAGAGGGGATTTCAAGACTGGACAGGAGCAGGGGAGTAAGTACAGCAAAACACAAGCAGAACAGCCTGAGTTCTAACCACTACAAATGGAGAACAGGGAAGAACTGGCTGGGACAAAGGGGCCACAAAGGAAGAACAGAGCACACAGGTGTGCAACCAGCATCATCCCTAAACATCTAGTGCTGAACTTGGGGGACCCTTTGTAGTCAGCTCCTCAAGAGGCCATGCATGGGGTCATGACACACTCAAGTCTGACTTTCTTCAAAGGCAGAGATTACAAATAAAGGCACTGTATGCTTTGGCTTCAGGTCTTGACTAAATAAACATGCTCAAGCCAGTTTTAGGTAAGCAGGTAGGAGTAGAATTCTTAGGTCTTGTGGAAGTTATACATTTCACTTTATGAGACAAACCGAGGTTGTTTTCCCAAATGGCCTCACCATTTTGCATTGGCTAGAGGCTGAAAGACTTGCTATGGACACTACATCATCCTCATCACAGGGTATTGTCAATTTTTGTATTTTATTTTTTCTTTTAACTAATCTAATACACATGTACCTTTCTGTTGTTTCAACTTGTACCCAGAAAAACTAGTGATGTAGAGCATCTTTTCATGCACTTATCTGCCATGTATCTTCCTTGGTGAAGTACTCATTAAAATCTTTTGCCAATGCTTAAGCTGCATTCTTTGTTCTCTTAGTGTTGACTTTCAAGGGCTCTTTATACTCTAGATACAAGTCTCTCATTAGCTGTGCAATTTGCAGATATTTTCCTCCAATCTACAATGTCTTTTCACTCTTAACAGTGTCTCATAAAGAGCAGTTCCAAATTATAATGAAATCTAACACTAATTTTTTTTATTTCATGAACTATGCTTTGGGTGCCATATGTAAGAAATCTTTGCCTAATCAAAGGTCACAAAGATTCTCTTTGTTTTCTTCCAGACTTTTCATAGTTCTAAGATTTACATTTAGCGCTGTGATCCATGCTGACTTAATTTTTATGTATGACACAAAGCTTTAATATCACTGGTATTTTTGCACATGGATATACAGTCATTCCAGGGCCATTTGTTGAAAAGACCACCCCTTCTGACTTTCCTTTCCAGAGATCTCAGCCACTTGACCATGCTTGTGGGTCTATTTCTCTGTTTTCTGTCACTCTGATCTACACCTCTGCACATTTGCCAAGAGCTCATTCTCTGGTGGGTGTAAGTTTAGGTAAGTCTTGGTATCGTAATGTGAGTCTCCAAATTTTGTTTTTTCCCCAAACTGTTTTCGTTCTTTTAGCTCCTTTACTTGCCCATTTAAATGCTGGAACCATGTTGTAAGACCAGATACAAGAAAATTAATATGCTAAAAATAGATGAATCTTCCAAACCATGAACACAGTATTATCACTTCTTTTATATCTTTTCTGATTTCTTTCATTACCATTTCATAATCTCCACTGTACAGATATGGACACAGTTTATATTTATACCCAAATATTTCATCTTACTGTTAATGTTTCTTGTAAATTCCCAGTTGTTCATAGCTAATAAAAAAGATGTTTTCATATTGCTCTTATACACTGAAAACCAAATAAATTCACCTAATAGTATAACAGCAGAAATCTCATGGATCTTCATAATTTTCTATGTAGCCAGTCATGTCTTCTGCCAAAACTGAGTTTTATATATTCCTTTCACAACTGTATGGTTTTTATTTCCTTCTTTTATTGCTTTCCTACACTGGCTAGGCCCTTCAGCACCGTAATAAATGGGAAAGGTGAGACCAGGTGGCCTTGCCCTGTTCTCAGCTTTTAAGTACACAAGAAGCACATCTTCCACCATTAAGTATGAAGGGAACTGTGGGGCTCTGTAGATAGTCTTTATAGGATAAGAAAGTTCTTTTCTTTACTCTTCATTTTAAAATTTTTACCACAAGAATTTTTTCACTGTTTTTTCTTTCTTTTAAAATGCTTTTTCTGGGGCTGGGGATATAGCTTAGTGGTTACAGTGCCTGCCTGGCAAGTGCAAGGTCCTGAGTTCAATTCCCAGCCCCCAAAAATAAAATAAAATAAAATAAAATGCCTTTTCTATACCTATTAAGACAATTATATAGTTTTTCTTCTTCAATCAGTTGTCATGGCAAATTTTATTGATTGATTTTTTAATATTAAATCAACCCTGAATTCCATGTAAACTTTCCATATTCAATTAACCCTCTATATCTATATCCATGGGTTTTACATCTATGGAATCAACCAATCAAGAATTTAAAATATTGGAGAAAGAATTGTGTTTGAACTGAACATGTACATACTTTTTTGTTATTCTTTAAACAATACAGTGTAACACCGGGGCTGGGGGTTTAGCTCAGCGGCAAAAGCGCCTGCCTGGCAAGCGCAAGGTCGTGAGTTCAATTCCCACCCGGCACGGGGAAAAACCAAAAAAAAAAAAAAATACAGTGTAACACCTATTACATAGAATCTGCACAGTGTTACATATTATAAATAATGTAAAGATGATGAAGTATAAGGGAGGATGTGCAGATTACATGCCAATATTATACCATTTTATACAAAGGATTTGAGCAACTACTGATTCTGGTATATTAGGAGGACCTGGAAGCAATTCCCCATGAATACCAAGGGACAAGAGATCTATTATTTGTGTGTGTGTGTGTGTCTGTGTTTATACTGGTTTCTATCTTTATTTATTAAATTCTTCAGAAATTTACAAAAAAAAAAGAAAAGAACAAAAAAAATTTTCCATGGGTGACACTGATCTGTTTTCTTTCACGTAATACCTCTGTCTGCTTTTGCTGTCAGAATAATTAATGCTCACGTTTAACTGTCAGAGCAAAACTGAAATTAAAAGTTAAGAAATTGTTTTCCTTTAAAGACGAGCCATCTTTCCAAACATCTTCAGGCCCAATGTGTAACTGGCAGCCCCTCCTCTCCTCAACACAGGTGAATGGACAGAATAAGCACATGCTGGCTCCAAAAGGTCAAAGTCCAATTTTGCTTTCACAAGGAAGGTACAGAGCAAAAAAAAGGCCAAGAGGGATAAAATACGCATAGAGTTGTCTATTGTCTCATTGTACCCCATCTCTTTGTACACCTGGATTTGTGGCAATACGCAGTCCCTCTACCTCCTCAGAGTCAGCTTCAAATAAAACCTTTTCCTTTTCGCCCAGCCTTCCATGTTTGTTTGGACAGTGGTGAGTGAACTACATCTGAGGAGCAGTAACAGTGTCGTAGAATGAGTTAGGAAATATCAACTACAATTCAGTCTTCTTGGAAAGTTTCTGTGGCATAATTATTGCTTCTTGCTGAAACAATGGACAGAACTCACAAGCAAAGCTGTCTGAAATTGAAAGGCTTTTGTGGAAAGGTTATGGGCAAATTTTAACTTAATGGGTATATACTTATTGCGTTAATTTATTTCTTCTGGCCCAAACAATGCCAATTTGTTTTTCCAAAAACATGCTACTTTCATAACAAATTTCAAATGTATTGACATAAAGTTAATATTACCCTCTTTTTACTGTCCATATAATAGGAACTTCAGTAATAATACGCCATATCAAATTTCTGTCTTCCACTTTCAAAAACTAGAGATAAAAGAGCAAATTAAAGTAACCAAAAAAAAAAAAAATCCCTAAAAAAGAACAGAAATCGAAGAGAAAACAAAAATAGTATTTCACTTATGAGTATGGTCTCTAGTTGTGACCATTTAAATATAAAGGCCTCGAGTTTATCTTTCTTTACAGCTGAGTAATATTCCATTATATAAAAGTACCATAATTTTCTTATCCAATCCTCGGTGGATGGACATTTGGGTTGCTTCCACATTTTAGCAATTACAAATTGTGCTGCTATGAACATAGGTGCACATATATCACTGTGATATGATGTATTGTGTCACTAGTGTAAAACTTGAAAGAGTTAAGTTAAACTCGGAGGTATGATAGACACTGTGAAATGATAGGAAACCACCGAAGAGTAAAGGGCTTCTGGGATGTGGGAAAAGAGAAGGGAAAGAAGGAGAAATTTTGTATGTATGTATATACAGGATAGATAACATGGTTGTTCTTCTATCTGCTGTTTCTATGCTGAAAGAAACTGTCAATGAGTCTTTGGTTGACCAGTATTGCATGTCTATATCTGTTTTCATGAGAAGCCACTTTGAAGATATCAATATGTAATACAACCACCATTGTTAATTCCCTACCACTTTGTTTGGAACTCTGTATTGTCTGTATTGTGCTTGTGATATGTTGTAAAATGTTGTATGTCTGTTAATGTTTCCCTCCTTTTATCCTTAAAAAAAAAAAAAAAAAAAAAAAAAATAGACACAATGAAACCAAAATCAGGTTCTTTGAACTGACAAGTCTGCTGGACATGGTGGCACACACCTGTAATCTCAGCATTTGGGAGACTGAGGCAGGAAGATTATTGCAAGTTTGAAACCAGCTTGTGCTAAAAAGTGAGCTCAAGGCCAGCTTGCACTGCATACAAGACCCTATCTCAAAAAGACACACACACACAAAAAAAGAACTGACAAGTCCATAATCATATTAGTGATTGATTTTCCTCCTTGTTTTAAGTCATACTTTTGTGCTTCTTTACTTGCCTGATGATTGTGACTGGATGAATTTCACCTTGTTGTTGTTTTTTTGTTTTGTTTTGTTTTTTTCCTCCGGTACCAGGAACCAAACTCACGACCTTGCGCTTGCCAGGCAGGAGCTTTGCCGCTGAGCTAAATCCCCAGCCCCGAATTTCACCTTGTTGACTGGCTAGACATTCTCTCTGCTACAAAATGGGCAACAGGAGGGCTCACCCCTCTTGGTCACTCCCTCAGGGACCTGTGCCACCTGTTCTCTAGATCTTGAAACACGCTGGTACATGTGTTTTTCCTAGTTTTAGTTTGCTGAAGGCAGGAGGGTAAAATAATAACTGTTTTTCCATATTAGCTGAACACTGACATTGCCTGTCAAATGATTCTTAAAATTCCTGTCAGGAAAAACTGTGGAATACTTTTAAATGGACAAAAATAATCAGTGCTATTTAGCTCACCCATTTGGGTTATCTGTCTTTGGTTATATCTGAACTACTTTTACAACTCTCTAAATTTGAAACTGATAGCAATGCAAATGATTCTCCACCACAGAAATGCACCATGTTGAGAGGAATGCACTGTAATTGAGCCTGAGAATGTTGGCCAGTTTTGTGCAAGAAACAAATTCATTTCAGAATCACTGATGGAAGAATCCTCGGTTCTCTGAACCAGTTTTCATCTTACAGGTTTTCACTGAGGGAAGATAGAAGAAACAAAGAAAAGTAGAAGGGAGACGAGGAATCCTAATTCTAAGGGTGATCAAAGGTTATCCATATCTGTACTCTACATCTATATTCCCTAAACTTGTTTGTTCAGGACATGAAAGATCAAGTCCACAAATTAACCTACTTTGTAAGGAAAAGGGGAGCAATTTGACCTTAAAATGAAAAAACAGATTCAGGGGGTTCAAAGAATGCTTTTAGGCAAGACAATTTAAATCACCCTTGTTAAAGGATACCTTTAAGACCACACATATATTCCCAACCCCAGACTAATTAACTCTGCTTAATAAATCTACTTATGCCCCTCACAAGTCCTGGAAGTCTTTCTGTGATGAGAATCACAAAACCTATTTCCTTTTTCGGGGGATGGGGGCATGATTTGAGGTCCCCATCTTCTCTTTGGGTGATCTCTTCCTCAAACTCCATCTGGTAATATTACTAGTAAGTAAGGACATTTTATTATCTCAATAAAATAAACTTCACTAACTGCGCTTTCATGTTTGTATGACACCCAACACTACAGTATTAAAATTTATCCATAACAATACCATAAATAAAATTAAAATAACCTATGAGTCCATCATCAGGAAAACCACTTCAAACAATGAAAATTGATTAAATAGCACCCTCCTGGAACAACCACTGGGTCACAGATGAAATTAAAGAAGAAATTAGACATTTTCCACAATTAAATGATAATGACAATACAACATACCATAACTTATGGGATGCAATTAATGCACTCCTAAGGGAAATTTATAGCAGTGAATACCCATATCAGAAAAACAGAGCAAGTACAAATAAGCAACTTAGTGGTGAACCTCAACCTTCTAGAAAAAGAAGAACAAGATAAGCCAAATAAAGAGTAGAAATTAATGCACTGGACACTAAAAAAAACAACACAAAGAATCAATGAATTTAAGAGTTGATTTTTTGAAAGATTTTAATAAATATTTTAATAAAATCAAAAAGATTTTAATAAAATCAAAAAACCCTTACCCAATCTTACCTAAAAAAAAGGGAAAAAAAGACTCAAATCCACACACAATTAAGAGTGAAAAGTGTAAAATCCCAAGGGACCTTGAAGAAATCCAAAATATCATCTATACCTACTTTGAAAATTTGTATTCTAGTAAGATGAAAAATGCAGAAGAAATGGACAGATTCCTAGATATATATGCATTACCAAAGCTGAATCAAGAAGATATAAAATTCTAAATAAACCAATGCCAATCAATGAAATTGAAGACGTAATTAAAACCATACCAACAAAGAAAAGCCCAGACTCTGATGGATTTGCTGCTGAATTCTACAAGAAATATGGAGAACACCTAACACCACTACTTCTCAAACTCTGAAACTGAAAGGGAAGCAATACTCCCAAATTCATTCCTGGAATCAAGCATTGCCCTGATACTAAAACCTGAGAAGGACCCAACTAAGAAAGAGAACTACAGGCTAATCTCCCTAATGAACGTAGATGCAAAAATCCTCAATAAGATACTGGCAAACAGAATGCAGCAAATCATCAAGAAGATTGTACACCATGACCAAGTGGGATTCATCCCAGGGACGTAGGGATGGTTCAAAATACGTAGATCAATAAATACACCATATTAACAGAGCCAAGGACAAAAATCATATGATCATCTCAATAGATACACAAAAAGCTTTTGACAAAGTCCAGCGCCTATTCATGATAAAAACCCTACAGAAAATTGGAATACTGGGTATTGTAGTCAGGGTTTACAAGGGAAACAATTTAATACAGGACATGTAATTTATAGAATTATTTTATAGCAGTCAAGTACAAAAGAGTGCAGGAAATCTGTCCACACACTAGAGATTCAAAGAATCCAGCTGAGGGTCTGGATCCCATGGCTATATGAGTCCAGCTGCATGAGTCCAGCTGAAGACCTAGAGCCCATCACAATGCACCCACAAGGCCAACAAGAGGCCTAGAGCCCACGACAATGTCTCATTCAAGTCTGTTTCACAGATCTGTGCTGGGAAGACCCAAAGGTCTGCAATGGAAGCTAGAAAGTCTGTGCCAGCAGGATAAAGGATCTGTGTCAGCAGGCTGAGGGATCTGCACTGGAGCCAGGAAGCTCAAAGTAAGAATCAGAGCTCCCCTGAAAAGTACCACAGCCATCCTCAGCGATGAGGTTCTAAGCTCCTCCAATAACGGGAACGGCCGAGTTCAAATCAAGACTAACAACATTACTAGCTCCACCAGAAGAACAAACAGCACCCACTTCTTCCTCTCCAGTTCTCCTTTTTATATTGTTGGCAACAATCCTCGGGCAGGCCCTGCACATCCAGCATCAGTTTAGCTGGGTGTCACAAGTTGACCACCAGTTGTCAATCCACCACAGATGGTCTTTACCGCAATCTGATTAAAGCCATCTATGACAAACCAACATCTAGTATCATACTAAATGGACAAAAACTAAAAAGCTTTCACTCTAAAATCAGGAACAAGATAAGGATGTTCACTGTCTCCACTCTCATTTAACAGAGTCCTGGAAACTTTAGCCAAGCAATTAGATAAAAGAAAGAAGTAAAAGGAATAATGAAAGGAAAGGAAGAAGTTAAATTATCATTATTTGCAGATAATATGATATTCTACATAGAAGATTCCAAAAATTCCACTAAAAAACTGCTAAATTTAATAAGCAAATTCAGTGGTGTAGCTGGATACAAAGTCAACACTTAAAAATCAGTATCCTTAAAATCAATACTTAAAAATCAATATCTTTCCTGTACTCCAGTAATAAACTCACTGAAAGAGAAATCAGGGAAACAACACCTTTCACAATAATACCCCAAAAAATGCAATACCTAGGAATGAATCTAATGAAGGATGTAAAAGACCTCTACATTGAAAACTACAGTACTCTGAAATAGGAGACTGAAGAGGATATCAGAAAATGGAATGATATCCTTTCCTCTTGCTTCCAAGAATAAGCACTGGACCATGGATCAACCAAAAACTCAAGAAGCCCACCCAATGACGGCGTGAGACTTTGGGGGGACTTCTAGATACAAACCATGACATTCTGCCCCTGGCCCCCCAAAGACTCATGTACATCCCTTTATGCAAAAGGCATTTTAACTCATCTCTAAGAGCTGCCAAAGTCCTAAAAGTTTCAACATTGCAGAAAAATCCAAGTCGCAAGTGTCCTCCAAGATGTAAGGCAAACTCTTAGCTGTGAGGTGCTCTACAAATGAAAACAAAGTTAAACACTTCCAACATTCAGTGGTACAAGATAAACATTACCATACCAAAAGGTACAAACAGGGACCAAAGCATTGGGACCAAAGCAAGTCCAAAATCCAGCAGGGCTAACATTATGTCCTGTAGCTCCACGTGGAATATCCAAAGCAATCTGTGATACATTGTAAGCTCCAAAGGCCTTACGTGGCTCTGCCCCTAAGGCACTTCTGGTGGTTGTAGCTCCCATGGCTTCTCTGTTGGGCCTGCTTTGCTCCCTCTTTGCAGCTTTCCTCAGACAATCCACATTCTTGGCTTTTCCAAACTTCTGGGGTCTCCACTGCACCTTTTGCTTCACACTCACAACTTCATACACCGCCCTCTAGGAGCACACTGCCTGTCCTCCCAGGCCTTCTGAAATTTGGTGGAAGCCTTCTCAACCTCAGAACTCTTGCATTCTGCATGCACCTAAATCCAGCGTCACGTGGATAATGCCAAGGTCTGTTGCCAGCTGGAGCAGAAGCCAGGCTTTCTTCTCTCTTGGCTGTAAGGGTCTAGTGCTTGGATTACTGAGTACTCTGAACCTGATTCTGAGGATCAAATTCTCTATGCCACCACCATCTGGCACATGGTGCAGCCACTACCATTCTGGAACATGGCACTTTGTGGCTTTCTCGTCAAAGCAAAGTCTTTCACTTTTGCAGGGTTGAGGCTGCAAAGGGTGGAGACTTGCAACTTCTTGTGATGTCCTCAGGCCATCTTTTCTATTCTTCTGTTCCTTCTCAGCAACCTAGATCTCCTCAGCTCTATCTTTGCAGTCCATAGCTTCACTGGAGCTTTTTTCCTGGCCAAACTCACAACATTTTAAATCATCTTGCTGGGCTCTTTGCTCTTGATTGTCAACATGAATCTGGCTAAAAGCCCCCAATAATAGCCATGCCACTACCTCAACATTCTACTGCCTTGAAATTTCTTGTGTCAGACTAATGTCAGTCACAGGCAAAGTCTCTGGAGCAAAATGCAGACAAACTTTCTGCCAAGCCATAACGTACATTGTCTGAACTTGACCAATGCAGTCCTGCTTGACAGGAGAAACCTCCCAAACCCTGTCTTTACCAGCAGGATTTCTATTAGCCTTCTGGTCTTCTGATCTCTGACCAGAATCTCCAATACAGAACAGTCAAAGGCATTCTAGTGCTTCTCTCTCAGGTGAAATCTCCAAACAATTCCCACAAGCTATTTCCAAAGGCTCTTCAACCACACAGTCAGGTATAATCGCAGCAACAACCCCAGTCTTGGTACCAAATTTGTGTCTTGGTTACTTTTTTCTTGTTGCTGAGACAAAGTACTTGACGTTCAAAGTTAAGGAAGGAAAGGTTTATTTAGCTCACAGTTGTGGAGGTTTCAGCCCATACTTGGCTGGCTCCAAGGCAGCATGGCACATGGCAGAAGGCAATGGTTTATGGCAACAGAAAACAGCAAAAGCAACAAGAGCAAAAGGGGAGCAGCAGCTGAGAGCAAGCCTCTTTCCCTCCCTTGTACTGTATGCAAGCTTCCTGCCCCAGGGCACATGTAGCACTCACACCTATAATCCCCGCATTGGACTATGGATCAATCAAAAACTCTAGAAGCCCACCCCATGACTACATGAGGCTTTGAGGGGACATCTAGACACAAACCATGACAAACAGTATTAAAACAGATAGTGTATATTAATTTACATAGAAAAATTATCCCAGTTTACAAAAAAAGTGTGACAGAGAAAACTGTAAAAATACACACCTCTGTGACCCTCTTAATAGAGGGTACAGCCATACATAGATAGACTCATCTATGCTAGGTATGTGCCTCAATCTGGAAGTGAAACTGGGACTGCAGGAAATATTTATTTATACTTTTTGCTTTTTTCAATGTCTTCAGAATGTCATTCAACAAATAACTCCTATGCACATACCATGTGCCAGACAGGCAGATGCTTGGGTTACAGCTATGAGAAAGGCAGACAGGTCCCTGTTCCTGAAAGCTGACACTGAAGTACACTCTCTTCGTCAATAATAATACTAAGAAAGTTAAACCTGACTTCCTAGCTACCTCATTTGCAGAGTTTGAAGAATCAAAATTAGCACTTGACCAGCAAAGGCAGAATGGCCTCTCCTAATCCTTCAGGTCTCAGGCCAGTCTCTCCCAACAAAAAGAGCTCCTCCACCCACCCTCTCTTCTAAGCCACCATGAGACAGATGCTCTGCAGGGTGGGTAGTGTGTCCTGTTCACAACGATACTTTCCAAATGTGCTACTCTGTGCCTGAATGATGTATGAGTGAACAAAGAAATGGCCTGAGGCAATGACTCTGAAATCCACTGTGGGGTGTATCTGTGACACTACTACTATATGTGATATAGCAGGACATGTACAGGAGGCTGTGGTTCTCTCAACTCCCAAGTTCTCCCATAAGCACTTCATCCTCACCGTACATCAGAGGACAGGCTACACGTTCATTCCCATGTCCCTCCTCCTTTGGGTGTGGGGACAGGGCCTGATCCACCCTCACTCTTTTTTCAGACCAGTGTGCACAAGGGCGCAGCCAAGTGGCAGAATAGAGAGAAGAGCCTGTGCAGCACCAGGGAGAACCCTCAGAACTGCATCAAGGGCCTACCACAGGATGCAGAAGCCCAGAATACATAAGTCACATGGCAGGAAAACAGAACAGAGCCAAGATGGCGCCCTTGCTTGAACTGTCCAAGGCAGAGCTTCCACCTACTCTTGGACCCCATGTTCATACTCAGTCTCTCCTAGCCCTGCTTCACAGGAGTCCATCACTTCATCACTTCCTGCCTCTACTTTGTCACCAGACTAGGACTCACCCCAGTGGTGTCTCACAGGCACCAATCTAAGGCTCTACAAAGAGTGAAGACCACACCTACAACATTTTCCATACAGGGCCAAGCAGAAATGCAGAGACAGCTGGGTCTGCAAAAAGCTGTCCTACCCCCAAGAAGGACTGGTTCCTGATTATCTACAGAAAAAGGTTGCATTTGTCACAAGCTAAATACCTACACACCAGCACAAAAGGCCCTGTCTCCCCAAACCAACCCCCATATTCAGAGAGTAGACAATCCAAAGCTCTCTGTGTGAGGAGGTAGGCTCCCTCTGGGCCACATGTGCTGTTGGCCACACAGAATCCCTGCATACCTGAATAGTAACCAGAGCTCCACAAAGGCCCCTTACTACCTTGTCACCATACCATGTTCCCTAACATAGCCTCACTATAACTGTGGCCTGCTGGAACCTCTGCTACCTCCTGTATATAGACAATCCTGGATAGGTGATTAACCCTGTTTTGCCCTTAGAGCTGGTTCACAGCCCACAAAACACTGCCACCTCCCATTAGGGCTATCTCCTGCACCTCCCTGGGACTCATTCCCAGTCTGTTTGCTTCCTGGTCTGAACAAAGGACTTGAATTGCCCCCTTTCAGAGACTGCAAGTACGGAGAAATATATGCCCACTGCCCACATGGGGTTCACAAACACATACAATATTGCACAGGAATCCCTATCACCCATCTCACCCTGCCGTCCACAAGAACTAGAAACCAGCAGCCCAAAAGTAAAGTCTATGACCCACAGGGCCTAGGTCCTAACTATGAGGTCAGCTGGAAACCCTCGTCTGATAGAGCTCTCCCACGTATACCTCCCTACCTGACACCTTCCTCTGACAAAGGGCCCCTCCCTTCCCCCTCACTGAGACTCTCCTCTGACAGGGATTCTTCTGACCCTTACTACCTGAGATCCTTCTCTGATAGACTATCCCCTGTCCTCTCACTATCTGAGTTCTTCCTCAGACTGCCAATTTCTCATTTTTCCCCATACCAACAGTTCGTCTTCTAGAACTTTCCTCAAGGAGTTCTCTGTCCCAGAACCAAGTGCAATACTTAGAAGACAAGAAGTTTATGAATGCTGGATGGTGAACAAAGGACTCTACTTCTAAACACCCAAGCAGACACCCATGGCAGGCAAAAGGGAAGGAGGGCTGCCCAAGTATCACATGGAGTGTTAGGGCTTAGGCCAAGCAGACACACACATACCATCCCCAGGATGTCCCATCATGGGCCACTGTCCACTATACAGCCTCAGATCTCCACCTCTTCCTGCAATTTCAGCAACCTGTGAGGCTACAGACAGGTGTGCTCCACATGCCCTGGGTGTCCATTTTTACCCTACTCCCAACAGGTACCCTAGGCTCCTACTCCAGCCTCATTCCCCACTCACTTGCACCAAACAGTCAAAGAAACTAGGGAATTTGAATGCCCTTAGGCCTGACTTGGCCCTGCCACAGACCACAAACTCCAAGCACTTGTAGTCAGTCTACAGAGACCCCTCCCCTCTGGACTGCAGACACTCAGTCATCCCCAGGCCCTCCTTCGCCTCTCTGCCCTTCATACCTTGTAGGTCTCAGCCACATAGTTACTCCTCAGAGCAGTCTCATGCCACCTACTCAGGAGCAACCATGAGACTACATGCCTCCTCGTCATGTTAATCTCCCATCTCCCCCATACACACACTGGAATATAAGCTGTGGGAAACAGAGACTTTTGTTTTGTCTCTTCAGAGCCACATCCCCATGTCTGAGACAGAATACAACATAGCACAGGCACCACAAATACATTTGCTTGATGGTCAACTGAAGGAATTTGTACCTCATCCTAACAGCATCATCCTAAAAGCTACCCAAGCTCCCAGAGGCCCCTCCATGTGCCTATGCTGCTTGTCTGGGTGCCCATCTGGCCTCATATTGCACCAATGGGACTCTCCTGCAGCCTCCACCCATGATGCTACAGAAACCCAACCACAGGAGGAATGAATCATGGGTTCAGTGGGAGCCACAACATGAAAAGTGACCTCTGTGGAAGACCAGGAACTTGCTTGTCAAGGCATGATAACACAGACTACTTCTAAAACACAGATGTGGGTGGGGATATAGCTCACTGGCACAGCACCTGCCTGGCAAGGGCAAGGTCCTGAGCTCAATTCCCAGTACCAAAAATAAACAAATAAAATACAGATGTGAAGCTCATCTGAGTCAGTAATAGCCATGCCTGCTTTCCACACAGTGACAGCTATTCCAGCTTGTCACACAGACAAGATGTGACCTTTTTGTGAAAACACCATAATACAAATACCACACAAATAGTGATTCTGAAAAGGCACACTCTCAGTAGTTCTTACCTGATAAAATTCCCGAAGCCAGTTCTTCTGCAGGTTTTCTGGCTGTAAATTAAGAAAAAAGAGAAGATGGTCAAATTATAGACACTGCCCCCAAACAGCAGTGAGAAAGTTCAGTAAGGAAACCCATGGAGCAGCCTCATAGTCAAGAACTGAGCACATGCACCGAGGACCCCATCTACACAGGGAGACTCAGCTTTCAATGGGAGACCACACTCCTAAAGATGTCCCTGTGACACAAAGCAAAAGAGTACTCACCTGCCCAAGGGCAGACACACAGTGCCATGCCCCTGTATGAACGTCAGCCCTGCTCTGTCCCCAACCCAGGTCATGGGGTGAGGGATGGAAACAGCATTGCATTTCTCCTTCAAGCCTTTAGATACCTCCGAAGAAACAGACAGTACAGAAAGTAACCAGCCTTTGACACACAACAAATGAGGTGCTGGAATATTTCCAATACACGTCCTGCCTAGCCAAAGCAATGTCATAAGAAACTGTGCTCAGGAGTACTTTCTGAAGCAAAAGTTGTCAATCACACCACAGTGGGCTTTCTGTATGTTCAAGGCAAGGAAGAGGGTAGTAGGGAGCAACTTTCAGAGAACCAGCTGCACAGAACCATAGGCACAGAAACCAAGGCCCCCAGGTCCAGGAGGCTCTGGGGTCAGGATTAAGTCTAGTCTGGCCTTGAAAACGCCCTGTTTATGGAGGAGATAAAGTGAGATAAATACCCTCCAGCTGAGGCCAACAATATCCAGTCAAATGCAAGTGTGGGAGGCCACCAGAGACAGGCATCACAGCAAATACATTCACCTGCTGTGCACAGAAATGCCCTGGGAAGCACTTCGTTAGAACTCACACCATGAGGGAATGCAGTCTGTATCCAATGAGTGGCGCTGACCACACGAAAACATCCCACAGTGCTCTGAACAGGGATGAAAACATACTGCACACTATTGGACTGGTCACTTAAAAATGGCTAAGGTGCTAAATATAATGATAGGAAAAACAAACCAAAAAGAAAAAGCCCTCCCCTGACACTGGGACTAAAGCCTCCACCCTTCTCTCAGCCCTAAGAGGCAGAGCTCTGCTGCAACGGTCACACGAAGTGGAGGGGTCCAGGCTGACTACTCACAACCAGGCCTTTAATGTGGGTCCCAGTACTGCAGCCAACAGCTCCACACCAGTCACATTCTTCCTTTTGCCAGCTGGTGCTCCCAAGAAGCAGGAAAATGAAACTTCAGATAAATCAATAAAGGGGAAACTGACAAGGAAAAAGAGCCTCACAGACTACAGGAGAGCATGTAGGAGACCCTGGATACCAACCAATGCTGAGACAGATGCCCAGGCAGGACTCCCAAGCCGTTTCCCACACACAGGAGGCACCACCTCCCTCTCTCATCCTTACAAGGGGCAATAGCAGGGCATCACAAGAAAATAAACCACAGCTGGGCAAGGATTTGAACAGAATGGACAAATACAGGAAAAGAGGCTCAACATCATTAGCCATTGAGGAAATGCAAATCTTAAACCACCGTTAAGATGCAAGGATCACTCTTTCTCTTTACAGTGCTAGGGATCCAACTCAGAGCCTACTGCATGCTAGGGAAGTATTCTTTTGCTAAAACTATACCCCCAGTCGTGAATGTTAGAATCAGAGATATGTAATAGTACTGGTAAAGAGGTAGGGGAATGGTGGGAACAGTGGGGCAGTTCCTGCAAATGGTAAACCTGGAACACCATCTGACCAGCAGTGCTACTCCTGGCTATATATTCAAAAGAACAAAAGCAGTCCACACAGAAATTTGCACATGTGTACTGACAGCAGCACTATTCACAGCAATCAAGAGGTGAGCATGACCTGAATAGCCACAAACCAAAGAGTAGACATACAAAGTATGAATATAACCATAAGGCAGATTTCTCAGCAGGCGAGGGAACAGAGAAAAAAAAGAAGGGGAAATTATGTATGTATGTATATACAGGATAGCTAACATAGTTGTACTACTGTCTTCTATTGCTTTACTAAAAGTAACAGTTAATGATTACTTGTTTGATCAATCTTGCACACCTCTATTTGTTTTCCTGAGAAACCACTTTGAAGACATCAATATGTAATACAACAACCATTGTTAATTTCCTACAACTTTGTCTGTAACTCTGTATTGTCTGTATTGTTCTTATGCTATTTTCTAAATGGATGTCTGTTTGTTAATATGTTTTCCTTCTTTTATTTTTAAAATAAATTAAAAATAATAACTAAAAAAAAGATTTCTCAGCAGGTCTGGCCCTCAAGCCTCACTGCTCGACCAGACCCTGCTGGATACCCATCAAGCAGGAGCCAAATCAGTGGGAGACAGCCCCTGCCCAGGCCTCTGTGGAAGCCAGAGGGCATCAACTGGAATGTAAGAGTAGCCAGAGCCCACAGCAACCTCTCTGTGTAACAGCTCACTGCATAGCCTTTAAGACAAAGCAGAGGAAGAATCCACCACAGCTGCTGTCTCTAGGATGGAGGCAAGACAGCACCCTTTCCCACCCTTTATCTAAGGAGCCACCAATTCAAGTGTGCAGAGCTGTAAAGATCCTCAGTTTCTACCTACAGTGGTATCTTTTCATTAGCAACCTGGTACCTCCATCTCAAAGGAATCCTCACTCCAAACACCCTTAAGCAAGTGAAAGCAGGCCTACCTTATGAGGCAAACACTAGCCCTCTAACCAAGTCCCTCATCTGGCCACAAGTGAGGCCCAACCACCACTTCATGACTCAGAACTAGAATATTGGGTCCTGAGGCAAGCAAAGGGAAGAGCTACATCTAAGGCAGAGCAAATAGGAGTTCACCAGAATTGAATGAGGATAAGGGAAAGTACACACTAGAAAACTTGGTGCTCTCTTGTATTTCAACAAAATGTAGGCATAAAACAACTCTACACTAACTCTAAGAGGAGAATTAAGTGAGCTCCTGATTGACTGGGAAACTCCTTTCCCCACCATGCCATGTGCAGGACTCCCACCACTTCCCACATACAGGCACTGGCCACTGATGTCACACAAAGCAGAGGAACGCTGCTCAAGAAATCAGGGTATGAAGACAATGCTGGTTTTTGCATGACCCTGGACCATGATGACATGGAACCTGCCATGGTGACATGTGTGCCTGTGTCCTACCAGCTCAGCTTCTGGAGGACAGAAACCACACTCCTTCCTTCTGAGTTCTCTGTACTATCCCACAGACTAGGTATGAACTCATCTTTGACAGGGCAGCCTTCAGGCCCAAGTTCCCTCATACTACCTGCACCTACACCTCGTGGATGAGAAACACACTGAAGACCTCCTTGGTACATGACCATACATTTCCACAGCTGCTGCCTACTCCTGCTGTTCTCTCAGAACTAAGTCCAGTCTTCAATAGTACACACCTCAGTACATGCACACACACACCACTGCCTCCTTCCAGCCTACTGGTCTCAGCAAGCCAGGAAGCCCCCAGATAATGCCCTGGCCATTTGGTCACACCCATGTCCGACACCTCCTCATGTGACTGCAAAACCACCCAACCAGAAGGGGAAAGGAGACAATCAACACCAGTTACAGCCTGCTGGAGAGCATCCAAGGACTCAGATGGACCACAGCTTCCCTTGACTTTGGCTCATACCAGGAAGTCAAGCAACTCCAGGGGTTCTGGGCCCCACATCCAACTCATACCACTATAAGCACAGCTCCCCCTGCATCTGTGAAATGGGTCAGAAGTCAAGCAGTGCTGTCAGAGATTCTGCACGGCCCATCCTAGGGCCTGGCTGATAATGGGGCAGGCATTCCTGAGCCCCAAATTGGCCCCTGCCAGCAGATTTTCTCAAGAACACCCCAGGCACAAGTGCAAAAGCAAGCACCAGGTAGCTAGCACAGTGGGAAGTGCTTTAGGACAGCAGGTTCCTCCACGCCAACTCTTGGGTCACAATCTCATTCAGGTCATTAATCTGACTTGTATCCCACACTGAATGTGGATGCACCAAGTCTTTACACCAAACAGCCCTAATAAAGTGCTTGGAGAAAGATGGCCACGTTTGTTTACTGTTTATAAGAGGCCACTCAAAGAAGTGAAGTACTCGGACTGCAAATCTAAATGAATGACTGAAAATACTTCACAGAAGGAGAACAACACACTGTAATAATATGAGGTTCTTTAAAGAAAAGGCTTTAAATACCTCTGGCGACCTGAAAGAGTGAATAAAAATTAGGAGGTATGACAGACATTGTGAAACAAAAGGAAAATGCTCAAAAGTAAAGAGCAACTGGGGTGAGGGAAAAGAGAAAAGAAAGAAGGGGAAATTATGTATGTATGTATATACAGGACAGCTAACATAGTTGTACTACTGACTTCTATCACTTTACTGAAAGGAACAGCTAATGATTAATTATTTGATCAATCCTGCATGTCTCTATTTGTTTTCCTGAGAAACCACTTTGAAGATATCAATATGTAATACAACAACCATTGTTAATTTCCTACCACTTTGTTTGTAACTCTGTATGGCGTGTATTGTTCTTATGCTGTTTTGTAAATGGATGTCTGTTTGTTAATATGTTTTCCTTCTTTTATTCTTAAAATAAATTTTTAAAAAATAAATAAATACCTCTGGAGTACCGGTCCTACTCTCAGTCAAGGTCACAGTGATGCTGAGAAGACTGCCCGGAGTACACTGGCAGTCTGCCAAGTGACCAGAAACACTCCATAGCCCCCTTCCAGTCCTCACTGTCCTGACTTTGTTCCTCTTTGACCCAGGGCACTCCCTCCATGACCTCAGTCCACCTCCTGAGAGCCCTCCCAAAGACTGCATCAGCTGGAGTGTGAGAGGTGCCAGCCCACATTTGACAGTCCCTGGCCCAACACAAAGCTCCTCACATGCTCCTGCTGAGGATCCTTACACATACACACACACTCCCTCTCACATATGCTCATTTTCTCTCTCACACAGTCACATTCATATATGCTCAGAGACCACCAAACACATAGGTCTGGGCTTCTGTTGCCTTTAGGCTGGGGGGCAGCAGTGGTGTGTAAGCATATGAACATGTGTGCATTTGTGCACCTGGGTATATGATGCAGACTGGACTCAGTTCTGAGAGGAAGTTTACAATTGCTCACACTCATATAAGAACACACAACGCACATCTTCACGCCTCCTCATTCTCATACTCTCACATTCACCGTGATACCTGCACACACTCTTAGGCCCACTCAGTGGCATTCACATACTCACTCTCTCACACTCATTCCCACACACTGTTCCCCTCACAGCACCTGCCCTCTCCATGATGGTGACCTCCCTCTTCCACCTGCAAAGACTGAGACTAGGCCATGCCTCTCACCCAGTATGCAAGCCATGTCCTGTTCCTCTACCATCTGAGCACATGCATACCACCTATGTCTCACCACCCTCCCCATTTCCTTTAAGCAGATCTAAGGTACTCTACCCCTTTCACCAATGAGGTCTCCGTCTCTCCCTCACCCCTTCCAGCCTTGCTCCATGCCACAACCAGGACGATCTTTGAGGGACAACAGCCTATGAACCCTCTGGTGCCTTGTCCCTTTCAGTAAAAGACAAAGGCCCTCTAGATCTGCATGGTCACCAGGCCTAATATCCTGACCCTCTGCCCATCCCTGCTTTACTCTGGTATTGACCCTCCACTCTCTAGCCTCAGGGCCTCTGCACTTTGTCTCTTCAGATTCTCAAACGGCCCCATGCTGCTCTGAGGCCTGACCAAAGACCATACCCTCTAAAACCTGGTTGTCCCTTGGTCACGGAGCCTCCTTGGCCTGGATAGCCAATCCTAAGTGTGCCCTCATCATGTGGGCAAGCTTCATTATCTTCCTTCCTTCCCTTGGCTTGGGGCCTATCCCTAGGAACAGGACATTTCCTTCCAAGCCCCGTAAACCACAGTGTACATGAGTATGTCAATAACAATTTGTTTGACCACCACTGAGTTTTGGAGCAAAGATGGCCAAAAAGAGTTAGATCAAGAAGTCTCTGCCCCCTAGAACCTAACAGAATAACAAGGGTCAGGAATGAAGGATTTTCCAGTAATGATGCAACAAAAAACAAGGTTCAATATCATACCTCAAAAGTGTAGCCACAAGAGAAGAACGTGCTGCCAGGGAAAGGGTCTGAGATTATGTTGATGGTACAGGGCAGGAATGCACAAACAGCAGAACCCAAAACAGAAATACATCCAGAAACAAGTACCAAAAGAAAAGATTCCCTAGAAGGGAGAGAAGACACGATAAAGCCTGGAGAAAGAGTAGTATTCCTGGAAAAAAAAAAAAGAAAGGGAGGGAGGGAGGAAAGGAAGGAAGGAAGGAGGAAAAGAAAAAAAGGCAGCAAGGCAAACTCCAAAACAAAGAATAAAAAGTTCCCTTAATACAACAGAACTCAGGAAGCCCCTGGCTGTGTTCGTAGAGATTCAGAACTGAGGCTGGTCGTGGAGAAATATGAGTATGTGACCAAGCCAGCTGTTACAGCCTGGTAGATGTACAGGACAGGCACCAGATCAGGAGCTGAGAGGCTGCTCGAGAACAGTCATCTTTCAAGGCAGGGTAGGGTCCCCTAACACAGTGTAAAATTAAAATGTAGTTTAAAATTCTACATTCTTAAAGTTTTTAAAAGTGTTTCACCTTTGAATTTTAGAGCTATCTCTCTTGTACCATAAATGTTTATCTCAGTAGTGCCTCCAGTTTCAGTTCAGTGCTTCTTCCCCCTGGCAATACAAGCAGAACTGAACTTAACCCTTCAAGGTGAGAGTGGCAGATATCAGAGTAACCAGCCTTCTCACTAGGTCCCTAGTTTATAATGGTAGTAACTGCATGTGAACAGTGATTCTTTGGAGGGAGGTGGGATTTAGGGGTTATTTGTGCTTTTCTTACTCTTTTAAGGGAAAGGAAAATAGGTCTTCCTTAAGTCATTCCACTCTAATGGGAAACATGAAGAATTGAAATTAACTTTTTAGCATGTAGTAACTGCATGTGAACAGTGATCCTTTCGAGGGAGGTGGGATTTAGGGGTTATTTGTGCTTTTCTTTCTCTTTTAAGGGAAAGAAAAAAATGTCTTCCTTAAGTCATTCCACTCTAATGGGAAACATGAAGAATTGAAATTAACTTTTTAGCATGTTTCTTACACATCCCTAACAGAGAATATGCAACCAGAGGAAGAGAAACATCAGATGGGCAGCCTGATGATCTGCCCCAGAAGACCAGTCTCCTCACCCACAACCACAGGAGGCAAAGAAGCTGAAGAAGGTAAAGGCATTTCACAGTGGGGAAAGGTAGTAATTGATAAAGAATACCATGCCCCACTAGTTAAATATTTATTTTCAAAGTGTTACATTAGATCCTTTATTCCACAAATAAACTCCAGATGAATTCAGGAAGTAAGCATAAAAACTTGAAACCACAAATTAATGAAAAGAACATATAAGCCAGTAGCTACTCTCATCTATGTGTGTTGGGCGGGGGGACCCTTTCTAGCTATAAAAACAAAGAAAGGAAGCTGGGTGAAATACCTATAATTTTAACACTCAAAACCCAAACCACCCACAGCAAATGTTACACCCAACAGAGAAACACTGAGAGCTCTTTATGACCACAGCAAGGCAAGGATGCCCATGCTTGTGTCTGTTCAACACAATCCTAAGCATCCTCACTAGATCAATCAAGCAAGGAAAGGAAATAAAAGGCATTGAAACTTAAGAAGTAAAATTATCTTTGTTCAGAGATATGATCTTCGATGTACAAAACTCTAAAAATCACACACACAAAAGAATAACTCTTACAGCAAACAAATTGAGCAAAGTGGTAAGCCATAAAATCACAGAAATCAGCAGTGTGTCTGACCACTAATAAACAATCCAGAAAGAAAAATGCTTAGAAATAAATAACAAAGGAAGCAAAACTTGTGCATTGAAAACTAAAAAAATGTTGCTGAATGAAACTAAATAAGATACCAATTAATGGAAAGACATTCTATATTTATAGATTAGGAAACACAATACTGTTAAAAAAACTAATGCTGCCCAAAGAGATCTTTGACTACCCACAGTAATATGGGTAATCAATATGAACGAAAATCCCAAAGAATTTGCATGCAGAAATAGAAAAATCCATCCTAAAATTTATCTGAAATCTTAAGGGACCCTGAATAGCCAAAATAGTCTTGGAAAAAAAAAAACAAATTGGAGGTCTCACACTTTTGGTAAGTAGTGAAAATTATGTGGTACTGGCTTAAAAACAGACTGACAGAACAAAATGGAGAGCCTAGAAAAAAACTTTCATACATGCTTATGTGACTTTTGACAAGGTTGCCAAAGCCACTTGATGAGGAAAGGACAAACAAATTTTGTTACACATATTTTACCACCTAAAAAAAAAGGTGAGTACCTAGACCTAGTAAACAGAGCAAGCACTAGCATGTGCTGTGGATAAGCATATCTGGGGAGCTGATTTATATTCATTACTGCATTTTATTCTTAGTCATGGGACAAAAAAAGGGGGTTCCAAGCGCAGCAATAAAAGGTCCCATTGCTCAACCCAATTAAGACAGTGAAAATCCTGAGCCCACACAATAAAGCCCAGGTTCACTAAACATACAACAACCCTGCAACACACACCAAAATGACAAGATGCTAGAAATAACACAGGTACAAGGAGACATGCTACAATCCCAGCATAATCAAGATGTTAACATACTTCTTTAAAAATATTCACATAAAACTATCCCCACCTCACACATAACCCTAGTATCTAACTTTCCTGGTGCATTCCTGAAGATGTCAGGAAAAATATAATTTCTTGAAATTCACAACTGAAATTATAACCTGATATCCTAATATCTGCCTGACTCTAACCCTATTAAATTAAGAAGTTAACAACATGCCACCATACACACATTGAGGCATATCTGGGTGTAAAACATTTCAAGCACCTGTGGAGTGAGTGGGGTGGGCACCCTAAGGCCCTGCTGAACACAAGCCCACCCACCTTATCTGACCACATCTCAACTGGTCTCCCAAGACTGCTGAGAGTAAAAGGAAGTAAAAGAACTGCATGAGCACTGAAATGCACTATAATTTTGTCACTTGAACCTTCAACATCAAAATACAAGTGCACATGTACACCAACACATGCACATGGATGCACATATGCACACATGGGCACACAGATGTGCATGTACACACTTAAGAATGCTCTTCTGATAAGACAAAAGACAAAAATGAACTGTTTTTAAATGTAGCCATGCTTGAAGCTTTTATAAAATTAGACCATGCATAACTGACACCCTTTAAGTGGGGGCCATTTATGCCACCCAAACTGGTCTTTACTGGGTCACACTGCCAACTCTAACCTTGTCCTGCTGGATGGAGCAGAAACTAACAGATTGGGCCTTTTCCCTGGGTGGCTCTGCACAAGGCTCCCTTATAGTTACAGCCCATGCTTGGTTAATGAAGTTATTTTTAAAGCTACTAAAGAATAAAGGATAAGCACAAAAACCAGGTCTTAAAGAAATACTCTCAGGGGCTGGGGATTTAGCTCAGCAGCACAGCACCTGCCTGGCAAGCACAAGGTTGTGAGTTCGATTCCCAGTACTGGAAAACAAACAAACAAAAAAAAGAAATACTCTCATTTCAGCCCAGGGGCTAGGCCCAGCTCTTTGTATGTTTTGCTATTAAATCACACAAAGTACACATCTTTTCTTTCCCTCAACTACCTTAAAATTCTTCTCATGCTCTTGTAAAGGAATACAAATTATCAAAATGTGCATGGAAAAATGTTTAAAATATGCACTCCTTCCCAAAATGATACTCTATTTCCAGAAGGTAATCCTTAAAAAAACAAATCTGAAATAGCAAATGTGCTCTGTACACAAAGAAGTTGATAATAACACCACTTATAAAGGAATTACAGTTAGAATGCTCCCAAAGAGTATCACAGAAGGTTCATCAACACAGAACGTGCACTGAAGAAGAAAGAAACAGCAAAACTGAACTTACAAAATAGAACTCTCAATATAGATAAGGTGATGGCCATAAAACACAGTAATTATATCTAAAGCCACTGAATGGCACACTTACAAAGGGTTAAAATTATAAATATTATATGAGGCAAATTTTACCAAAATTTTAAAAGACTGATGCTGAGCACACATTTACATGGAAGCTTATACCTAAAGAAATGGATGAAACACCAATCATGCTCCCGAACAACCTTTTAACAGCAATCAACCATGAGCCAGCATAACCACCTGCAGAGAGACCCTGTGGAAACTGTATACCCACTAACCCCTGTGTTCTCAGTAGCCAGCCAACAATGACGCAGGATTCATCCTGCACAAGTCTGTGAGGACTCTATGGAAGAACCTGGGAGGTGCCAGACAGCCCAGCACATTTCAGAAGCTTCTAAAAGGCAAGCTGCGTTGAATTCTCTTGATAGCATTCTTAAAGTGGGGTGGGGGGGAGACCTCAGGGGAAAAAAATACCAAAATTTTGAAGTGGTTGTACTTGCGGAACGGTTATTTCTTTTTCATTTATTTTCAATATGCCTGTAATTACCAGGTACTATTTTCATATTTAACTTGCAATTTTGAAGATTTGAGAAAGAAAACAGTGAAAGTATTCAGAACCCTTTAGCCAACACTGTAAATAACTGCTAAGTCACTGTAGGCAATAGTAAAAGGCAAGCAACAAAGAGAAAATATTTGCAGCTTATTTGAAAGCTGATGGGCCAATTTCCTGACTTCATAAAAAGCTGCTATGAATAAGCCAGAAAAAGACTACCAGCTGGAACACACATTTACCACACATACATCACACATCAATGTACACAGTACATATCACCTACGCCCCTCCAATGCACACACCACCCATGTATACATATGTACACCTGCTCAAAAGTCAACTAGGACTGGTAGTCACTGGACTGTCCAGTGCAGATAAGAGAACATTTCCAGTTTTATGAGAAGTCTCTCAGACTCTAGGCCAGTTCTACAAAACTTTTTGTGATGATGGAAGTATTCTCTACTTGCAATAGCCAAATTTGTACCTGAAATGTGGCTAGCATGACTAAATAACTGAAAGTTATTTTATGTCACTTTTATTAATTTAAGATTAATAGTCACAACTGCTTAATGGCTACATCATCAGAACATCTGTAGATCAAAAAAGAGGAGAATTCCATTATGAAACAAAAGTAACACTTACATAAACATGATAAACACAGCACAAACAAAGGAAAACTTCAAATCAATCTCATTTATAGTTATTAACACAAATCCCAAATTATCCAGCAGTATATAAAAACTTCCCACATCAAACCATATGGACTATCCTAAGAATACATGCATGATTCAGTATTAGAAATGGCGTATTACTTACTATATTACTATACTAACAAACTGAAGAAAGTCAAGTGATTATCTTCATGGTTCACTGAAAAGTCCCTAAAGACTGCAATCATAACCCCACGTAGAAAAGAGCTTGGGAGTCCTCACTCTTTCCTCATGACAAGAGGAGGCCAACCATGTGACCACCAATGACCAGAAGATGCCTGTAATGGCCGAGCAAGCCATCACCTCATATGAAAGAGGAACCGTAAGTGGTAGAAACATGCAGAAGTAATTCGTACAAGCTGCTGGAAGCTGAGTGCAGACTGGTGTGAGAAAAAATAAGTCCGGGGTCATAATTTTAGGGGGTGCTCCACACTGCAGTGGGTTTCACTTCTGGGAACTCCACAAGATCCCCAGTGAAGAGCCATGAAAGATTCCCTGAGAAACATGCTTGCTGGCCCTGGCAAAGAGACAAGGTACACACAGCACTGTAGCACCTAGTCCTGTCCCAGGATTTTACAAAAGCCTGGCCCACTGAGCGGGCCTCCTGTCCATATCCTGTCAAGGAGGCTGGACAGGGTATAAAGGACAGCCAGGCACAGGTGTTTCAGGTTGGAATGTAAGCATGAGCTACAGGACACCCTCATCCTGACCCACAGGGCTCCAGCATCAAGATATGCCAGAGCCCAAGGAGCCACAATCCCAGCACCTCTCTGAGATGGATTCATGGAAGCCCAAAGGCAACACAGCAGACAGAAGCAAGAGCCTTAAATGGATGTGAAGCCCCTGGCACCTGCAGCTCCAGTAGACCACACAGCTGACTCCTGGCCAGAGGAACACAGAACCTCAGGCTAAAGGCCCATCTGCCTGGGCTCCTACTATCTGATACACCATGTCCAGATTTCAGCAAAGATTCCAAGATACTAAAAGGAAAAGAAAGGTCTGAAAACATAAATCAGAATCAAACTCAGATTTTGGAATTATCAGAGAAGGAATTTTAAACCATAGTGATTTATATGCTTAGGGCTCCAATGGAAAAGTAGACAAGTGCAAGAATAGACAGGCCATCCAAGCAAAGTGACAGGAACACCAGATATCAAAAAACTGCAAAAAATAAAAATAAACCAGAAACCACTACAATGGGCATGAAGAATGCCCTCTGACAGGTTCATAAGGGACTGGAACAGACAAAGCCGCAGTGAACAAAAAGGTATGTCAAGAAAGAATCTTTTAAATGGGGAGGGGGTGTGAAAAAGGAATTAAAATGTTACGTAAATGTACCAACTAGACACAAAGAATGTAAACATTATATACTGCAAACATGTACTCATGTGTGTGTGTGTGTGTGTGTATATATATATATATATATATATATATATATATATATAAAATTTTAAATGAACTGAATAAAGCAAAACTGCAGTGCTATATCTCTATAATCCTAGCATTTGGGGGCATTGGTAGGGATGAAGCAGGAGTATTACGAATTCAAGTCCCACCTGGGCATCTGTTATAGCTGTCCCCCCAAAGGCTCATACAGTCATAGGGTGGCACTTTTCTTATGTGGCTGGATCTAGGGTGCATAATGCTGGGATCGAGGAAGTGATGTTGGGATTGATTCAAGGTAGGATGCTAGGATTATGGGTATGGGTGCTACCCCACCTAAGGGCGGGTAACCTGGACAAAATTTAAGAGGCAGAAAGAGGGCCACTTGTCACTTGATGCTTGCTGCCTTCTGCCTTCTGCTTGCCATGAACTGTTTCGCTTCTGCAATGCCCCTCTGCCACGCTGCTCTGCCTTCGAGCCAGCCATCCATGGACTGAAACCTCTACAAACTGTGAGCCAAATAAGCCTTTAGGAACTAAGACAGCATCTTTGGGGATCCTTTCTCAAAAAAAGGTGGGGCTGAGAATGCAACTTAGTGTAAAGGCAGTACGTTCAATCCCCAGTTCCTTGCCAAAACAAGACAAAACAAACAAACAAAACATCCAAAGTCAGTGAGACAATTTCAAAAGGTGTAAAATGTGTCAATGGAATACCAGGAGATAAGAATAAAGCAGAAGAAATATTTGAAATAATAAAAGCTGAGAATTTTCTGAAATTAATGACAGACACCAAATAAGAGATATGGGAGGTTCAGAGAATATCATGCAGGACAAATATGGGGAGGAGGGGGAAAACACCAGACCTGGGCATGTTGCATTCAAACTGCAGAAAACAATGACAGATAAATCTTGAAAGAAGCAAGATAAAAAAAAAAATTACAACTTAGCTACAGAGGAACAATAACAAATACAGAAAATTTATCAACAAAAATCACTCAAGCAGAGAGTAAAGTATTTCAAGTGGTGACATTAGAAAGAAAACATCAACCAGCTAGACTGAAACTCTAGCACTCAGGAGGCTAAGGCAGGAGGATGGCTGCAAGTCCGAGGCCAGCCTGGACTGCACAGTGAGTTCAAAGCCAGTTTGAACTACATAGCAAGACCCTGTCTCACAAAACCAAAAAAAAAGGAAAAAAGACATCAAGAAAGAAAGAAAACAACAACCTAGAAAACACTAATCTAGAATTATATGTACAGAAAAATTATTCTTTGAAAGTGAAAGAGAAATTTAAAATTTCTCAGACAAATAAACCTGCTCTACAAGCAGCATTTTAGAAGTTCTTCAGTGAGGAAAATAAAATGTTAGGAGTCAAAATTCTAGATTTACAAAAAAGAAGGAGAATGGAGAAGGAATAAGTAAAGGTCACTTACAAAGTAAAAAGTCCAGGCTGGGGATTTAGCTCAGTGGTGCAGCACCCTGCCTGGCAAGCATGAGGTCCAGAGTTCAATTCCTGTACCCTGCTCAAAAGTGAAAAATTCTTCAATAAAAGCCAACCACCACTTATGATAAAACTGCAGTGAGCCAAGAATTTCCAGGAACTTGCTGTGCAAGCAGAATGCCACAAGGTTCAGGATCCCACATGGGAGTTCCCTCAACTCTGAACTTCAAGTGAGGTGAAACATCTGAACAGGGAAAAATTGCACTCCTTCAAAAGGACTCTGCAGATGTAATTACATGCCACCATCAGTGGGCCTTGAGTTGACCAAGAGGAAGACTACTCTAGACAGGTCTGACCTCATCAGTCAGACAAGCCATTTCATAGCCTAAAGGTTAGAGACCAGTAACAGCTCTTTCAGCAGCAAGCTGCCCAGAATGCTACAGTCTGAGGAAATGACATTTACCAACAACCTGAGGCAGCCTGAAAGCAGATCCCACCCTCATCAAGTCTCTGGGTGAGAATGGAACACTTCCCACAAGCTGACACAGGACCCAGTTGGGCAAGTAAGAGTCCTAGACAGAAGTTTACAGAAGTATGAGATACTACACTGGTATTTGCTAATAAATGCCCTTAGTATTATAAATATACATATGTATACAATAAAATGGGATATGTATTTTTAACATTTTTTCCCAACTGGATTTTGTTCTGGCATGTCTATGTTAAGACTCTAACTTAAACCAGGCATGGTGGCACACACCTCTAAATCCCAGCTCTCAGGAAGGCTGAGGCAGGAGGATCACCATGAGTTTGAGGCCAGTCTGGACTATACATAAAGAGTTCAAGGTCAGCCTGAATTACATAGTAGGACCCTAACTCAAAAAAAAAAAAAAAAGAATCTAACTTAAAAATTTACCCTAATATTAGCTAACAATCTTACAACTCTATTAAAATGTATGAGTAATGCTGTTTCTAATGCTATTACTAGCCAGTCTATCCATCTTGCCGTTAGCTTTCTCAAATGTTTACCCTTTATATTTTAAAACAAACAACTTGATATTTCCTTAATCTATAGCTCTTCTGATTTTCATTCAGAAATATTTGGATTTATAAATACCTTCCTACATTCCTGCAGTTTGGGCAGAGTTCTACCTTCTAGCTTTCTGAGTCTGCTTTTTACTTCCTTCATAGCAGCAACTTTGAATATTGTAACTCATTCATACTAGAAATGTTACACACCACCTGCATTCATCCTCATCCTAATGCCAGCCCCCTCTCCGGAAAACACCTGCCTTTCACACAAAGGTCAGAAAAAGGCTCAGAGGCCCATTGCTTAACCTTGCACCCAGGGGCTCAGGCAGAGAAACCAAGGAAGCAACACTGGAGCCAGAACCTCAAGGAAGTAAGAATTAACTACCTGTATGCAGGTGATAGGATGAAACATCTGGGAACCCAGAGCCAACAATGAAACTGAACAACAATAAAGAATATTTAGGCAATATAACAACCATTGGTGAATTCCTACCATCTTGTCTAGTGAAACTCTGTATTGTTTCTAATGTTTCTTTTATTTTTTATTCTCTTTAATGGTTTGATCAATCTTACATCTGGTAATCTGAGCAACTTAGCCGAAGGTAACAATATGTAGTATAAGAACCACCATTAATTCCTATCATTTTGTTCTGAAACCCTGTATCATTTTTGTTTTTGCTTTGTTTTTTTCTATGCTGTTGGTATTTTGCTATTGTTCTTTTTTTTAATTATCCTCTTAAAATAAAAAAAGAATTTAGGAAAAATAGAAGGCTATAAAATCAACATACAAAATTAACAGCCATCGTAAATATTCATACAAACAACAGCAATCAGAAGAAATGTTTGAAAAGAAAACCCCCATTTATAACAGCAACATAGAAAAAGATTAGGTTAGAAATAATTTTTTTTAATGTAAAAATTCTATAAGACAAAAACCTTAAGACATTCCTGAAAGAGACAAATAACACACTTGTGTTTAGGGAAAGACTCCTGCAGGGATCAGAGGATATGCTCTCCCAACTTAGGACAACACACCCAACACAATCTACCAGTAAATTTTCCACTATATCCAGACGGACTGGGTAAGACAATGCTAAAGTTTATGTGAAAAGATAAACCATGATTCAATATCCAAATATTAGAACTTTTAAGAGGAAAAATTTCACTGCCATAAGGAACTTTAACATGACAAAACCAAAAGACAAGCATCAAAATGGTTGAAAACACTTGCTATATGCAAATAATCTTCCTAGTATCTGAATAACTTTCTTTCTTGTTTGTTTGTTTGTTTGTTTTTTGTTTTTCTTCCAGTACCAGGAATCGAATCCACGAGCTTGCACTTGCCAGGCAGGCGCTGTGCCACTGAGCGAAATCCCCAGCCCCTCTGAATAACTTTCAAAAGACAAGAAAGGGGAGGGAGGAGACCTCAATAGCAAATAAGCAAAATTCTCTTTTCAAGGTCCTCAGACAGGGACAGAGGTGACAGTGCCCTCTCCTTGCTGATATCATCAGACCACAGAGAATGAAATCAGTACCCATGGTCCCTTGCCCACAGCATAGGGTGGCCAGTCACAATTACATTACTCTAATCCTAAAATACTATTAATGGCAGCCACTATACTATTAAGGGGAGCCACTATACTACTAATGGCAGCCACTTAGGAGGTCAAAAGCTTTGACCTCCTAAGACCCTTTCTTTTGTCAGAGATACTAGCAATGTAAATATATGCATCCCAGAATCCACAAAATGGGACATCATGAGTCTGTGAGGGGCACCCACAAGACTATACCGGTGCCCACACTTGAAGCTCAAACCAGTGCTCCCTCTTCTGCTCTGTGACTCCCCATCGCACTGGCTCCAGGCATCACTCTCACGGAGGACTGCAGGGCTCTCTGACATTGAATGAGTGCATCACCCCCAACACCACTAATACACCCATACTGTCAGTCTGTCCAGAGCAGATGAAGATCGAGTGCACCCCCTGAAATCTAGGCCATCTCTGATTACTCCCCAAAGCCATAACACAACACAATCTATAACAAAGGGATAAATAGGCCATCTCTCTTGCATTCACCCTTATTGCCAGAGCCATGTAGGCAGGGAACACAGCAAGCACTTGAACATACATGGGCTGACCAAAAGTGTACAGTTCCACCTATCCCAACCCTCTCAAAGACAGATACCTCCTAACGAAGGAAACACAGTCCATGGCTGTGCAACTCTATCCTAGCATGAAGAAACACTAGGCAGTACTGGGTGGGAGGAACCCCCTCAAGACTGAACTTGAGGAAGGAGTAAGAGAAGTCTCTCATTCAGTTTCATCATCTCTGCAACCCCTGACAGGGTCAGGGCTGGCAAAGACCAGGAAGGGCAGTGAGCACGTGGAGGTCAGGGTCACAGAAGTGCAGTGGCAGCCATGGAGGATAGGTGAAAATATTGCACTGCTCATCTCAGCAAGACAACCATCCTCAGCTGATACCCCATAGCACTCCTATGGACATTATTTCCTGCCTCATTTCTTCCTGGGACTCTCAGTTGGGGACTAACAGCCCCACATTCAAAACCCTCCACCATCTGGTACCTTCTACACCTCCACAATCCTTCCACCTAAGGTTCACAGCGCTGTCATGGGTGGAAAGAGACCAATACCTACACAACCAGTGTGGCTGCTTGTCAGGTACCGAGTGGGGTGTCACCTGTCAGGTAAACCTAGCTCTCTTTCAGCAGGTAAGCTTTACTTCCTAGCCAGGAAAAGGACAAGTCAGTTTCAGAAGGCTGAGGTGGAACCCTGAGTTTAAGGTAGACCTGCGAGCAGACCACAGAGCCCAGATGTCCCAGGGTGCTTGCCACAAGACCATACCCTGTACACCAAGGAACAACAACACACGGCAATACAGAACATAAACTCATCTTTTCTCAAATATTTCCTTAGCACTTTTACACACAAGCCACTTAAAAATAAATGAACACTGTGGGCCCCTGAATCCTGCAGATGCCATATAAACAAGGCTTCCAGGGGACAGGTGGTGGGTCTCTTGGTGGACCCTGCACTAGGCACAAGGGACCCAGGGAAATGGTACTGCATTCTTCAGGAAATCCTGCCCCACAGCAAGCTTATCCCTATGGAAAACCATTTCCTTTCAGAAGAAATGCAATTTTGTCTGTGCAGCATGAATATTGTGAAGCCAAAAATAGTTTTGAAAAAGGAAATACCAATTGAGCCTTCCCCCAAATGACTTCAAACTGTGTCCCCACAGCCTTGGTAGAGAATAGCCGGCCCATGTCCACCTCCTTGAGCACTGCAGAGCCTTCCCATATTCAGTTCTTCTCTTGCAACAGTATTCCTTTTAGCCAGATGGACAAAGTAAGAGGAGAGAAAATGGAAGTACTGTAAAAAGAAGAACAGATATCTTACTCTGGTGGATAAATTCAGAGATATTACCCTCTTTAATTAAAAAATAAAATCAGTTAATCTCTATAATGTTTGTCAAGTTATACAGAAGTTGCATACTCTAAAAACCTCAATCTATCAGGAAGAAGGATTGAGTAAATTTTATAACAAAATAAATCTCTTCCCCTAAAAGTATGCCCTGGAAAATAATATATTTTAAATGACAACTTACCATTAGAGAAGATCAAATTATAAGAAATAAAGTAAGCTTAACCGTTTTTTTCTAGTACTAAAGATTGACCCCAGGGCCTTGGACATTCTAGGAAAGCACTCTACCACTGAGCTATAACCCCACCCCTTTTTAAACTTTTATTTTGAGACAGGGTCTTGCAAAGTTGCCCAGCCTGGCCTTGATCTTGTGAGATACTATTTCAGCCTCCCAAACAGCTAGGATTAAAAGTATACTGCACTTGGCAAAGCAATTTTAACTTTGAAATACCAGCACATAAAAATGAAGTTATCTGGCCAGGTATGGCAGTACATACCTGTAATCCTAATACACAAGAGGCTGAGGTAGAAGTATCTCAATGAGTTCAAGGCCAGCTTGGGCTACATAGTGAATTCAAGGCTAGCCTGCACTACATAGCAAGACCCTGTCTCAAAAAAAAAAAGTCATCTGCCTTTTGGGCACAATATAGGTCAGTCACCCAGGGCTGAAAGCACACAGTAAGCTCCATTTCTTAACAGAACCCTATCTAATCAGATTCCAAGCACCAGATCCAAAACATTTAATACAAGGTTAATTAAGGCAGTCTTACACATCAGTTCACCTCCTCTTCTAATCTCAGCATATCCAATGCCCTGTGGACAAATGCTTCCCTCTCACATGGACATATTCTGTCTCAATTTTGATTTCAGCACCAGATCCTCTGCCAGCTCTGCAGCACAGGCATGGGACAGGCCTGCTAGGCACGAAAGATGAGGTGTCCAACCACTCATCACCCAGATCCTCAGTGCCACCTGTCCAGTAGGCCAGACCCCTGGTCCAAAGGCTGAGAACTGAATTGAACAGAGGTCACCATACCACTGCCATCAAGAAAGCAGGCAGATAGTAAAGCAAATGAGCATTCCAAGAGTTGGTTCTTAGATGAGTGAAGTTAATAAATGCCCAGTAAGATGAGCAAGAGATGGGGATTACCAATATCAGGACCAAGAGGGTTATCCTACAGATTAAAAGATAAAACAGTATATGACATTATACTCATAAACTTGACAATTCAGAGGAAATGGACAAATTATTCTTTAAAAAGTAAATTTTTAAAAAGTTTTTTTCCTTAAAAGTAAATTTAAGAACCTATATTTTCCTTTAAAATACAACTTTTGTTTTGTTTTGTTTTGTTTCCGGTACCAGGAATCGAACTCATGACCTTGAGCCTGCCAGGCAGGCGCTGTGCCACTGAGCTAAATCCCCAGTCCCTTTCCTTAAAAATAAAAGTTAGCGTTTAGTGAAACTGAAAACTTTTATCTAGTAAAGAAACTGGATTAGTACCAAGGGAAAAAAACCTTCCCACAAAAGAGTACAGATGGGGTAAATTCCATAAAAAGTGAAGAAAGCAACACCATCGATATCATTTAGCTCTTGGAATGCATGCAGTCCAGTGGTAAAGTGCCTGCCTAGCATGTGTGAGGCCCTGACAAAAGACACTGCAGAGGCTAGCAGAGAAAGAAAACTACAGAGCAGTACCTCCGGCCAATGTGTTCACAAACCAAAGAGAGAGGACGATGGAGGGCCTGGAAGAGAGGCTAGTTCAACCTTTGAAAATCAAGGTGATTTTTTTCCCATGTTATCAGAATAAAGGAGAAAAACTGTAAGCTATTTGCGATAGAAGCAGAAAAGCATTTGAGAGCATTCAGTATTCTTTCACAGTAAAAATTCTCAACAAGTAATAGAAGCATCCTTCACCTGCTAAAAGATATGGGGGGGCAGGGTACAACCACTGCCATCCTTAGCAACGAACAACTGTGAGTACTTTGCCTATTAAAACAGAGCCATTCTGACTCACATGTGTCAAAGTAGGTGCTGCTAGTACAATGAGGCAGTATTTCTGATGCCTATTTGGCATCAAGACTGGAGAGAAAGACACTATCTATGCTTTATGTGCAGATACACAATGTTTACACATATATGGAATTTTACACATAATCCTGTGGACTCCATAGAGAAACAGACACACACCTACAGAGCAAGGAAGCAGAATGGAATCCAGAAACAGACACACACCTACAAGAGCAAAGCCATAGGACTCAAGAGCAAAGCCATAGGACTCAAGATTAATGTGTAAAAGTTCATTTGTCTTTCCATATACTAACACATAATCGGAAAAAGTTTTATAAAACCATTGACAATGGCATCAAAAATTGAAATTCCATAAGAATGCACTTAACAAAAGACTTGTAAAACTTTCATGGTGAAAACTGTAAAATCCTCCTCAGAGAAATAAAGAGAGCCTCAATAAATAAAGTGGTAAACCACCTTATGAATCAGAAGACAGCATCGGGAGCTATCAACTCTCCATCCTACTGATCAATACAACACAAGTCATAATCTCAGCAAGCTCTTGTAGAAATTGAAAGATTGCTCTCAAATGTATGTGGAAAAGCAATATGCCTAGAATATCCAAAACAATCTCAAAGAAGGAACAGTAAGAAATTTCACTGACCGCAAGACTAACTAACCATGAAGTTAAGTCATTCAAAGGGCTCACAAATAAGACTCTATGAACAGAGCAAGGAAGCAGAATGGAATCCAGAAACAGACACACACCTACACCTTGATTTTCCAGAAAGTTGCCACAGCAATCTAACAGAAAATAAAATCTTATAGTGAAATAGTGGAGGTCTGTATGAAAAAACTAAGCCTCAACCACTCTCATATTGTACACAGAAATTAATGTGGGAAGAATCAAAACCTAACCCATACAAGGTAAAACCACAAAAGGGAAAAATGCCTTCATGACCCGATAGAAGTAAAGATTTCTTAGATCACAGAAAGCAATCACCATAAAAAATACCATAGCTGTAAACTGCTGACCATTCAAGGTGCCATTAAGAAAATGAGGGAAGCTGAGTGTGGTAGTACAAGGCTATAATTCCAACACTTGGAAGGCTGAGGAAAGAGGATCACCATGAGTTTGAGGCCAGCCTGGACTACAAAGCAAATTCAAGACCAGCCTGAATTACACAGGGAGACCGTGTCTCAAAACAAAAACAAACAAACAAAACAAACCCAGAAAAGAAACAGGACAGCCACAGCTTGAAAAAAAATATTTGCATAACACTCATTTCACAATGATTGGCATCCAGAGCACAGAAGGAACTCCTACAATCCAATAACAAAACAACACAATGAAAACTGAACATATGATATGAGTGGACAGTTAGCCAAAAAGAAAAAGGAGAAAGAGAGAAAGAAAAGGAAAAGGAAAAGATATACGAATGACCAACAAGTACCTGAAAGGACACTTACATCATTAATCACCACAGAAGCCAATTAAAACCCCAGGGAGATGCCACTGCATACCCACCAGGAAGGCTAAAATTGAAATCTTCAAATACTAAACAACAGTAAAGATGAGGAATAACTACAGCTTTCATGTTTTTAGAACAGGAGATAATATAACCAAACGGGAAAGTTCTAGCAGCTTCTGATATAAATATACACCTCCCCCAATAACATAGTAACTTCACACGTGTAGAATTACCTAAGAGAGATGAAAACATGTTCACAAAAGGGTGTGTGCAGGAACGTTATGGCATCTTTGCTCAGAAGAGCTAAAACATGCAAACAGTCCAGGTGAACTAAACAATAGGAGAACAGCCACACAAACTCAGGTCATTACTCCTACAAGAGAATGTGGCTGGGCCATAAAAAAGAACCACTTCTGGGCAGGGCAGCAACCTGAATCAACCAGCATCTGCCAAGAGATGGGGGCCTTTCATGGAACATATGTCCATGATGTCACCTATTAGCCCGAGCAAATGACCTACAAGAAAAACCTGCATATAGGCCCCCTGGACTGGTTGGGAAAAGGCATAAGAGAACTGGGGGCATGGGCAAGTGTGTTTTGATATGACTTGGGTTAAACAGTATTCACTCAGCAAATGTACACCTAAGATTTATGTATTTCACCATACATAAATTTTCTATCAGAAGGAAAAAAAAGACGGGAGTGGTGGCACATGGCTATAATCCCAGCACTCAGAAGGCTGAGGTGAGAAGATCTCACCTGGAGCTTGAGGTACCTGTGCTACTCTACACAGTGAAGTTCAAGCCCACCCTGAACTACAAAGCAATACCCTGTCTCAAAAACAAAACACAGAAGAAAAAACTAAACATACTGAGCTAGGACCTGCCTAATGACATTCATAGTGAAGCATTTCAGGGGAAGTATACTGATGGCCACAATTTACCTTTAAACACATCAAAAATAAGAGTGACTGCTGGAAAAATCAATGGGTAAATATGCAGTAAAACAAGAATAGTAATGATTAATCACCAAATTCAGGGGATGAGCATGTAAGTGTCAACTATAAAGTTCTCCCAACTACACTGCATGTGGAAATTTCATAATAAATGTTGAAGAAAAATTTTAAAATAAAAAATCAAGTTGAAACTGATGATTTCAAAGCCTTTTCTAGGGCTAGGGATATAACTCAGTGGCACAAGCGCCTACCTGGCAAGTGCAAGGTCCTGAGTTTGATTCCCAGTACAAAAATAAAAAAAGAAAAATCAAAAACACAAACTCAAAAGCCCTTTCCAAGACTTCCTACAACTTAGCTAGGCAGGGCAATTTTCCAGAGAAAATGGACATTGCTTTTCTTCTTCAACAAAATTCACAGCAAGTCACCATAGACGGCTACTCTCACATCAGCTGGACACAACCCCTAGGATCTTCTGGAAAGATTATTCCATGAAAATCCAACCCTGGGCTCCCACTAGCAGCAGGAGCAGGAGGACAGGACAGCACAGCGAGGTGGGAGGACAACAGGCAACACCCACAGCCTGCCTGATGGTTACCTGGACACCTCAGGCTGCCAAAGCAGAAGAATCAAGAATCATGAAAGATGGAACCTATAAAAAAAAACCCCAAAATCCCAAAATATCTTTTCTTCAACAATCAGACATGTTAACTGTAGTTTCAAAAGATTTTTAAAATCTTAAAATTGAAATCCAAACTAACTTAAATCTAAAAATAGGGCTCCTTAAAATAAACACTTGCTAAATCTTCCTGCTTCTCTCCTGCACACTGTTAACCACTAGAGAAGAGTTGCAGCACCAGTTGCAGCGCCGTCTCCAAGCCTTGTAGTCCCCACCCTACAGGGAAGAGAATAGGGCAGGTAGGCTAAAGTCACAGGCCCCAATTGCAAGGAAAGGCTACAACCAAACACTGTAGCACCACCAGCTACACACCTCTCTTAAGAATGAGTCTTTTATGGTTTTCTGGGCATACTGCAGCCCAGCCCATGGCTCCTCACCCAGCAAGTTGGGTGTCCCTTCCTGTACTACAGTACTGTCTAGGGAACACAGGCCCTGTGTTCATTCAGTATAGCACTTAGGGTCTGTGCAGCTGCCCAGGGTCTGAGGGGCACCCTAGCATTTTTCCTCAACTCCCTCAGTCCTACACCTGCCTCTTCCCACAAGGAGCCAGTCTCTTATTCCCCAAGCCCCAGTGCTGCCCAAGGACCTTGTCTTCAGGTACCCACAGCCAGAGCTAACCCCACAGCTTCCTGGGACCAAGTGTCAGCAGTCAGTGGACAAAGCTCAGGAGACCAGAAGTCAAGTTTGGGCACAGAACTAAAGTTCATCCCTGCACACTTGAAAAGGAGCACCAACACAGATGACAAGGAGAAAGTCAGGCAAGCCATGAGAAGCCCACAGAGCTTTGAAGGAGCTGATGAAGATGAAAGTGGCTCTGGCCCTGGATCAGCAGTACTGCTCACTTTTTTTTCCAAATGACACACACATCAGCGTGGTATTCTTGTTGGGGAGTAAGAATGACCATTCACATCCAAGAATAACTCTCTACTCTTGGAGAGACAAAGAGTGAGCACTGAGCACAGGCTGGAGATCCGGAGTCCACATCAGGCCATGGGCTTACAATTTCCACAACCTGACTGATGATTAGCATCAGGTACAAGAAGTGAACATGGACAGCTGGCTGTCAGGGTCCAGAGGGAAGCAAGCAGAGGTGCAGTGGAAGCTATCATCTCATAACAGAAGCCAAATTGCAAGCAGAGCCCTGACCCAACAGCACAGCACTACTGCAGTTTCCAGAAACACAGACACCCAAGGTACAGCTCTGACCCTGAAACAGCACATGTCTTTTCAGGCAGAGGTATTCTCAGACTGCAACCTGGGAAAGGAGAGGCACAAACAAACCCAGGTTCATAATGCTGACTGTCTCCCTTCTATTCCACAGGTAGATATGCTATATCCCTCCCTCCTGGAGGGTTGGGGAGCAGGTCACCCACCCTGAGCCCTGTGACTGACTTACATAAACCAGTTCTAGGTCATTCATTCAGTGTAGCACTTAGTACCTATACTCAAACACTGGGGCTCCCTCTCCTTCAGTTTCTAAGGCTACAGCACTTTGCAGTCATGAAGACAGTCACCATCCAGTCCAACCAACCCACCACTGAATTACAACAGCCAGCATATCCCACTGCAACTTGAACCACTGCCATCTCCCATAGGATGCTGTGATCTAGAACACAGCATGCTGGGCAGTGTGCTGCAGGTGAAGACCCTGAACTTCTGGGAGTGAAGAAGAGGGGCAAGGAGGGCAATAAAGCAGCTGGAGCTCAGGCTAGGAGCTGCATGAATGCAGAACAGTTGTCTCTACTGTTGCCTATAAAGCACAAGTCACAGGCAACCTGCCTAACCAGGGCTCCTCCTGTATCAGCTGGAAGCAACTTAGGGCAAAACATCATCCCCTACTCAAGCCTTCAGAAGAAACCCATATTAGAGAAGCCTAGACACAGCTCTGCTGAAAGACTTCTCCACTATGAACAGAGATGCACAAATGCTGAGAGGTCAGTGGACTCAAAAAAGATAATTTTTTGACCCCCTCCTTGCAGAACTAGCCCACTTAAAAAGCTTAGCAACCACTCTGTCATACAACTGAGAGATAAAGCCTGCTGGAAGGATGGCTGGCAATGTCCCTAGGTCCCCAGGCAGACCACAATATGACTCACCTAAACAGAACTGAAGCCATCACAGTTTCACCACATGAGGAAGACCAGCCTCAGAGCCAAGTAGAGACAGAAGTCATTCTGTGCAGCTCCAAAGCACCACACCATCCATAAACAGAGAAAAGGGGCCCAAAATTTTCCACTGTGTGGGCCCACCAACAACCTCCAGCCCAAGGCCTTCCCATCACCTCCTTTTCTTGCCTCTGAGACTGTGAATGCACGTGTATGTGCATGTATGTGAGTACACATGTGTGCATGTATAGGTGCCTCCAAATCCACTCACAGAAAGGCAGCCTGGTAGGCTCTTGCTCATCACTATCATCTCACATGAAGCAAGCACAAAAACACTCTCTGGATGATGTACATATAATCTCAGAAACAACCACTGGGCAAGTAATCCATCATTAGTGTCCACAGTCTCACCAGGCCAGCAGAAGCCTTCAGTACACACAAAGATAATGCTTCTAAGAGGTTGACACTGAAATGCTTTACATTCAAATCCATGCTATTTACAGATACCCTGCTTTGCAGTGAGGGCAAACAATCTTCCACCCTACCCGGAAGAATGATGCTCAGACATTCACTTTCTAAGGCAGCTGGTACAGAGAAGCTGGGATTGTAGCATGAGGCAACCAAGCACAGGCATAGGTACTGCATTCCCCTAAACCATATGAACACATGGCCTAGAACCAAAATCTGCAGAACCCAGCACTCACCTTTCTCTTCAAAAAGCTGACCTGAGAAGATTTTAAAACTCTGAATAATCCAGTAAGAAGCAATTAAACTGAAGCAGTAATAGCAGAGGAGCAGGGGATATCAAGAAAGAAAAGCCCAGGTCCAAATGTATTCACTACTGAATTCTACAAGAACTTCAGGGAAGGTCTACCACCAATACTACTCAAACTCTTTAATGAAATTGAACAGGGAGAAGTTCTTTCAAAGTCATTCCTGGAAATTAACATTACCCTGACTGTAAAAACTAGACAAGTACCCAACCAAAAAGAGAACTCTAGTCCAACATCTTTAATGAATACTGATGCAAAAATCCTCAATAAGATACTGGCAAACAGAATGCAACAAAACATCCAAAAGATTATGTATACATCATGATCAAGTAGGTTCCATCCCAGGGATGTGGGGATGGCTAAACATACCAAAATCAATATATATAATCCATCACATAAGCAGAAGCAAGGACAAAAATCACATGATCATCTCAAGACAGAAAAATCCTTTGACAAGATCCAACATCCATTCACGGTTAAAAAGAAAAAAAACTTAGGACCAGTGATATGCTCAGAGGCATAGTGCCTGTGGGGCAAGGGCAAGGTCCTGATTTCAAGTCCTGATTTCAAGTACCCCCCCAAAAGAAAAACCTGAAGAAAATAGATATAAAAGGACCTTATCTCAATCTGAAAAGTCACTTATGACAAATCTACTGCAACCATCACAGTACACGAGGAAAAACTGAAATCCCTCTAAAAATCAGGAACAAGTATGCCTACTATCACCACTCCCATTCAACATAATCCTCAAAAAATAAGCCAGAGCAATAAAGAGATAGAAATAAAAATGATACATACAAGAAAGGAAGAAGTCAAATTATCATTATTTGAAGACAACATGATCTTTTACACAGAAGACCCAAAAACTTCCACCAAAAGACTCCTAGAATTAATAGCCAAATTTAGCAATGTAGCAGGATACAAAATCAACACATAAAAATCAATAGCATCCCTGTACACAATAATGAACTTACTGAGAAAGCAATCAGGAAAACAATACCATTCACAATAGCACCAAGAGAAGTTAAATACTCAGGAATTAACCTAACCAAAGAAGTGAAAAACCTCTACAACAAAAACTACATCATTCTGAAAAAGGTGATCAAAGAGGACACCAGAAAATGGAAAGATATCTCCTGTTCTCACGTAGGCGGAACCAATATAGTCTAAACTGATACATAAATTTAATCAATCCCAATTAAAATACTAACAGTATTCTTCACAGATCTAGAGAAAACATTCCTAAAATTCATATGGAACCAGAAGAGACCCAGAATAGCAAAAGCAACCCTGGGTAACAAAAGCAAAGCAGGGAGCATCACAATCTTGGATTTTAAGTTATCTTACAAAGCTAAAATGATTTAAAAAAAAAAAAAAAAAAAACCAGCATGGTATTGGCACAAAAACAGATGTGCAGATCAGTGGACCAGAAGAGAGGAAGCAGAAACAACCCCAAGCACATTCAGCCATTTGTTCTCTGATAAAGGAATCAAAAACACACACTGGAGAGAAGACAGCCTCTGTAATAAATGATGCAGGGAATACTGGATAGCTACATGCAAAGGAGTGAGTCTAGAGCCATATATCTCACCATATACTAAATAAACTAAAATCAAAATGGGTCAAAGATCTAAATGCTAAAACAGAAAAGTGTAATCTGCTGGAAGATAAAGTAGGTAAAATTCTTTAAAATCTAAGCATACGCAAGGACTTCCTGAATAGAACCCCAATGGGAAAAGTAGTACCAAAACAAAACCAACAAGATCATATCAAATTAAACTTTTGCACACAAAAGAAACAACCAAAGTGAAGAGATGACTTACAGAATGGGAGAAAATTTTGCCAGCAATTCCTCAGACAGAGAAATAACATCTAGAATATATGAACAACTCAAAAAAATTAGACCCCCCCATAAAGGCCCAATTAAAAAATGGGCAAGTGAAATGAACAGATACTTCTCAAAAAAAGTACAAATGGCCAATACATATATGAAAAAATGTTCAAATCGCTGGTCACTACAGAAATCCAAATTAAAACAACACTGAGATTCCCTCTTATTCCAGGAAGAATGGGTATTAAGCAATCAAATAATAACAAATGCTGGCAAGCCTGCGGGTGTGGGAGAAAGGCTTCTACATTGTTGGTATAAATGTAAACGAGTACTACCACTTTAGAAATCAGTATGGAGAGTCCTCAAAAACTAAAACTAAAAATTTCACTTGACCCACCTATTCCCCTTCTAAGTATCTTCCTGAAAGAGTTAGCAACATCATATTATAGTGATACTTGCATATCCACATTTTTATTTTCGTCTTTTTGAGACAGGGTCTTGCTATGCAGTTCTGGCTGGCCTTCAGCGCACTTTGTAGCCCAGGCTGGTCTCAAACTCGCAACAATCCTCCTGCCTCAGCCTCCCGAATGCTGGGATTACAGGTGTGTGCCACCACGGCCGGCCATACCCGTGTTTATATCATGGAAATAGCCTATATGCCCATTAATGGATGAACAGACAAAGAAAATGTGGTGTATATATACTACTCTGCCATAAAAAAGGACATATTTGAGTCATTTGTAAGAAAATAGATACACCTTGAGACCATAATATTTAGTAAAATAAATATTATTTAAACACATACGTTTAAATATTACATGGTTTCCTCTTATATGAGACACCCAAAGAACAAAATAAAAGATAGATTATAGGATGTAGGGAGAGCTTTTTCAAATTGGAAGGGAAACAAGAGATGAAGGGTTGGGAGGGAAAGGGAAACCCAAGATATAAATAAAGAGCAAAATAAAAGATAGATAATAGAAAGTAGAGTGATCTTTTTCAAATGTGAAGAAGAGCAAGAGATGAAGAGAGGGGAGAAAAAAGATATGAAAAAAAAAGAATTGGAAAAAATGGAGATACAGCTTTTGCAAATGGGAATGGGACTAAGAGATGGAAGAAGCAGAGGGAGAGGGTGGGGTAGGGGATGAAGAAAGAATTAAGATGTGTTATGTACATGTACCAACTCCCCACAATAAATGTAATCATTATGCACTGCAAATGCATACTAATAAAAACAAAGAATCTGAGCTGAGAGGCCTGGGCAGAAGCCAATGTGAGAAAGCTACCCACAGCACACAGGACACCATGTTGACACAAGTACAGATGCCTGTTAATGAAGACAGGGCTCAGGTCTTCCCCAGAGAGACTCGTACTGCTGTCAGGCTGAGCTTAGGTTATGACATATTTTCTTAAAGTCCAGAATCTAGCAAATGACCCCAAATTAAAACACGAAGTACTATATTTTAGAAGACACTATTTTAAATGGGTCCAGATGTTTCAATCATTGAGTTTAAATATTTGGGAGGATCCCAGGCTGGAAGGGCCTGAAGAGGAGTGTAGGCAAAGTGTGTAGGGAGCCGCCCTGATACAGGGCTCTGTTCAAGACACACAAGTCCCAAAAGAGGCCCTGTCCAATGGCCAATACCTGCAAACACAGAGCTCAGCCACACTGTATCTCAGCATGAATTTCCAGCCTCTGCTGAATTACACCTTTCTCCTCAATCCCTTTCCACATCTAGGATACGATTTCCCAACTTTTAGTGCCAGGTCCAGAGCACATATGACCTGGCAGATGCTCTGCAGTGCCCTTTCCATCCACCATCCTGTCACTCACCATCAAAGCATGGCTGGCCCACACTGCCACTTCCGTTTGCCACATGCCCACACTCCAGTCTTGATCCTCCCTAAGCTACAGATGCCTGCAGAGCCTTTCCATGTGATAGGAAGCCACCAATGAGAAGGCAAAGAGCTGAGGGAAGTCTCTCTTAGGAGATTCCTCTGGTAGACCTGTGGGGCAAAAGTGATGGAAGTAGAGGGATCTCTTAGAAGGTTTCTCAACTGATCTCTGCCCAGAAGCTCACAGATCAGCTCCCTATCTGGGCTAATCTGGTAGTACTGCATCCTGTATCCATATCCCTTTCTTTTTCCTCCTTCTTTCACTCCTGGCTTCACTTCAGTGCTATGATCATGTTCCGATATTCATTTCCGGCATTCCAGCCTCTCATCCAGGCTGAGCCTCCTTGGGATACCCAGTCAAAACATATTCCTTCTCCTACCAGAATCCCATATACAAGGTAGAGATGAGCTGTACAGCAGGTCCAGGTTATGCCAAAGAGGCATATAACATATATTTTACATGTGGCACATGTATAATATAGGTATGGCACTTTATGTGCCATACCTATATTATACATGTGCCACATGTAAAATAAAGCCACACTGTAGAGGCCAATGAGAGTGCTGAGAAGCAAAGCCAGAACCCAAGAGAAATAAGCCATTTTCACTCTGTAGAGCTCCACCTGCACCCAACATACCACAGTGAGAATGACCAATTGTGTGATGTCCCTGTGATGTTATGCTGTGTCCCTAACTGCAGCCCTAACAGCATCCCTATATATCTAAGATACCTAGAAAACAAAGCCAATCTACACTAGATGTTCCCATCATCCCAGGTTCAGCCAGTGGCATCTCCCTCTTTCCAAATGCTTGTGGCAAAGCCTTGACATCCTCCCTGCTGCGGACTGAATCACAACTGAAGGCTGAAGCCCTAACCCCAAGATTGCTTGTTAGGAGAAATGGCCATAAAAAAGAAGTCAATCAAGGCAAAGAACGTCATATGAGTCTTGATCTTAGAGATTGCTGCCCTTCTAAGAGGAAGAGGACACAGAGAAAAGCTCTCTCTGGGTACATACAGTAAAGAGGCCAATGTAAAGATGTGGTGAGAATGAGTCATCCATAGACCAAGCAGAAAGCCTCACAAAAACCAGTCCTACTGGCCCTTTGTCTCAGACTTGTAGGTTCCAGAGCTATAAGAAGCTCCTACCCACGAAACCTGTCACAGCAACAGAGCTGACAAATACACTCCCCTCTCTTTGGCTCTCCCAGAATTCACTGCTCCCCACCAACTCCAACTGACCCCACCAACCTTTCCTGTCCAGCTCCCTGCTTTCACTCTAACCCTTGAACAACAACCATCCACCTAAAAGCCAAATCTTCTCAAGAACTGGATGGTCAAACCCTGTCTGTAATGTTGTCCAGAGCAACTTAATTTCAACCATCCTCTTGTAGCAAGGCTCTGCCTTTTTCCCATAGAACAGCATGGCCTTCTCAGGTCACTGGAAGAGGTCCCCACTGACATCAAAGCAAAAGCAACAAGAACCAGAAGGAAGCCATCAAGGTGACTGCAACAGCCTAGGGAAACATTTTCCAACCCTAATTATCTCCATAAGGATTGCCAAGAGTTGCAACCACCTCGGGCCTCAGCCCTGTGAGTGTAGACATGGTCCAGGGTCTCTTTTTAATAGTCAGATAAAAAAGGAAAATCTTGAGGCTAGAGGTTAAAAAAGAATAGAATCTGATGAAAACTGTAATATCCCCAAAATTACACTACTCCCCAAACAGAGAATTGGGAAAGCTGACTCATACATCTAGAACCTGTAACACTCACCCACAACCCCTAGTCAAGCACCCTGCTTTAAACGGTTCAGGTTGCAAAAAGGAACACAAGGCCATAGAAGGATGCCCTGCTGGGTTGGGATCCACATCATCCATAAGTGATTGATTTCCTGCACATGTTGAGACCTTGGGACCTGAGGGTGGTGCTCACACACTTGAACTCCCTTCTCTCCCACTCCTTGACCTGAATCCCTCAGCCTCACTCCCCTCCATGGCTACCACTACAAGCCAGAGGTCTTAGAAGGATGGGAGAGAGGGAGACAGGGTGTACATCAGTGGTAAAGAGTTTGCCTAATCTATGCAAGGCCCTAGATTCAATCTGCAACACTGGAAAAAAATGGGAGGGGGGACCAAGTTCATTACCTCACTTCTCTGTAAGCACCTCTACCTTCAGGGGCACAAAGAGCTGGTTTCCCAAATACCTGGACCACAATCTCTTCTCTATCACCAGCCACATCAATTTCTATCCTCATGATTCTAGTGTTCCTTTGTCTTCCCTCTGGCCAGACTAGCTCATATCTCTTAGCACTGTAATCCACACCAGTGCCCACTAAAGAAATGCACCTCCTTTACATGTGCACAGTCCTCACGTGGATCAGCACCAGTAAAAGGGCTTTACCAAGCATTGAGCTCCTCCTATGCCACCTGTGGTGCAAGTCCTACGACCAGCCCAACTGCACAACTGAGGACACCAAGGCACAGGAGGACAAGTGACCCACCCAACCTCACACAACAAGCAAGAGGTGGCTTCAGGATTTAAATCCATATTCTGCTTTGGGGCCCCAAGGTGCTACAGCCAGAGAGGTAAGGAGAGCTCTAGCACTTCAATGGCACTTCCCAGACCCCTTCCCTGGTCCTGTGCATGCACCTCAACCTCCACCTACCTACTAGGCCACTCCCTATGTCCCTCTCAGCCCTCTCCTGTTCTGCCCCACTAGCAATCTCTTCCTTCTTCTCTAGAACCTGCACCCAATCCCTCTGCACATTTCCTAGGTGTCCTTACCCTCCTCCCTGCCCCTTTATGCTAAGGCTGTCATTCACCATCAACTGCCCAAGACTTGCAGGGGGACAGAGAATGTGGCTCTTTTGTACAGATTTTGTTGTGCTACAAAAATCACCAAAAGAATTTAGGGAGCATTCTGTACCCAAACAGGGCAAGGGTGGGCAGAGCAGCTCAAGTTTGGGCTCAGGTATATATTATATTACATTACATTATCAGGGACAGAATTAAGACATAGACAACACACCTTTTTTGTACCAATGCTGAATCAAAGTCAACACTTTCTGTAGGAGGGATAGTAATCTTCCAAGAGTTAAATAACTCTTGCTCTAACATTTCAATTTCAGAATCCTGTTTTTTTGTTTGTTTCTTGCTTTTGTGAGACTTCAATATTGAGCCTAACCTCAAAACAAATTTTAAATGAGGTCAAATTGCTGACATTTAGCAAAGATACCCCCAACTAAAATAACCAAAGAAATCTCAGTATAAGAGTAGTCTGGCTGCTGGTGTTTTACAGCATGTCCTACATGGCAACAGTGAAGTCTCTCAGGGACAGGGAGCCCACTTTCCTTTTCAACTGAGAGTTTAAATGCTGCTGAGGAACAGATGAACCTGGAATGAGAGAGAGGGACACATGATCACAGCCGACAGATCTGCTGTTTGCCATCCAGGAAAAAAGTTCAAGAACCACAACTACTCCTACCATCCACACCCAACAACTCCACATCCTCTAGCTGTGGCCTGCCTCATGTCCCAGCCAAACTCACTTTTGCGTTACCTCCTCCAGGCCCCTTCTGCCTTGCCTTTGGCTATAGATAAGCTCAAACGGTACTTCCCAGAGCTGTCACTTCCCACCTGCCTTCAATAATTAGGCCCCAATATGGCCCCTTCTCCAGATTTGCCTCACTCTCATCCCACTAAAAGTGGGCATCAAGAGGGCAGAAGCTGGGGTGCTTATCACAGTTATATCCCATTCCCTGGCTCAGTGCCAAGTGGGCCACAGCCCCAGAAAAATGTATAACAAGAATCACAAACATAGAGAGATGTTGGCGGGACTCAAGATTCCCTACCACCTCCCAGATATCATATCTCTCAGCAATTTATTAATCTCAAATAAGCATGTAGAACAATCAGAATCTTGTTCTAAAATGATTCAGAAACTTAAGAAACTACAAGAAACAGAGCAGTAAGACCTCCGCTAAAGGATCAAGACCACAAAAGGCCTCCATGGCTGCTGGCTACAGCTCTGTCTTTGCCTTCAGAGCTTCTCTTCAGGCACAGTGGCCCTACCTAGGAGTTTCCCATGCCTCCCTCCTTCCTTGTCCCTTTGTTCCTACTGGGTCACAGCAAAACCCCTTCCATACTTGGCCACCTTTCTTTTTTGGGGGGAAGGGGGGAAGTACTGGGAATTGAACTCAGGACCTTGCACTTACCAGGCAGGCCTTGTGCCACTGAGCTGTATCCCTGGCCCACCTGGCCACCTTTCTAAATTCCATTCAAAGTTTCCCAGAGCCTGAAAGTCCACAGAGATCTGGGACAGGGACCCTGTAATGTTAGGCATAGTATTGGGTGTCTGCCAAGTGAGCAGGTAGTGACCAACATTTTTGAGAATAGGCAGCACCAAGTGGACAGCAGCAAAATACATGCAAGGGCTTATGCAAGTCACTCTAAAACTGGGGCCCCAGAGTGAGGGTATGAGGGGACCAGTGACCAAGCTGCAGCTGCTCATCCCATGTCAGGTCTTAGGATATAATCCAGACGCAAGATACATCTGGGCTCCGCACAGCGCAGGCAAGGTGCAGGTTGTAGGGCAGCATTCTTTGGTTCAGGGTGAGTACAGGAAGGAACTAACTCAGGAAAAAGACACACAGTGCAAAATCACTCATAACAGCTTATGTTCCAAGATAACACAGAAAACTCCCATATGCATCCTATTAACTAAGTGAAAGGTGAACAACATGTGCCACAAAGGTCCTCAGAGAGGATGGAATGCAGACCAGGGTGTGGGCAAGGGCAAACTCCAGCTACAAGGTCGCAGGAGCACCACAACCTGCAGGCCACAGCAAGCTTCTCTCCCTCTTTCTACCCAGGGCCAGTGTTGGACTTGGTAGAGCACCTTCTACAACGTGCAGCTACAGAACTGAAAGAAAAACCAGCACACAAGTGCTGTCTAGAACCTCGTATGAGTCTCATTCAGAACTTATCCCTGCAAACAAGACCAAAACTCTACCAGACAGGGACTGAGTAGTGATCCTACAACAGGCAGAAAAGTGCCAGTCCTGAGGGTGGGGTGCACTGCACCAGCTCCTCTGGTCTCTGGTGAGAAGTCTAGAAAAGGTTACAGCCCAACCACAGTTTCCCGGACCAGGCCTGCATGGTGGGGGCGCGGGTCCACGCTGAGGCTTTATCTTCAAACCCTGAGCACATAAGCCAGGGAGAGAAGGGCAGAAGAAGGCCACAGGAGGACCATGACAGCAATGAAGATCTGTGCCAGGTGGGAGGCATCTGTGGGCAAAGAGATTTGTAGTGAAATTATTTACCCAAATAGTGCTTGTGGTCTGGGCATAGACAGGAGCAAGCCATAAGCTCTAGAAAGCTCAAGGAGCACAATATTAACAACACCAAGCAGGCCATTTGGCAGCAAGTATGAAAGCCAAACAATTATACTAGGGTGGGAAAAGAGGCATAGGGGTTCCTCCAAGGACTCCACAGGCCCCTAACCACTGCATCCCTGGCTGACACAAATGCTCAGAGCACAGGGAACGGTGGTGTTGGCAGCAAGGCTGCTCAGAGAGCCCGTGTGCGGTGTCAATGAGCTAACTATTCAAGTTCATGCTCAATACCTCCTCACTAATATAAACACTATTCACAGGACTTCAAATAAACAGATTTCTACAGAAAAAAAAGAGCCTAAAAGTAAACACTAGGTACAGGCTGTGGCTCAGTTTGCAGCCGGTTAGGGAAGTGGGTGCCTCTGGCTTTTCCCCTTTACACTGGTTTCCAAATGACTGTAAATGTGGTTAGATTGGTTTAGTTGCTAATTTTATCATTTTTAACCAGATTTACAGTGATGTATGGGCTCCACCACCGCAGAACCTGTGTTTTCTTCCTCCACCTACTTTGTGGTTCACAGAGGTTTGTGGATTCCAGTTGTACTTAACACCCTGGACAAGGCCGGCCAAACCCATCTGTTTCTCAGGTGAGTTTTATATCAGAAAATGCTCTGAGGCAGAAAACAGGTGCCATCCAAATGCACAGGCTGGCTGGTGTAGGGATTATCCATCAAATATGTGCAAATACTAGGCCAGTTGAGGAAAAATGCAGGCATTTATTCAGTGCACAAAAAACCCAAACAGCCAGACAATGAGCCTGGAATTCTAGCTCTGCCAGGATTTTAATTATGAACATTTTGGCATAAAGTTAACATTAACACTGCTTAATATGCTCTTAAGATTACAGGAAACAGAAATATTACCAGACACATGCTCCAGAGATGCTTTACCTGTCACACTGTTGATTTAGTATCTCTCAGCCACCAGAGCCCCAGCTGCCCTTTAGGAAAGATTTCACCAAAGCTGTATTCAAAAGGAAACACCCCCCAAAAGATCCTCACCCATCACCCTATGCAGAAGACATCAGTCAACAAGAGACATGCCCTCAAGGTGCTCACGGAACATATATACTGCATCAATAACACGCCAAAATCTGCAAAAAGGAAGCAAACATGAAATAAACTCAGCCAAACTGACTTTACATAGGTGCTTTCATCTTGATTCTCGAGAGACCCAGGTCTTGATATTTTGGCCTGCAGCAAGGCAAGGAAAGCATTGCAAGCCTCCCCGCAAACAGATCTGGCAACATGTACAACATATGTGAGTTAAACAGTGATGGCACCTTCTTCTGAGCCAGAGCTTTATCTAAATTTTGTCTCAGGTTACAAAAGCTACAGAGAAAAGCTGGAGCAAGCATGCAAGCCCATTAATATGACTAGGAGACAGTAACCAGCAGTATTACTATACTTTGCAAGAGCTAGACACATCTGAATAAACAAACAGAACATAACCCCCAAAAGGAACTTTGGGTCCTTCAAGCCTCCAGATTTCTCAAACCCATGGATGAAATGACATGCAGCCCCACTGTCCCTCAACATTCCATCCCACCACCACAGCTCAGGGGATGCCACAAATTCAAGCCCCAGCCAGTGCCCCTGGAAACCTGGGCTCCCCAAGCAGGGAAGCTGTGCAACTCCAATGCCTGTCCTTCATAATGAGGAAAACATCTCAGCCCAAAAAATGAGCTCCACCACCACCCAGGCAAGAACATTTCACCAGTGAAGACACTTGAGTTTTTCTGGAACAACTCTACAGGTCACAGGTATTTTCCTATCTGTAGTTTCCTCCACTTAAACCTCCAGCCCTACATAAAAATAGAGCTCAGCTCCCACAAGCTGGAGGCCAGCCTCAGCAGTGTCTGCAGTTCTAGCCCTGGCTCCTTGGATGAGCTGTCTCTTCAACTGAATTTACAATACCAGATGTGATATTTAGAATCAGAGTGTGTCTACAAAAGACTATAGACATTACCACTCACCTGACTTTTGCTCTTCGAATCGGGAGTTATGAAAAAGGGCACCCTGAACCAGCTGTACAGGACCCCCCCACAGCCTCTCAGAGAGGAGACAAAGGAGCATGGTGACATGGGGGATAGGGTCTGCCAGTCAGGCTGAAGCCCTGCTTGTCTCAAGCCTTAGTCGGTCATTTCTAAGCAAGGATCCAGAAACACAGGAGCTGGGTTCAAATTCTACTGGCTGCATAGCTTTACAAGGGTTGCTCACCTCTCTTCCCTGCCTATGTTTTCACCTATACAATGGGATCAACAGGGCACATTCATTTCTGGGCTCCTGGGAGGACTAAATGCTTCCAATACACAAAAACCTTACCCGAGAACCTTACATACAAAGCATACAATCAACATGTTCTCCTTTTTATTTTTATTAAGTTAACTAAGCTCCTTAACAGCTTTGCTTAGGCAAAAGTCAGTGGTTCTGATTACTGATAGTCCCATGTGACCCAGAGGGCCCTTGTCACAGAACCAAACAGCCGTAATGGTTGGGGTCAGGGTCATCAGGCCCATCCCAGGGGCTAGGCTCAGTGCTCTGATGATGAGACCTGGGGCCAAGACAGACCCACCTAGCAGGGCCCATAGCAGCAGAAGAGGGTGGCAGGCCCAGGCAGGCAAGCCAAGTGACAGGCATTATCTTTCACATAGGATCCCCTTCCCTAGCAGGGGAAGGCCCTCTTTAACAGAACCACTGGTCTTTCTGATTGCAGAACAATCTCATTTCTCCCTCTTACCCTTCCCCTCTTCCAGCAAAAGGGCCTACCTCCTCCTATATTCCCAGGTAGCCCCTGATCAGAGCCAGGGATAGTACCGAGGACCTAGCCAGAGCCTTGAGCCTGTGGGAAAGCTGGGCAGGCAGGAAGAACTGGGCAGGCAAAGGGGCATGGCAGAGGACAAAATGTCCATGGCAGGCCAGGCAGGAGGCAGCAAGACTTCCTTTTTTCCTTTTTTATTTCACCCAGGCTGCAAGTCTATTTGTTGGTGCCACCCACACAACCAGGGAGAGTCTTCCCTCTTCGGTAAGCCCATCAGCCACACCCAGAACTATGCTAAACCAATTAAGTGGACCAATCAAGCATCACGCCCATGATCTAGTCACTTCCAAAAGTCCCACCTATGAGCGCATGAGACTTTGGGAGGCCATCTAGATATAAGCTGTGACAGGTAGTTACAGCATTTTCATTCCTCACCCACACGACCACCACACAGGTTGCTGATGTGCTGATCAACAGCCTTACTCACATGTGACAGCACTAGAGCAAAATGGCAAAGGAGAAGTATGCTCCCCATTCACATTACTAAGATCAAGCTACAGTGGTGCCATCTTCAAAGAATCAGCTTTGGTCAGTTTCCCAGGAGTCACCATGGTACTGAGGTCCCCAAACCAGAGATACTGCTATCTCCCAATGGTTAGTTGGTTCCTTCATTTAATTGTTGGTACACTAGAATTTGGGGGGAAATATGCAAGTATTTTGTTACTTAGAAATATATGGGTTTGTTGTAAAACATTAATGCAAACACCCAAAATGTGGCCAAGCTGCCTAACATTCTGTTTTAGTTTGAAATTAACTCAGTGCCAGTATCTCTAGGCCAACTACTATCCAGGGAATTACCTACACAGCATGTGAGAATCAGAGGCTACCAGAGCTCCTCCCCTCCCACCCAACACAGGACAACAGAAAGACTCCACAAACATTATCTGGAAAGAGATACTACCCCGCTACCAAAACTTCAACCCCTTCATCCTGCCCATGATGAAACTGAAGGAGACAAAGATGCACACAGATGTGCTAGCACATATCCCCACAGAGGTGCCCACAGATTTCTTACAGAAGCACAGAAGTTACATGTGACCTCCAAGAGCCACCAGTCTTATGAAAGCTCACAGCTCAAACAAAGCAAATGTCCAGTGAGCAACAAGGAAATGTTTGTAAGGAGATCATGTCAGCTTCACAGGGCAAACCACACAAATAAAATTTTATTATTTTTAACCATAGAGGATTAACAATACCATTTTTTTAAATGTAGCAATCACAGGAATTTAATACTACCTGCTATATGGTTAGAATTAACCAGTCATTTTCAGATGTCCAATATTAAAAGAACTAAACAAACAAAAAAAGAATACTGGTAAAAACACACCATTGCAGCCTATACATACTGCCTTGGCTTTTGCAAACATAAGCAACAAACTTACATGTTTTTTGGCAACAAAATTTCAGTCTTTATTAACTAACATTCAATTGTATCACAAAAGCCCTTAATAATTTACTCGCAGTAGAAAATGGGAGGTTTTAATTAAGGGCAGCTTAACAAGTGGCTGTTCCCACACTGATACTAGGAACTTCTGAGGCATCACTGCAAGCATCCATCTGCACCCCTGGAAACAGACACAGGCCACACTCACTTCTATTAGCCTCACCCAACACACCAAAGGAACACTGACTGGCAGGAACTGCTGCTATCTCAGTCAAGCCTCTTCATGAATTTTGCCAGATGTGGTCACTGAGCACTCAGTTATTATATGATCATTCTTGTATTGAGAGAGAATTAAGCAACATTTTAAATGACTGGGTGTTGAATAATGAAGCTGGAATCAGGTGGACTGCAGGCCATAAATAGGTGCAAAAACAACTTTGGAAATCACACTAGGCCTTGAATCTTCTCCACAGGTACCTTTAAATACAAGTACTTAGACCACTGTACTGTAATGAATATCCTTTAGAGATTTAGCCGTAACATAAAGTACTCAAGGGCAAAGGCTTTTTCTAACCTATTCACCAGCATCTCCCCAGAGCCCAAACTGGCACCTGGGACAAATCAGTCAAGCAAGTATTTGTAAAACAAATTTATTGATCTTCTCTACTGAGAGTATGAACACTGGTATACATGTTCCTATGTGCATGCGTGTGTGGCATATGTGTGCCCATGTATATGATATGTGTGTGCACATACTAAAAAGTATCTCCCTTATTCCACCATTTTTTCTTTTAGCTCTCTTGGTACTTTTTCCAATTATTTTTTCCTTTTTGCATTTACTGTACTTTATTTATTTTCAGATTACAAATTTCCCACATTCCTGCAATCAGGACTGCCTTACCAAAGATGAGTTTTCTGTCACCTTGGGCAATGGTTTTACCCTTCCTTTGTGAAAGATACAGAAAATACTGGTGCCTCACACCAACAGTCTCTTAGACTTACTTCAGTCAACCTGTGACCCATTCACAATGTATATACTGTAAGGACTGGGAATGGGATTCAGCTTTGTTTTTTTTTACCAGGTTACTTCATTACTCCAAAAACACTAAAAAATCCATCTCTCAACTAGAACTGCTATCTGCACCCTACCCTAATGCCCACAGGCTTCAGAGCTGCTCTTCATTGTAACCCATCCTTCTCACCTCCTTGTCTGTTTCAGACTGATTCCCAAAGCCTGAGGATGTTTTAATACCTGCTACAGTGGTCCCTATTCAAGATTGTTTCTCAAAATTTTCCTGGCTAACATGGAAATTTTCAAATCAGCTGAAAATTCCCCCAAAATTTGGCCAAGAGTTGAAACATACTACTGGGGGTCTAGGAGAGAGGATTCAGTGTCTGCTGGTGCAGATGTGCCCAGCCCGGGGCACAAACCTTGGGTCATCTAAACCATCCACAATGGTAATGCCTCCCATGTCTGACCTGGAGCAAAGAGAGTCTCAGCCTTGGACAAGATGTGAGAAACCTGTTGCCCCTGTTGGGAGATTCCCTCCTTGATAAGAAAGCTGAACATGATGCACTGAGAGTACCAAGTACATCCGGCACTCACATCACAGTTCCCAGGATGTTCTCTAAAATGAAAAGCCTCAGCTCCCCAGGGAACTGGGTAAGTTCAGACTGGGGCAGGAAACACTTAGATAAGTGAGAAATGCACAAGCAGCAATGGGACTGGGGAACCAAGACCCCAGAAGACCCCAGTGGGCAAAGCCTATACCATTCAAACAACAACATACCCAACTTTAGTAGGCTGTAATCCAAGGAATAAAATAAATACTATAGGTCCACACTGACATGGATGAATAAGTAAATAAATTGTGAGGGACACACAGACCTTCCTCACAGGAGAACCCCAAATACTACATGCACGTGCCACAGGAGGTGGGGCCTGACTGCCCTCCCCATGAGCAACTGGCTTCCAGTGACCAGAAAAGGAATGGGATGGTCCAAGGACAATGAAGAGAATGGCAGCCACCCTACCACACCAGGCCATGGGGCAACACTGCCAGGCTATCTCCTATACAGAGCAGGTATCCTGAAAGGATGGGATGGCACTTCATGTCTGGGGTCTTCCTCCAAATCCCTGGACCCCAGTCTAACCATGGAAGACACTAGACAAACCTTAACTGAAACAGGCAACAAAATTCCTGGCAAGTTCTCAGCAGTGTGAAAGGACATGAACAAGTGCCATAAACTGGAAGAGGCTAAAAGGGATGGTATGAGAAAAACTGGCATGGGCCCTGGAGGGAACCCTAGGCAGAGCGGGGATGCTGGTAGAGGACCAGCAAAGCTGAAAAGAATCCTGAGTCTGTCCAACAGTCATGTTTCCATGTCAGTGTCTGGGTTGTACACACACACCACAGTTATGTGAGACACTCATGTCAGGGGAGACATGCAGCCAGACCTAAAGTTATTCCAGATCAATGAGTCTCAAGGAAGTTACCAGGGAAAAGTGATTTTATGTTCTGATTGTCTGAGGAGGATGTCCCTTTCCTGCTTTCGCAGAATGTGGTGCGGGGATGTGAAGGTGGCACATGAGAGGGAGGTATCACCTCCACAGGGAGTGTGGCGGCATAAAGGGAAGTGAGGAACACTGAGTCACCCAGCCTACCAGAAACCTCCCTCCTCCAAACTTCCCAGGATGAGGATCCTGGAAGACCCATTACGCTACCACTGCAACCAGCAGCACCCCCACTGGCAAGCTAAGCAACAGTCACTCCTCAAATTACGAGGTCTTCAGCTCGCAAACCAGGCTCCATTTACTCCATTCCTCTCTTGCCTCCTACCCTGCTTCATACAAAGACCACATTTCTTTAGTCCAGGTCTACAACTCTTATTTCATACCTAGGTTCACTGCTATTTACATTAGGTATAGAGGAATGAACCTGACTTGTAATTTAGCTTACTTTCAGTGATTTGATTATAAATTTTTTTATTATATATTGCAAGTTTTTCTTTTTTTTCCTTCAGTACTGAGCTCTGAACTCAAAGCCTTCACATCGAGCTACATCCCCAGCCCCTTCATCATTTTTTATTTTTTATTTTGAGACAGGGTCTCACCAAGTCACTAAGTTGTCCAGACTAGGTTTCAACTTGCAATCATCCTGCCTCAGCCTCCCAGGGTGCTGGGATTACAGGGATGAACCACCACACCCATCTTATATTTCAAGTTTTCATTAGTTTCTCTTGCATTTTCCAGATGTATAATCATATTTACAAATACTTTTGCCTCTCCCTTCTAAAAGTTCAATATTACACTCTTCTTTCTATTTAATTGCTATCTACACTAGCCAGAGCTTCTGGAGCCATATTAGGCAGTCATGGTTAGATAGATCATCTTTGTCTTATCCCTGACTCTAGCAAAAATGTTCAACTCCCATGTTTTAAAACCACATTACAGAAACATCTACTTGTTTCCAGGTACTGGGCATTGAAGCCAAGACCTTCACACTGCTGAGCTAGAACTTGTGATCCTCCTACCTCAGTTTTCCAAAGTGCTTGACTTATAGGCATGTACCACCACACCCAGCTTCATGCTTTAGTTCTAAATGCTATTACCTGTAAAGCAAAGACCTACAAAAGCTAGAAACCTCAGACCTTTATAAAAACTAATAAACCTTTATGAATATAAACACAAACCTTATCACCATACACACAACTTTTCAAAGCCTCCACCCCCACCAACACGTATCTTTAAGCCTTATTTTTATCAGGGGAGAAGGCAAACACAGTCTCCAACTACCATAAATTACACAGCTGAATTTTGCACATTTGGGAAAAACTGGGATCAGTACATATGGAGCACAGTGGATGAGTCTCATCCTAGGAAAACCACCTTTGTGATCACTGTACCTCCCCTGCATGGTAACTATGAAGAAGAGTCATATTTTAGTTAAGGGAAGATGCTGAATTTTATTAAATATTTTCAGCATTTAGAAGGATTTTCTCCTATTGATTAAGTTAATAACAAGAAAATGTAGAGCTATATTACCCTGTCTTTCCAAATGTCCAATTATCCTTACATTTCTAACAGAGTCACACACATGATCTCTTCTTACTTGCTGTTGGATCCTACATGGCATGTCTTAACCTGGTTTAGTTCTGACAAAATTCCCTGGAGAACCACAGACATCAATGCAGATGGCCAGGAGACAACATAACCCAGAGAATATGTCCAGCTATTGGCTCTGCATACCCTCTTACCTAACGCCACATTTGGGAGGTGAGGGGCCATACTGCCACCCGCCCTAGCTTTAAAAACATGTTCTGTTGTCTGTATTCCTCTAGGTAGAAAAGTTCGCCAGAATAGTCTTCTTTTCCACAAGAAAAGGTATCTCCATAACATAAGCCCCAAATTCAAAGACCCTGAATCAAGAGAAAGCAGCCACACATACACATATATTTGGGAAATCTATTTTTTATTTTAGAAGCCTCGGCCGAGATTGGACACTGACTTGGACCCATTCCACTGTCCAAACACACATGTCCAAAAGCTTCCTGGGAAGGCCATGATGAGAGCAATCAGACCACCACCAATCCCGTGTACCATCCACCTAGGAGAATCGTCTCCATGTGCAATGACAGAGTTCAAGGCAGTTAGTGTTTTAGTTCTGATAGTGTTTCAGAGCAGACTTTGGCTTATTCCTTAAGCTTTTAGGCTGGAATTGAAACCTTCAGATGTGCACCACTCAGCTCTGTGAAAGGTGCTATGGCATTTCACACTCTCAACTCAGCACAAAGGTTGTGAAATTGTGCTGTGAAGATGACTTAGTGTGAGTGCTGATCCTCTGAGGGCACAACTGAATGGCTATCAGGTGATCCCAGATGTCTTTCCAAGTACCATTTGGAGCCCAGCAGTGATCATCCCACCTCCAGCATGGGCTCAGGCATGTAGCAGGCACTCGGTGAACATCTTCTGTACAAATAAATGGCTCCCAGATACAGCCACCTTCACAACTAGAACTCTAGAGCACAAGGGGCAGCACATTACCACTTCCTGGCCTCCTGAGACCCTGAGATAACAGCCTCTGGCAGAACCTGGCATATCCAGGATTCATACTACACATTCCCTTCTCTCCCCTCCCCATTCCCATTTGGGGCTATTTGTTTTTAGTCAAAGTGTTCAGCCACTTAACATACAGTCTTAACGTGCACACCCCTAATTTTTTTTATTTTATAAAGAATAAAAAAATAAAAACTATACAGAATTTCAAAACAAGATGACAGGAAATTAACAATGGTTGTTATATTACATATATTATCTTCAAAGTAGTTGTTCAGCAACCACTCTTAATCCCTATCATATGGTTTGAAACCCCATATCATTTTTAAAGTCCTTTCTTTGTTTTGTTTGTATTTTGCTACTGTTTTTTTTTTTTTTTCTTTTTTTTTTTAAAAAAAAAAAAAAGTAGTTGTTCAGATTAACAGACATAGGCATGCAAAATTGATCAAACAATTAAGCACTAACTATTCCTTTCAAGAAACCAATAGAATTTAGTAGTACTGTTACCTCAGCTATCTTGTGTATACAGATATGCATTTTTCCCTTCCTTCTTTCTTTTCTCCTTTCCCCCATCCCATCCCAGTTGTTCTTTCCTTTTGAGCACAACACCCCTAATTTCAAAGAAACTTAGAAATGGTGCTTATAGCTGGAACTCAAAACTGCCAAGAGGCTGCATACAGGAAGAGCAGGACTACATGACAGGAAGTGCTGGGAAGGCTCTGGGAAGGACACTGGCTACTAGGCAAGACACAAGTCACATGTCTACCAGCACAGGACAGGATCTCAGTACCCCATGGAGCAGGCTCCAAATGGTCAAAAAGCCAGGCATAGTGGTATATGCTTGTAATCCTAGTACTCAAGAGGCTGAGGCAAGACGATCACAAGTTTGAGGCCAGCCTGAGCTACATAGTGAGTTCGAGGCCACCCTGAACTATGCCCTCTTTCAAAAAAAAAAAAATGCTTAAGATACACAGCACCTTAACTGGGAGAGGAGCAAGTCCTACTGCTTTCCAAGGTCAAAAAAGATCCCTGGACGAATCACCACCTCTCTGTAGGATCACTGGCCGCCCAGCAAACCAACTACAGTATCCCACTACAGATAGTGATCACAAGGGGCCACACTGCCACAGGAGTCTTCTGGCTTCCCTAAACATGATGAGATGATGGTGAGAAACAGGAAGAAAAGTCATGAAGCAGCCAAGAGAGGAGGTGGGGGCCACATCACCAGGAAGCAGCTCATCTGCCACCACAGTGCTGCATTCATGTCAGCACTGCACATCACAAATGGGCAGAGGGCTTGAGAGCCTGCCACTCGCAAGTGGCCTATCCTAATTGACAAAAGGTCATCCCACCCATCCCCCTGGTTAATGAAGAAGAAACAGCTCTGTGAGTTCAGTCTACAGCCTCAACCCACCCTCCTGGCCCAGTAGAGAATCAAGCTGACTTCAGCTGCCAGACTTGGGGGTCAGTGTGGAGTGGACATGAAGTCACTCTCGGAAGTGAAAATGTGTCCTTGACAAGAGGCCAAAACTGTAGCTAGCAAACCAGTGAAATCAGAACAAGTACTAGTTAACTAAATCCCTAACAGGTTGTGTCTGACTGGCAATTACAATGAAAAATGACACTAATCATGAGTTGGGGGAAACTCAGGGTTTGTTTTCCTTCCTTTTCTTTCCTTTTTCTGGTTTAATTTTTCTCTGGGACACCCACTCATTCTTCATTTTTCAATAGCAGTCCTCAGAAAAAAGTTCCTTTTAATTTTAAAGTTGGTTCATTATGGCAACTAATAATTATGTTCTCTTTAAATACGCCGATATTTTGTTACTTTTCCCACCCTGTATATATTCCTTCACTTATTGTAACATAAAATATTGTCATTTTTACAAAACTCATGAACATGAATTGTTTATGCTTAATTTCCTTGATTTACACACACACCTAATCATTATAGAAATGATAGACAGCTACTCACAAGAGTGACTCAACTCTCCTATAGATTGTCCAAGACCTGCAGCAATGGCAAAACCAGACCTGTGCATGGTGAGCAGTATGAGGTACTGGGCAAGCACAAAACCCTGGCTTCTCATCCCAGATTCTAAACAAAATACCAGTCTCCAGTCTTGCCCAGCTCCTAAATTCAGACTATTGCCATCATCTTACTCCTCTGCCTCAGAGAAGGATTCTGGCAAACATTTTAGATAAAGGAAATGTCTGCATAGCAAAAAGAAAACAGGTTATGTGATCGAAAGGCTATCAATAAGAAACAAGCCAAAGAATTTCATGCACCCACTCCTCCTTCTCATAGCATGGAGTGCTGGAGGAAACACCTCCTCCTCTAACACAGAATATCAGATGAGCAGGAGGGCTGAGGAGCAGGGGCAAAAGAAAAAGGAAGAGGAAGAGGAAGAGGAGGAGGAGGAGGAAGAGGAGGCCTCTATCATATGTTCCTCCTTCTGGACAGGGTTTAGGACCCACCCAGGGACAGGAAAGGTCAATGACACTGCTTCTGAAAAGCCCTCTCCCCAGTGCAGGATGTTTACGGAAGCAGTCAGCACTGCAGCCCACTGCCTGCAGGGCCCCACAGCCTGCCCTGCATGAGCCCACAGCCATCTGGCCAAACCTTCTATTTCCCTCCACCCCACCACCCCCCATATGCTCAAAAAACCCAAACTTGCCTACATCTTCCAAGGCCAGCCCATCAGCAGGCCCCACACTTCCACCCTGAACCTCTCCACCAGCAACCTTGTGGCCCCTCTAATCTAGTGGCCCCTATACCCAGGTAGGTGAGTGGCACCCACTCTTCCTTAGTCTGGTTCTGGCCTGGGAGCACCTCCTCCCAGCAGCTTTCCTCATGCTGCTTATTGGTCAGAGTACACACTCTATACAACATTCACTGGCTCCCAAAACTCAGTTCAGCAAGGGGATGGTCAGGGTCCCCACTTGCAAAGGGCTTCTTTCAATTCTGGCCCATAGCACATGATCAGAAACACCCTGGAGCACTAAGCATCATCCAGGACTGAGGAGAGCTCCTCATGAAAACCACAACTCACCCTCCTCTTGACAGGAATCTGCCTCCTCTCAGCCTGCTGAGCAAGCATTCTTTATCTGTGCCCCACCTTCCCTTCTACATGCTCTGCATCACTGCCACAAAACCCATTAAAACCCATCAAGCCAGGGTCCTATCCTCCATGCACCAGCTTGAGTAAAAGACCACAGCCTCCTAATGTGATTTAGCCAGGTGTTCTCCAGGATGGAGAACAACACACCATGAGCATCGGAGTAAGCCCAAGAGAATTCCAAAATGCATCCCCAAGGCCCTTATATCTAAAATTTGTCTTGAGAGCCTCCAGGTGCAGTAGCATGTGAGGCAGATAGTGTGCAGCAAGCCCTAATCACAAGGGACTGCCACTTTTGTGGGACAGGTCAACAGAAGGAGCTGCAGATACCAGGTCCCAGCTGAGAGCAACAGAGAGAACATGAGGGGCTAAGAATACAGCACTGAGCTCAGGGGCACCCTGGAAAATAAAGGGGGCTGAAGCCACATGAGACTTGGCCTGGCAAACAGCACAACAGGCAAGACCACACATCCTGCCTCAAAGGCAATGCCCTCTTTCCTCAAGAAAAGGACAGGCACTGGGCCCAGCAGGCCAGCTAGCCCCACCAGTTCTAGGATAAGCTCAGAATCCCCAACAGACAGCAAAGGCTTCCCCAGAGTGTCAGCCACTCCCATTCTTGTGATGGATTCAGGAAGAGGAAAGGACTGCCTGGAAAAGACATACAGAGCTGGGCAGGAGAAGGAGCTGGAAGAATAGTGGTATCAGAAAGGGCCACTAACTGCAGCAGGTCCCAAGAAGAGCCCGTAACAAACAGTGGGCCCCAGAAGTAAGCAGCAGCTGCCTCCTGCTACAGGATACTGATCTAAAGATGGTAGCACATTGCTTAGCCACTCTGAACTTGTGACTGCAGGATACACACTGTTCTCCCCAGAGGAGTGCCACCGTACTGCTCTCCAAATTCCTTGGGCTCCAGCTCCCACAGCACACCCGAAGAGCTAAGTTCTGGATGCAATGACATGTGGAGGCCACACCTAGCACCCATTTGGGCACAGGTAGGCAGCAGGGCACAGGGAGAGACATGAGCTTTCAACTCGAGAGAACAGTTAGAAAGGAAGGCAACCGCCTTCTTAGGAGCCATCTACTGATTTGTGTTTTAAAATTCCTTTACTAGAGTGAAATCACAATGGACCCTGCAGAAATCCAGAAGATCATCTATACCTACTTTGAAAATTTGTATTCTAATAATATAGAAAATGCAGAAGAAATGAACAGATTCCTAAATACATATGAATTACCAAAGTTAAATCAAGAAAATATAAAAATCCTAAGTAAACCAATATCAATCAATGAAATTAAAGATGTAATTAAAAACTCACCAACAAAGAAAAGCCCCGACCCTGATGGATTCACTGCTGAATTCTACAAGAAATCCGGAGAACATCTAACACCACTACTTCTCAAACTCTTTAATGAAATTGGAAGGGAATCAGTACTCCCAAATTCATTCCTGAAATCAAGCATTGCCCTGATATCAAAACCTGAGAAGGATCCAACTAAGAAAGACAACTACAGGCCAATCTCCCTAATGAACACAGATGCAAAAATCCTCAATAAGATACTGGCAAACAGAATGCAGCAAATCATCAAGAAGATTATACACCATGACCAAGTGAGCCTTATCCCAGGGATGCAGAGATGGTTCAACATACATAAATCAATAAATACAATACAGCATATTAACAGACCCAAGGACAAAAATCGTATGATCATCTCAATAGATACACAAAAAGCTTTTGACAAAGTCCAGCAGCCATTCATAATAAAAACCCTACAAAAAACTGGAATAGATGGGCTTTATTGCAATCTGATAAAAGCCATCTATGACAAATCAACAGCCAACATCATACTAAATGGACAAAAACTGAAAACTAAACTCTAAAATCAGGAACAAGAGAAGGATGTCCACCGTTTCCACTCTCACTTAACAGTGTCCTGGAAACTTTAGGCAGAGCAATTAGACAAGAGAGAAAATAAAAGGAATAACAAAAGGAAAGGAAAAAGTTAAATTATCATAATTTGCAGATGACATGATACTCTACATAAAAGATCCCCAAAACACTAAAAAAACTGCTAGATTTAATAAGCAAATTCAAAAAACAAAAAAAGCAAATTCAGTACCACAACTGGATACAAAGTCAACACTCAAAAATCAACATTCTTCCTGTACACTAGTAACAAACTAATGAGAGAGAAATCAGGGAAAACACAGTTTGATACAGGAAAATAAAAACTCCCAACCTGAATGATATCTGGGACAAGTTTGTGTTCTCTAAAATTGAAGAATGAATTTTAGGAACAATGGAGGTTAAGAGCAGAATATATTTATTGAGGGAAAGAAAGTTTCTGTCCAAGAGATGGACAGAAGAGAGGTCCGAGTGGGTTACCCAAGACTCTGTCTTTTCTAGGGACTTTTATAGAACAAAACCACGAGGTGAGGTGGGTCCAAGGTAAGGGAAAAATGGACAAAACTATGGTCAGCCAATAAGAATTGTTCAGGTAAAATTGACTAAATTGAGATCAAATGGGGAAGCGAGTCACATAGCAAGTGGACATGAATACAGAAGAGGGGCTTTTCCTGTAAGGGGTTGTGTCTGGGACTCTTCAAGGTGATGGCTACCTATTTAGAATATCAATCCCAGGGGCTGGGGATTTAGCTCAGCGGCAAAAGCACCTGCCTGGCAAGCGCAAGGTCGTGAGTTCAGTTCCCGGTACTGGAGGGGAAAAAAAAAAAAAATAGAATATCAATCCCTGACGTCCATCCGTAGGGAGGTATGTGGATATGTTTGTTTAATCTTCAGTTTTGAGATATGGCCCAAAGCAAGTACCACCTCTCCATTTGTAAGGTATCTTGTCTTCCATACAGGCTCCTTCGAGGGCTTGGTCCTGTCTGACTGCCTATAATATTTCTATATAACTCAGCTGCCTATAACACTCACAATAGCATTCAAAAAAATGAAATATCCAGGAATGAATCTAATGAAGGATGTAAAAGACCTCTACATTGAAAACTATAGTACTCTGAAAAAGGAAATTCAAGAGGACATCAGAAAATGGAAAGCTATTCCTTGTTGTAGGGTAGGAAGAACTAATACAAAGAAAATGGAAACTATTATACAGATTTAATGCAAGTCCCATCAAAATTCCAACAGCATATCTCACAGAATTAGAGAAAATAATCCTAAAATTCATTTGAAACCAGAAAAGACCTAGAAGAGCAAAGGCAATTCTGGCCAACAAAGGCCAAGGCAGGAAGCATCACAATCCCTGACTTGAAATTATACTATAAAGCTACTGTAAAAAAACAGCACAGTACTGGCAAAAAAAACCAGACATGAGCTCCAAAGATCAATGGAACACATCAGAAGATGGAGAAACAACTCCAGACATACTCAGCCACCTTATCTTTGACAAAGGTGCCAAACACATTCCCTGGAAGAAAGATAGCCTCTTTAATAACTGGTACTGGAAAAACTGGCTCTGCACATGTCGAAAATTAAAATTGGACCCATATCTTTCACCATGCACTAAACTAACTTTGAAATGGATCAAAGCTCTAACTATTTTTTTTTGTTTGTTTGTTTTTGTTTTTCTCCGGTACCAGGAACTGAACTCACGACCTTGCGCTTGCCAGGCA
>NW_004955477.1:10148031-10167946 GCF_000276665.1 Chinchilla lanigera | reverse complement strand
TCTCCTACCTCTTTTGTCTGTAACTCACTATTATTTGTCAGTTTGTTTTCCTGAGAAACTATCTTGTAGATAACAATATGTAAAACATATTGATAATTTCCTAAAAAGAAAGAGAAACTGGGATGGGGGAATGGAGAAAAGAAGGAAGAGAAAAGCAAATATACATACATATATATGTTAAGATAGTTATACTACTAATTTCTCTTAGTTCATTGAAAAGAAAGATTTGTGCTAATACTGTTTGGACAATTAAATGCCTGTATCTTGTACTCTGAGTACATAACAATATGTAATGTATTAACCACTGTTACCTTCCTATTATCTTGTTTTGAAATTTTGGGAGGTTTGTCTCTTGAAAATAAAAAAAAATTTAAATCTAAAAAATAAATTAATTTTAAAAAATAAAATTGCCTTTTCTACTTAAACTACAAGCCTGTAATGAATGGTCTCTCTAAAGTAATCCTGCCATCACCTTTCAGCTAAACTAATGCCCAGAAGGTCCAGCTGGGTCGGTTTTTCTCCTATTCCTATGAGGTAGGGCAACACCTGCAGTTTACACCTCAAAGACGGAACCAGTGGCTAGGGGCTGACCTACATAGGACAGGCTTATGGTTACTTGGGAGAAGCAAGAAGCCCCCATGGAACCACTGACCACACCAACATCCTCCACTGACCATGAGAACAAGATGCCTTTTCTAAACACTCTTCCAGGTAACAAACATAAGACCATTCTGACAGCCTGGAAGGATACAAGCCTTGTTGGTCAAGGCTACCCCCCAGCAGAAAGCAAGGTCACCACTCCAGCCAAATCTCAAGAGCCTGCACAGCAGCTATGAACTCAAGGAGAACTCCTGCAGGTTGGCCTGGACTCTAGCTTACCTAAACCTATAGGGAGCATGCATACAGCAGATACTGCTGCAAGGTCTTCAAGAGGCAGCTCAGCAAAGAGCTGCTAAGTGGGAAGTTTTAAAGGGCATTTCTTCCCAAGTGCCCTCCTGCAGATTATTTCAAGTGCTACTTTCTTTCTAATGTCAGTCACAGCAGTCAACAGAGAGAAGAACCCACTGGAGCATGACAACTTTGTGAGGCATAGAGTTCTGAGGTAGTGCGAGCCATATTCTCACATATTCTTGGAGCTGGTGACACTGCTTCAGAACAGTGGCCTCAGAAAATGCCAGAGTATCCAGAGTATGCTGCTGAAGGCTGACAAGTCACACCTGCCTTACATTTATTCAGTCAAGAAGTAAATTAATAAAATCCCCAGTAAGGGCCCACTTCATTAGGTGCCAGTGCGCACAAAGGAAAACTGTCCCCAAGGGTTGTTCATGCCTCGGAGCAAAGCTTCAAATAAAGAGCCACATCTCATAAGCCCAAGTTACTCAGCAGAGGGTGTGTGATGTAGGCCTGCATGGAAAACAGTTGCTGTTTAGGAACAAGTCGATCAGTGGTTTCATGTCTACCAACCACAAGGAGAGAGTATGAGAAGGCAAAAGAATGAAATTTTCTTAGAGCTGTGATGGCGAATTTTTTAGAGCTTTCAATGATATAGCAGCACGTGTGCCATAGGTTCACCACCACTGCCCTAGAATAACAGCAGCAGCAACATGAATTCTCATGAAAGGATTCCATGTGTTTAATTCTAAATGCAGAAAGAGGACAGAAAAATACAGGAAAAAAAAAAATCAATGAAACCAAAAGTTGATTCTTTGCAAAGACCAATAAAATTGAAACTAGTAGCTAGACTAACACGAGAAAAACAGAGAAGGCTCATGAAAGAATGAATCTCAGTGAAAGGACATCACCTCCAATTTTACAGAGGTGAAAAGGGTCATAAGTAATTCTATGAATAACTATGTATCAGTAAGTTACATCACTAGGTAACACAAAGATACAAACTATCAAAGCTGACTCAGAAGAATAAAAAAATTGAATAGATTTATAACAAGTAAAAAGATTAAAAAATATTTAACAGAAGTTTAAAATATTAAAAACTATAAAATATCACTGAAAGAATTTAAAGAGAACTAAATAAGTGAAAAGATATCTTTGTTCACAGATTTTGGAAGAATACTGTTGCAAAACCAGTATTTCTCAAACCGATGCACAGACTCAATGTAATCCTTATTAAAATCCCAGCTGGCTTTCTTGTGAAGACTGATGAACTAATCCTAAAATTCATATGGACATGAAAGAACCCAGAATAATATAGCAATAGTCAAAAAAAGACAAAAAGTTGGAGGAGTCACACTTTCCAATTTCAAAACTTAATACAAAGCTATAGTAATCAAGACAGTGAATACTAGCATAAGGACAGATCTATAGGTTAATGGAAGAGAATGGAAAGTCCAAAAATAAATCCATGTTTGTGGTTGATTAATTTTCAATAAGCAAGCCAATTCACTAGGGAATAAGAATCTTTTCAATACATGGTACTAGGACAACTAGATATCTACATGCAGAAGAATAAAGTAAAACCCCTACTTTATATAGTATATACGAAAATTAACTCCAAATGCATCAAAGACTGACATCCAAGAGCTCAAACTATATGTAAGTCTTAGGGAAAAAAAGGATATATCTTTGTGACTTTTGGATTAAGAAGTGGTTTCTTGGATATGATGACACACAAGTCACAAGTAACCAAAGGGAAAAAAAAAATTAGCTGACCTTCACCAAAATTAAAAACATTGTGCTTCAAAGGCAACTGTCAAGAGATAAACATAATATACAGAATGGGAGAAAATATGTGAAAATCATGTTATCTGATAAAAGTCTAGACAGCCAGATGTGGTGGCACACACCTGTAATCCCAGCACTCAGGAGGCTGTGGCAGGAAGATCCTTGAGTTCAAGGCCACCCTGGCCTACATAGTGAGACCTTGTCTCCAAAAACAAGTCTACAATCCAAAATGTACAGGAATATCTCAGCAATTTTTTTTAAAAAAAAGCTTTAACTGTGCCAAGGATTTGAATCTTCAAAGTAGACATACAAATACTTAATAGTATGAAAAAACACTCAACATCACCAGAGAAATTCACATGAAAAACCACAATGAAATGCTACTTTATACCTGCCAGAACAGGTACAATCAAAAGATGGACATTAACAAGTGCTTCTGGATGTGGAAAAATTGGAATCCCCATACACTGCAAATGGGAACATAAAAGGGTACAAGTACTGTGGAAAACATCCAGCAGTTCCTCAAAAAGAGCAATCACATGACCCCACAATTTTCCCACTAGGCACATACCCAAGAGAACTGAAATATTTTCAAACAAAAACTTGTACATAGATATTCATAGCAGCACTATTTTTAACAAACATTCAACTGATTACTGGAGATACAAAACATGTTGTATGTATACAATGAAATAGCATTTGGCCATAAAAAACAATGACATATCCCCAATCTCCAACATAGGTCAGCCTAGAAATATTATACTGAGTAAAAGAAGTCAGACAGAAGGACACATATTGCTTGATCTCATTTATAGGAAAAGTTCAAAATACATAAACTCATAGAGACAGAAAATGTATCTAGGGCCCCTTAAGAACCCTGGAATTGCACAGGAGGCGATTCACTAGGGAATATGAACTTCTTTCCAGCTTTGGAAAAAAGAAAATGGAGTTCCTTGCAAGGTATTCCCCACACTGGATCTGCCACCATACTTGGCATACCCAGGCCTTGCAACCCACACCAGAGATACAACAATGAAGGAACAAGTAGACTCTGAATATACAGCCTCTCGACCTCCAAAGGGTCCCACCTGACAAAAGGGCCAAATGAGGACATGGTTTTAGGACACAGAAATACCAAAGCGGGTACCATTCAGATCATCATGGTATAAGAAAGGAGGTCTGAAAGCGGAGATCACAACGAATTAGTTTCAAGTAGCCCAGGCAAAATAGGTCTCTTGGCAGGACCTCAAGTGAGCAAGTGTGTTCACATGTGTTCAGTATGTGGGCCCAGAACATTCCGAGGACAGCCTTGGGGAAGGCACAAGCTCTGCTGTAGCCCCTGGAACCCATGGTCACATACGAGGCTAAGGGAAAGCAGTCCAGGGGCATAGCATGATCTTTTCAGCTTGGTGCCTCCAGATTATTCTGACTGCCCTGCCTGAACTCCATACCTGGCAGCCAAACTGTTTTTTCTGTAAGGTAAGAAATCTTGGTCACCACATTCAAGTTCAATTGTGATTTAATTGTTAATTCATCACGAGAATCTGCTCACTTTCAACAGAGATAATACAATAGTCAGGCTCCCATGTTTGCTGGAGGAGAAAGACTAGAACTCTCCAAAGCAGGAGGCTGGCCAGGAGCAGCAGATGCTGTGGGGAGGAGACCTCAGGATGGCTCTATTGGGTTTGTCATCCCCCTGCTGCAGCCAGTATTACGATGCTCTGGTCACAGACTCAGAATAAGAAGCACATTTTGGGCTGTGACCCTGCATATAGTTACACATATCAGACAGAGACTAAAGCCAGAATCCTAGCAGGCCTCACTGCCTAACCTAGACATAGTCTGGGCTCCTTTTCAACCTCCGTGGTCTGACCATTAAAATGACCTCAACAACCAGTACACAGCCACAACCTGAGTCTGAGGAACATCAGATGCATAAGTACCAAGTATAGCCAGCACTCAGTGACCCTCTCCACTCAGCAGTCACATCAACTCAGAAAAGACGCAAGAAGAAAAAACTCTGTTGGTCTTGCAGAAAATGAAAAATAATCCACAAAACTAGAAATGGCAGGAGTGGAATCCTACACTCCATAAGGAGGAAGCTGCTGAGGACAGGTAAGGCTGGCTCCCACACCCTGCAAGGAGCACTGAGCTCTAAGGAATCACCAGCTGCCCTGAGTCTCCCTGGCTGCAGGCACACAGATCTGCTGTCTCACCAGCAACACAGACCTGTTCTCCTTCAAAAGTCACAGCTATATTGGCCAGGCTACCTGAGCTTAGATTCCTATCTGCCACACAGGTAGATCCTCACACACATGTGCAGTGGTCATGCTGGAAGATGCAGAAAAGCAAGCCTTTTCAGGGCAGGAAGGATGAAAGGAAATTTAGCTCAGGTGTCTAGACTGAAACTGTCTTTAGAGGAGACTGACCAAATCTCTGTGCAATGACTTCCAAATGGGCATCACAAAGTACCAAAGAAAAAAACACAAGAAAGCCATAAAATGAGGAGGGTATACTATGAGACATGGGAAAGTGTCTTGGTTACTTTTCTCTAGTTGCTGAGACAAAATACCTGACACCCAAAATTAAAGAAGGAAAGGTTTATTTAGCTTGCTGTTTGTGGAGGTTTCAGTCCATACGTGGCTGGCTCCAAGGCAGAGTGGCACAAGGCAGAAGGCAACAGTTCACGGTGGTGGAAAATAGCAAAAACCAGCAAGAGCAAAAGGGAGGAGTGGTGGCAAGCAGCCTCTTTCCCTCCCTTACACTGTATGCAAACTATCCGCCCAAGGGCAGGTGTAGCACTCACATCTATAATTCCAACATAGGACCATGAATCAATCATAAACTCTAGAAGCCTGCCCCCATGACTGCATGAGTATTTGGGGGGACATGCAGACACAAACCACAACAGAAAGAAAACATTAGGCAAGTGCTCTGTGTATACAAGCCCCTTTATACATATCTGGGAAACGTTGACCCTAAATAGCTCAATGTCAGGAGCAACTATCAAAAAAAGCATCTGTCCTATAAACCCTATAATTTCCTCAACAAAGTAACACCAATAACTTAGATGCAAGGTTTTCAAGGGTCATGTAATTCCAAAATTAAAATCTTAAACAAATTCTTTAAAATTCATAAATGATACACAATACTGCAAGCAACTGGGAAATGCATATTAGGTTATAAAAGGTACCCTCTTATACAACAAACAGCCACATTTTAGTTACCAAGAAGGGTCAAGGATGTAGAATATCAAGCATTCTCCCATGGCTCAGAGGAAGTAGGTGATATGTGCATGTGTATAGGAACTATCTGGGCATGCTGGACAGCCGCCCACCCTTAATGTCCATAGTAGTCCCTAAACATATTTTGGTATGTTCACACAGTACAATGAATCTCACAATTCCTACAGGAGAAACCACACACATGAAGATATTACCACTGGATGTGCAGACAGCCTCGGAGCTGTGGCAGGCAGGACTCGGTCCTTGGCTCTGGCCACCCACGCGGTGAAAGCAGGTGGGTGGGACTGCAGCACACAGATCACTGCAGGCCAGCTGCCACCACCTAGGGCTTGAGGGGAAGGAACAGCAAAAGGAGCCCTGAGAAGGCTGTCATTTCCCTGGACTGGTGTCTGACTCCCTGAAATGTCTTTCCTCCAGGACCCAGGCTTCTTTGCCATGGGGGTGTGGTCATCCTACACCTTACCACATTCTCCCACTAGCCTCAGACCCGGGTCAATAGCCATATTCTCCACGCCCTAAAGAAACAAGGGCCTGAGTACTATGTGCAAACACTGCCCCTGTTGCTTGTCAGCTACACAGCTCCTATTTCCTGTCTCTGTTCTTGAGTTACAGCCCCCCCAATGGCCACCCCTTCCTTGCTTTTCTACACCGCTACGGTCCTCCAAAGCCTTCAAGACCCAGCCCTGGTCACTTATCCTAGGAGCTGTCCTTGATCTCTACAGCCAGAGTATTTCTGTGTGACTTAACCTACCCTCAGGGCACTGCCCACATCCCCTCATTCCTGTTTGTGCTCCAAGGATGGGGCAATATATAGGCAGAGCTATGGAGCCATAGCAATGGTGCCAGGCTGTGGGAGGAAAGGTTACCTGGCCCCTCCCTGTATAGGAGGAGACAGCAGCCCCTCAGAGCAATGAGGGTAACAGGGCATACCCTGTTACCATGTACAAATGACCTTAAACAAAGTCCCATGGATCAAGGCCCTGGCCCATTGGCTCCTGCTCACCAAGGGTCCCCTCCTCACACCCCAGCATGCCTGCCCCAGGGACCCTCCACATCCTCTTCAGCAACTGTGGTTCCACCCAAGGACCTTCCCACTTCTGTCTCTGGCCCTCATACTCACACTGCCCTGTGTTCCACCCTAGATAAGGCCCCTGCCTTGTCCTCCTCCCTCTCTGCTGGGTACTCTAGCCATTCCTTGAGCTCTAAGGGAAGCATAAGGTAGGCAATCCCCAGCCCAAGGAGCCAAGGCTAGATACCCAGACCCCAGTGCAGGATATTCCAGAGAGCTGAGGCTGGGCAGCAGCTCAGCCCCAAGCAAGGGCCCAGCTCATGCAATATCTCCCTCCTCCAAGTGAATGGAAAGCCAAGGAACATAGGCCACACAAGCAAGCCTCCTGGGCCCAGCCCAACAACTCATGAAACTGGAGCCCTGAACAGTGGTGACACTGGGCTTCCCTGAGAGGATCACAAAGCTTCTATATCTCATGTCACTCCTGGGGTTACATATTTAGACAAAATCCTGTCTAGCCCTGGCGACAGCCCCATGACTATCACTAGGACCCTGCTTTTGTTTCCTTTGCTAGTCAGCTGCCATGGCTCACCCTATCTTCCCTTCTGCCTCCTCCTGCCACCTAGATGGTGCACGCAGAATACACTGCCTGACTGCAGCAGTGAGGGCAGCTAGGTCGTTACTGCAAAACAGGAAGTTATGACAGATCAGAAAAACCCTAACAGTTATGAAGGAGGGGGGGGGAGGTGAACACATGTCCTCACAAATCTGCCTGCTACTCAAATAGATGCCACTGCTTAACAGAATATGCCCCTCTAAAAGTGACCCCAAATTATACACACCAATGCATGTGCCTTGAACCTGAGGTGCTCAGCAGACATGTGCTAAACCAGAGACAAGTCCCTGCCAAAGTGCTCCAGTAAAGCCTTGTGGCCTGAAATCAGTACACGACTCTGAGACAAACAAGGTAGGTAGGCCCTTCCCTCCAACACAAGACTCCCAGGTACTGCAGGAGACTTTGCAGATGGCTCTGAGTTCCATCAGGCTACTCAGATGCTCAGAGGCCAGCAGCCCAAGGAAAATGTCCCCCAACCCTGACTCTCCATCCTAACATCCCATAGAGCTGGCTGATGTCAACTAACAGTTATCCAAAAGCCTAAAAGGCAAGCTAAGAGAGAGTTAGGAGACAGGGGGCCAGGCACCCCAGGCTCTCTCTCAGGATCCCAAGCACACATGTGGCCAATACAGCTACTGGCCCTGATCAACCCAGTAAAGTCCCTTCCGGGAAGGCTGCAGCATTCTCATGTACAGGGCCACCTTCACTAAGGATGGCCAGGCCCAAATCTGCAGGCCACGTACCCAAAGCTCTCCCCATTGGCAAACTCGCATAGAGGCAATAGGGTGCATGAAAAGACAATGGATGAAAGCACCTTGCAATGCCTAGGGTTCAACAGAGACAACAGGAGGCAAAGCAAACTAGCAAGCCTGACAGCCCATCATCCCGAGTCTTAGACAAGGTCAAATAGTTCCCCTAAATAAATAGGACCAAATTCGTGCCTCCTCTTGTTCTTCCAACAATGAGGTGGCCAGACACTCCCGCTAGCTACAGCTAACTTCCCCTGGCTGTCCTACAGTAGATGTCCTGTGGCGAGATAGGTCACCTGCCTATTAAGGAGGTCTGAGCCTCTCTATCAGGGCCAGATGCCTCCCATGCAACCTCAACAAACACAGCTGCCAACCCACAGAAATTTCCAGCCTGGACATCGCTGCCCTCTTCCCACTGAGACACCCTACCTGGTACACCATGCCATAAGCACATACGTATAGCCACCCCAGGTGTCTGAGGGAGAAGGTAATCAGGAGAGAACAGGGATACCAACCAGACACAGTGCTTTGGAAGGGAGACACATATTAACATCCTCTGCCCCAAATAGCAGCAGCGTCCCCCTCATCCATGGGCTGCAGAAGAAGAAGCTATGGACTCCTGAGTACTTTCTGGGCCTCTTCTATCAATACCAACAATGCATGACTGACCAAGCATTACAGTGCATGTTACTAAGGCTGACCCCAAATATCCTAATATCTTGTTTATTACTCCAGGGTGACTCTGTATCCAAGCCCAAGTTAGTAACTCAGGGCTGACCAGTTCTCTCTAATACCTTCTGACTTAACTGTCAAGTTCATCCTAACACAGACACACAATTTCCACTACTCAGACCAAGCATGCAGAGTGAAGCAGTGGGAGCTAACTGTGGCTTGAACAGCTTCAACACAGATCATGAAACATCCTTGAATATTCTGGAAGCTTCCTAACTGGCTCTACCAGCTGTGGTGCTTCAGAACACACGCTTCCCTTTTTCCCTGCCTCCTCTACACTGAACATGCTCAAAATACAATGTAATCACACCTGCCCCCTAACTATCCAGGCAAACATAGCCTCCAGCAGGGTTTCCAGCACCCTGATCCCCTCCTATAGGGGGGTGAACAGAAAAACAACAGCAATGCAGCTGCCACATCAACGCAGTCATCTGCTTGTCAAGAGCCATTACCAATATGGCAAAGACACTAATTTGTGGGATGCCTATTATTTAAAAGTAGAGGCAAGAAATGCAAATTAAAACCACAAGGAGATGTACCACATACCATCATCAAACAGACAGCACCCAGGGTTGGCACTTTACAGAAGACCCGAACACTACCCACTGCTACAGGGGTGTGAAATGGTGCAGTCCCTGACAAATAAACTGGGAAGTTCCCAGAAAAAATAGCCATACACTGACCATCCAATTAGCCTAAGAGAAATGAACACCCATTTGTTCACCTCAAAAACCATCATAGCAAGCCTAATGCCCATCCACTGGACAATGGATAAACTGTACATCCATGCAACAGAGTACTACTGAGCCATGAACCAGGGCAAACTGCTGACTCATGAGAAACACAGATGACGGTTGAAAATATGGTATTACACTCAGTAAAGAAGGCAGACACACAAAAACCATGTACTGTACGATTCCATGACACTGAATCTCTGGCAAAGGCAAAATTCTACAAGATGGCAGAGAAGTGGTGGCCTAGGGCCAGGAACAGGTGCTGAATGCTGCAAAAGGTCAGGTGGGAAGTGTTGTAAAATTCCATCATGGTAAGTGATGGCTACACTACTTTCTAAAAATCACTGTACTGTACTGCTACACTACGTAAAATGCAGGGAATTCTAACTGTACCTCAATAAAACTGTTAAAAGAGAAAAGAAAGAAAAAACTAGAATCTGGGACCCCAAAGACCTTTTTACTGACTGTCAAGAGCATCTCTGTCTACACTTGTTCCGAAGGCACCTGCAAAATGCAAGCACAGCCAACATCAACATCACCATGTAAGGGAGACTTAAGGTACAGCCCTATCCTTTATGTCTGGCTTACTTAACTATCTCCAGCCTGTTCATTCATCCTAACAAAGGTGTCAGGAATCCCCAAGACCTCGCCTTTCCCACCCTAACAGAACAAACCTCAAATAAATTCACACTGACTCCCACCCCACAATGCTTCTGCTAACAGGCCAGCCTACTTAGATAGAATGTAAATTACAAAAACTATCAAAGCAAAACATAACTCTCTCCAAAACTTCATGCTGGAGAGAGAAAGGAAGGCTTGGGAATGTCCAGTTCAAAGCCAACATACAATCTGGTCCTGGAAGGATGAGTAAACTGCCTGCCTAGGCAAGAGGACTAGGAGTCCCTGGAAAAGAACAATGAACGAAGAGTCATAACGAAGTGGAAAATCACATCCTGTTCAGGCAACAGGCATTGAGAAAGAGACAGAGGGATCAGGAAGGTGAGTCAGGACGACTTCACAGGTACAGGTGTCAAGCTTCACAAGAGCCCAGAGCACCAGAGCAGGCAGAAGCAACAAGATAACCTAGTTGCAGTAAATGAGGCTCTTCTTCAACTAACTCCAGGCTGTATGGCAAGGCAGATCACCGTTAGCAATGACCCTGTCCACTCAAGCCCACTGAACAGCTGGTTGGCCATCCAGAGAAGGAGATATACTGTTCAGTGCCCCATGGTTACAGATGAGGCTGCTAGCCTGGTGGCATTCACAACTGAGTTCCCCATAGAGGAACAAGAGGATACAGGCAAGGCCTCAAGGAATACCTGTCTGACTGCACTCATACCTTAAAACTGCCTGAAAGTCTAATAAAAATCCAGGTGACATTCAGTCCCCCCTTTACTATCCTTAGCCACCATTCAATGTACAATTCTTACTGATGCACAAACAGGCTAAGGTGTTAGTTGACCTCAGGTCACATATATGAAGAAGTCCCCATGGACCTTGCATGTGTCCTTACTGGGCCTCTACTAAGACTCAGGCCAAAGCCATGTCTTCTGTTTCTAAATCTCTTTTGGTTCCTGAAATACCCACAAGTCATTCAGAGAATGCTGAAAGGTAAGAACACAACAAAGAAAGGCTCTCTGAGCCACAGGACACAAAACTTGAAATCAAGGCCAAGTGTGAACTCCACTGAGCTCTTGCTATATAGAGAACCAGAATGGAGCCCACCTTGTTGGGTAGCATCTGACCCTACCAGAGCATAATTCTGATACTCCTAAGACTAAACACAAAGGTCAGGCCAGGGAACAGGAAGGCCAGGTGGAAACCTAAGTAGGAAGAAGCAAAGAAAGCATCTTCTGGGAGGTCTCCTCCATGTGGGGTGGTCTGGCCAGAAGCAATGGACCCAGAGATTCAATGCAGAGAGAAACAGATTTTCATGGAGACCATGGTCTGAGTACAGACAGAGAGGTAGATTCTGCATAAAGAACAGTGTCTGGGTACAGAGAGGGGCAGGTTCTTTGGAGAGACCGTGACCTGGGGTGCAGATAAAGAGAGGCAGTTCAGACAATAATAGAGTAGAAGGAATGTCAGGGCAGGAGCTAGGCAAGCACTTCCAACAGACCAGAGCAGCTCTAATCAACACCTATCCACCCCTGAGAGGGGATTAAAAGCACCCCACGCCTCAACAATCCCCAATGAGGAGTCCTCTATCCTAGTCAGACAGAAGGAAAAGAAGATGAGAGGCCTAAAGTATTGGTAGCCCATGAGTAGGTCTGGACTACAGCACTGGCCTGGCCCAAGACCACATTCCTCATTATAGGGTTTAAGGCAGTATGTTCTGAACCTGGAGGAGACCAGTGTGCTATCCCAACACTCAGGGTACATCACCGGCCAGGAACCCTTTTATGTTAAGCACCAAGCCCACTGAGCCCAGGGTTGCCAGGAGTGGCCCAATTCTGCATGAAGTCACACCTATATATGATAAAGCCACCTGGGCATCCTGCACACAAACCAACAGGACTATATACTCCTACTTACAACAGGATCCAAGCTGATACTTCTCCAGTGCTATCTCCATCTCTCAATACAATCTTTTACAATAAAAACTTAAATTGTGCACCAGGCACAGTGGTGCATGCCTGTAATCCCAGTACTCTTGGAGACCGAGGCAGGATGATCACAAGTTTAAGCCTAGCCTGGGCAATCTAGCAACTTAGCAAGATCCTGTCTCAAAATAATAGAAGTGGGGATGTAGCTCAGTGTGAAGGCTCTGGGTTCAATCCCAGTACATAGGGGGGAAAAAATGGCAGAAGCAGTGTAGGCACTATGAAAGTTCTCATCACCTAAGGCCAAGCAGAGACAAGAACTCAATGGCCTCAAAGATGACAGAAATGTTCACAAAGCACACCTGCTGTCTCAGAAACTGTAAGCTAATGACTAATGGTAAAGAAGAATGGCCTCTCACAGAGCCTCAGATACATAGCAACATACCAGTGATCCCCCAGACACACACGATTTCCCAAACCCAATTTATTTAAATTATCACACAACTTCCAGTTCTGGGTTAATGTTCTTTTGTCTGAAATAAACCAAATGACCTTATGTTGGTTTCAAGTTTTCAACATTCCATTCTCACTCATCTTGACGGCCTAGTAGCCTTTCTGACCATAGTTTTGAGGGAGTTTTTCAGGGACTAGGACTCCCCAGGGGATTCAAAGTCAGGCTGGGATGGACAAGCTCAGTACGGCACTCCTTGAAGAGTTTAGCTCTAGACCTAGGCCGGAGTGTGCTACAAAATAATAATCTGCTTTCTAGAAAAGGAAGGCACCTAGAAGAGGAGCCAGAGCTTTGGAGTTATCTCCCTGTACTCTAGGTGGGAGATACCCAAAAGACCAGGCCCATGGGCCAGGGTGCACCTGAGCTTTGGGCCTCTGAGATCTTCATTCCCACAGGCCTCAGGAGAGACTATCAGTGTAAGATATTCTCAAGTGTCCCAATTAACTGAAATGAGTGACAGAATGTAGATATACTCCCTCCTGTGCTTACTCTAGGGACAGGCTGCCTTCTCTCTGCCACCTCTCTGCCCCCAAGGCCCATCACTGGTTCACTCAGTGCACACACATAAGAAGGGCATGCCTTCCCGCGGATGGGCTGTCCCAGAGAGTAGGCACGTGACACAGCAAAAATCATGTAGCTAAAGCCATTCTTGGATAGAAGCCACCTCTCAACAGGGGAGCCCTGGACTCAGGGAAGCCTGCTCCCCAGCCTCTAAACAGTCGCCCTCACCTTCCCCAATTTCCCCATCTGGTCAAGGCATTCCAACTACTATCCTCCCCACCAGGGACAGAGGGTTCCCAGAGGGCTCTTGGCTGGAGGGCAGACCTGAGTCTGAATTTCTATAGCTCCCAAATCAGACCCAGTAAATCCACAGAAATATCCCCAGCCCAAAGCAGAAACCAAGCAGAGGCCATTCCAGAAGTATGGCCCCTCCCTGGCTCCACCTGCTGCAGATCTGTGTAGAAGGCACTTCTCAGTGACATCCTGCAAAAAGAAACATGTGGGTAGACATGTGGACATGTGGGTAGACAGTGTGGACACAAATCCTCCTGCAAGCGACTGTTCTCACAAGGCCATCCAACAGCTCTTCTCTTGGGGCTTAACTCAAAACTTGAGAAATACTTAATATTTCAAATCACCTCTATCTATGCCCTCAGACCTCTTACCACTCTGGAGTGAGGGAAACAGGACATAGGGAAGATGGCGGTTGAGCTGAGGGAGCGTGGCCAGTCAGGGAACAGTGCAGAGCACAGTCTTAAGTTTCTAAATGTCAGATGGGATGGAGAAGGGGCATGTGAAGTGTGGAAGAAGATAACTTCCAGGTTTATGTAGAAATCCCAAACATCAAAGACTAGTGAGAAATGATAGCTATCAAAGGTGAGAGGCTTAGGGCTGGGGATATAGCTCAGTGGCACAGTACCTGCCTGGCAAGCACAAGATTGTGAGTATGATTCCTGGTACCAAAAAAAAAAAAAAAAGTGAGAGGCTCACAGTTCAGAAACAGTTTCCTATCAGCAGGGATACGGGGACACCACAAGGAACTCCAACAGCACTTGAAGCACTGCCTTACTTCATCCTCCCATCCTTACAGATGAACTGGATCCATCGATGTAGACTCAGGAAGCCATAATTCTCATAGGGCACAGGCAGCAATTCCCCCGCTAAAAAGCTGATACACCTTCAGCAGCTTTGTGCTACACAAACAAACAGGAGAACAAACAGACAAGCTACAATCCCCTTCAAGACAGCACTGGGCTTCAGTATGGGCTGCCTGCAGTGAGGGTAAGCCACCTGTGTGGCATCAGCTGTCTGGGCCTTGCTTTCTCCACTACAGTTCTGGGTACTGAACAGTGACGGGACCCAGGTGACACCCAGGAAGCAAGTGTGGTCAAGCCAAGATAGTAGGGTGAGGATAACCAAATGCAAGATGTCCAAGAAGCCAGTGAAAAAAGGCTTGGGAAAAAAAGCAATGAGTGCTAAAAAATAAGTGGCAAAACTAGACACTGCTGGGGGGGAAAACAGAACAACACAACTGCAGAGAGTCTGATGGTACCTCCAGAGATTAGGCACAGTTATAGAGGACGAGGCAATTCTACAATGAGATACATATCCATCAGAACTGAAAATACATCCACACTGACTTGTACACCAATGTCCATAACAGTAGTACTCACGACAGCCAAAAAGTGAAAACAGACCAAATGTCCACTCGCTGATAAGTGGATAACAAAAATGCTGCATTTCCATACAATGGAATAGTACCCATCAGTCCATAAAAAGGAATGAAGCACTTACCATGCTACAACATGGGTGAACTTTGAGAACACCTTTTTCAGTGAAAGAAGACAAAAACACAAAAGACGATGCATTGTGATTCCACCTGTATGAATATGCCCAGAATAGGCAAATTCATAGAAAAAAAGAGACTAGTAGTGGGCAGGGGTTGTGGTTTTGGGGAGATAAGGGTTACCACTAATGCATAGGAGTTCTTTTTAAGGTGACATAAATGTTCCAGAATTGACTGTGGTAAAGTCACACAACCCTGCAAATATATTAAAAACAATGAACTGTACAGTTTAAATGAGTAAACTGTATGGAATGTGAAGTCTACCTCAGTAAAGCCATTACCAAACAAAAAGTTCTTTAAAAAGACCCATGGTCTCAGAGGCTGCCAGAAAACAAAGAGTACTGGCGGGAGCCAGGCATGGTAGCACATTCCTACTATCCCAGCACTCTGGGAGGCTCAGGCAGCAAGATCAAAAGTTCAATTCCAGCCTAGGCAATTTAATGACTTAGTGAGACCCTGCCTCAAGATAAAAAAATAAAATAAAGAGGGTTCAAAGCAAAGGACCTGGGTTCAATCCTCAGAACCACCAAAAAACAAGAAAACAAAATAAACCAAAAAAGACCAACTAGGAACTAACTGAAGCAAACCACTACCACAGGAGAAGAGTGCTGGGGCAGAGCCTGGGAAAAGACCACTCTTCATGAGGCTATAGGGAGGAGAGTCAGATGCCTTCAGTAGCTGGGGGACACCGGGCTCAAAGATTTCAAAAGTGAGGAACAATGGCATCTTTGATACTGATGGAAAAAGCTAGCAAAAAAGGCAACACTGACATTGTAGTTAGAGAGAGAGGCATGGGAAAAGGTCCCCACCCTGAGTCCACCTCCTCCACAGAGCTCTGACTTGCCTCTCTCCATCCGAAGGCTCATGAACACCTACTGATCAGAGACCCTCAGCTCCTACTAAATGTCATGTGTCAACCCCACTTTCACAGCAGTTCTGGAGAGATAAAAGGGCAGCTCAGGAGCTGACTATGCAAAATTGACTTCTTGTTCAGAATAAGCAGTGGGACCAAGGGCCAAAACAGCCTTATCATATAAGAATGGGACCAAGATCTAAAGCACAGCCTGAAAGCATTCATTTTCTCAGTTTCCTTCTAGTAAAGATTTAAGGAACTAAAACCTCAATGGTCAAAAAACTAGCCTTATCCAGCAAAACTCAGATATATGCCCCTGGCCACCCCTTTCCAGGCAAGTGGGCAGTAATAGCAGGAGTCCAATTTGGAAATTACAGGGCATTTTCACAGTCATTACCAGAGAGCTGGAAACATCACAGGCATCCCTGGCAACCTGCAGGCCCAAGGAGTCTGGTCTGGGAGGCCATCCATGAAGGGTAGGACAGAGGTCCTCAGAGTATGGGCCAGGAAAACCTGTTCTCAGAGGGCAACTGGGCCAAACTACTTTATAACACTATTGAATGAGACCCTCTCCTCATGTTCCACAAGGGAGAGTGGAGCTTCCAGGGCACATGGAGTGCAATGACCCATCACTCTGCCAGCTACTGCAGCATGTGCTACATATTTTTGGGCTTAACATTTTCTCAGTCTTTAATATAGTTAGTATCCATACTTATAAACATCCATACTACATAAACAACACTTATAAACATCCATACTACATAAACAAGAACTCAGGGGATTCTTAAATTCTTGAGATTTGTAATTAAAATTATGGAGGTGAAATTTTTAAGAAAATAAGGGATAAAGTTTGAAGACTGAAATCTTTTAAGGTATTTATGGTAGTAGTGCATTTAATGTCAAAGGACTCAAAGCAATCTAAAGGTCTTTGGTAAGAACACCTCAATAACTGCATCCCGGCCATCTTGCAAGGCACAAGGATGCCATGCTGATGAAAAAAGAGTACGCTGAACAAGATGTTCCAGAAATCCCAGGGTGGTAAGTACAAAACCACGCTTAAAATGTCCATACACTGGTTGGGGATGTAGCTCAGTGGTAGAGCATATGCTCAGCATGCGCAGTCACCAACACCAAAAAAAAAAAAATTTACATAAAGTATTTTAAAATTTACCTGCAGTATTTTAAGAGGGGCTGCCTCTGGGTAGAGAGGAAGAGACTTTCAAAACTGCAAAAGCAAAAACAAACCACCTACCACTTTTTTGTAAAAGACCTGTGTCCTTCATAATGCTGATGTGTGTTTCAGATCCAGATTAGACACCTTCCTCCTCAGAAGCAGACTCCCTAGGAAGCAATGAAGGGACTAGGCACAGAGTAGAGCTTATTTCCAACAAGAAAGAACTCCTTCATGGACCTGACCACCATCAGAGGGGTTTATCTGCCAGGACAGGTACATGCTGAGCAAAGACAGACAGAATCATGAGCAGATCTTCTAAAATCTAGTATAAACTACAGAGTTAAAGTTCATTCAGGAATTCACCACTTTCACAGATCAGATTTCTTTTCCACAAGTACCATAACCCAAACCCCAAAACACGAATAAGGTCCTGGAATGTGAGGATCCACTTCATGAGGCTAGTAGGGGACAGCCCACCCCTGTGAACACAGCCACACATGTTAGGAAACACAGGTGCTATTTCACTTAGCTTTGTATCCCAAGTCATCCTGTAGAACTAACCTATGTATGTCTACCAAAACAAATGCTCCTTCTAGATGCAAATATAATATAAAATTCCACACAGCTTTTAAGAAAAATAAAAATTCAAAGACAGCATGTCAGTAAACAAAACTGAGTTAAGTTACCCATTTTAATATCAACAGAAAAAAAGTGTACACAGTTTTAAAAAAAACTCAGAATCAAGTATTACTAGAAAGAATATTTGCACAGCAAAATTTTTTCCCTTTGAGACTATAATGCCCCACTATGTTTAATTTTCCTGACATTTCTGAGGTTTAGAAGCCACAGCTAACGGATCTGAATCATCTGAACAAAACCATGTTACAGTGACATGTTACTGGAAAGCCTAGAATAGAATGCTAAATATATAGGCACACACCCATACAGACTCTTCTGTAGAGAATGATCACATGTGAAACTATACCAAGTTGTCCATAACAAAGGCCAAGGGCAAGCACTATACCTCTAGCAGGTAGATATAACACACAGGTGCCTGGAAGTCAAACAACAAAACACAAAAATAAGGCCTACTAATAAAAACTAAACCTAGTCTATCCATGAACTCAACTTAATGAAACTCTTCATCACGCTTGCTGCTGGCAAAGAAACAAGAACCTCCCCTGAAATCTAAATTAGGCTTGTATCCGCAGCACACAACTCTCAACCCTGGCATTGCCCCAACTGTTCACCTAAGGAAAGGAGGGAGGGAAGTACGTGGCTCCCCAACTCCATCTGTGACATTACCCTTTCTTCTTAAACAAGCATGCCACTTGGAGCCACATTCTGCTTTATTTGGGTTGGCAGTTTAAGTACCAACAGCAGGGTGACACCATGGCTGCACACTGAACTAGGTCAGCCTCGGCCTGTTCTGGGGAGCTCCCAGTGTGCCCTGGGCCTCTCAGTTCCCTCCTGCCTCCCAGAGGAGAGGGCCAGGGGTTCCTGGGTGGAAACGGGGATTGGATGGGAGCAGCCCTGGAAGGTGAAGACCTTAGGCATCCAGCGTCACTTTTCAGGCCTCCAAGACTTTTTCAGCACCTTTTTCCTTAATAAACAAGGAATATAAAGTCCTCCAGGATTTTCAATAGATTCCTCTCATTTGAGGACACAGGAAGATCACAAGTTATAAGGCCAGATGAGTACATCCTAGACCTGATGGGTCCAGGAAGACAGGGGCCAGCAAGCAGACAGACGCCAGGGTCTGGGCTTGGGGGGCCAGTACAAAGGGTTCAAGGGCCAGGCTTGGGGCTAAGGTTCAGGATTGGAGGGTGAGAGAATGGGAGGAGCAATTCAGAGATGGGAGCAAAGGAGTAGAGTTAACTTGGTCAGGGTTCCAGGTTCAGAGGCCCAGGACAGGGTTTGGGGCCAGAAGTTGGGATCTGGAGGAGATAGAGATGCAGGATCAAGCTGGACAAGGTTGGCAGCAAGGTATCAAAATTTGAAGGCTGGTGTTCTGGAGTCAGAATTCAAGGTGTGGGAACCAGGGCTCAGGGTCTGGGGGCTAAGATTCAAAGTAGGAAGCTTCAGGGTCAGCACTGGTGGTGAAGCTTCAGGGCTGGGGCCCAGGGTTTGGGGATGGGACAGAGAGCTTTAAGGCCCTGAAGTTCAGGGCCAGTGTTGGGGACAGGGACGCTGGGACTAGGATTCTGCGGATCAAGGATCCAGAGCTATGCACTGGCATCAGGATGCAGGAACCACGGCTTGGGCTGAGTTAGAGACGTGATGGCCAGAGACTGGGTTAGCGGAGTCTGGGTTAGGACAAGGGCTCAGGAGCTGGATCTTCAAGTTTTGGGCTCAGGGATCAGGGAAGGGGTCCCAAGCTCAGAGGTCAGGGTCCGGGTCCTGGGTCAGGAGGTTTCCTGACCTGAATCCTCGGCTGGAGGGTCCGGGCCAGGTCCTGGGCTTTCCTGGCCCGGGAGCCCTGGCAGCGGGTGGGGCAATGTCAGGGCCAGGGTCAGGGGGATTCCTGGCCGGGATCGCCGCTCCTCCCCGGCCGACGGCGCGGCACTTACGTCGTCGAAGAGCGAGCCCACGTTGGCCGTGACTAGCAGCACCGCGGTGCCCGGGGCGGCTGCTTTCCCCGCCATCGTGCCGGGAGGCGCGAGCGCTGGGCTGGGCGGTGGCGGCCGCTTCCTGCGGGGCCAGCTGGGCCGGGGTCTCGCGGG
>NW_004955477.1:10122733-10147866 GCF_000276665.1 Chinchilla lanigera | reverse complement strand
GCGTCTCACAGGGGCCCGCGCGCAGCCATTAGACCCGCCGGGAAAGTTCCCGCAGCCGCCACGGCCGAGTCGGGCTCAGTCAGGGCCCGCCCCTGGGGGCGGGGCCTGCGCGGGGCTGGGCCAGGCCTGCGCGGGGCGGAGATGGGAGAGGCCATACGGGTGGGGCGGGGCCTGCGTGGAGAGAAACAGTGTCTGAGCTTGCTCTCTGGTGCTGGGTCTGTAGGCGCGGCGGGACCTGGGGTCTGCAGCCGCGCCTCAAGGGGCGTGCGGCTTGAAAGGGGGTGGGGCCGAAGGCTGGGGCGGGTCTCTTGGGGGTGGGATGGGGCGGGGCCTGCGCCGACGACCGGTAACTGCTTCTCGGCTGCGCTCCAGTCAGGCAGGCCGAGCCTCCCTGCGCTCCGCCCCCCGCCCCCCACGCCGGGACAGCGCACAGACTCCTCCCTCCGCACCTCTGTTACGTCACTGTCCAACTCCGACGGAACCTTTTAAAGGGGTAGCGCGCTCTGGGCTCCTTTTCGCCGTGCATTCCTCTGCCGCTCTGACTGGATCCCTGGGACTGCAGGACCCTTCCGCCGGGCCCCTCCTCTGCATGTTGCGGCCCTATTCTGCCGTCGCAGTCAGGGCCTCCGAGGAAATGAGACTGGGGAGGAGCGGGGAGCAGAGAAGGGGGTGGGGTCCCGGTGGATGGGGGAGGAGCCTCTGCAGACCCCGTAGTCCAGGATGCAGTGACTGCGTCTCCAGTGACCCGGTTCAGCGCCCCAACCCCTCCCTGCAGACCAAGTGTATGTGATTTTGCAACTTCCTAACACGTCCACCCAGTTCCTGATGCATGACTTTACTTATAAGAAATAGAAGGCTGTTGCGCCAAGAACACTGTAAAAGGAAACGTCCTTTTAAGAAACAAGCCCTAAATCGTTGCTTTCACAGCCAGCTGCTGCTCGTTTGCTGCAACTTGGGACGGTCCTCTAGGTCTGCACTGGGTAGGGCCAGGCCCTGAGGCAGTAGAGCCCGGCCTAGGGAGGTTTAATTAAACCACCCCTACAGAGCGCAAGGGACTGATAGGAGTCCAGAAATGCCTCGGAGGTAGAGTCACTTTGGCCTGGTGATGGGGCAGAGCGGGCCTGAGACAGATCATGGCAACAACCTTCCTCTTGAGGAAGTAGGAGACCCACGCACAGGCTAGACCTATATCTGAGGCTCCGAGATTGTCCGAGAGTGCCCACCCTACAGGACCGCACTTGTGGAGGTACAGTAGGAACCTCGCTTGTAACTTAAATTTTCTTGTAGCTACGTTTTAAAGAGTAACAGGTAACAGCCAGAAGAAATTCTAGCAATACATTTTATTAATCCGGTCAATACAGGTATTCCATGTGTAGCTAGTATGTGATAGTGTTACTGAAATTTTGCCACACTAAGGATATCCAATACTTGTAGAACATCTAACAGCCACATTTCTAGTGCTGAGTATCCAAGTGGCTCATGGCCACTGTACTAGGCAAGGTCACTATAGAGTTTTGCAGGCACAGATACGGAGGGGTGTCCACAGAGACGAGAAGAAGCAGAGCCCCCACCAGCCTACATCCTCATAGTGGGCTCCATGAAGGCCAATCCTCAGCTGCTGAATACATGGCAGTGCCGAGTGGCATTGAAATATGCTGGTTCTGTTCTGCTAAACTCCACGTTGGGAGCTGGGGGACGGCTGTGTAGGTTCTGTGGACTGCAGGGTCTGTGTGCGATAGGCTATCTGGGCTGCAGGCCTTAGCTAAGCAGGCATTGCCTGCTTTGTACTGATACATCCACGGTTCTTACTTATACTGAATACTTAGCCTGATTTCACTAAAATTCTCTTGTGTCTGCATCATTCAGTGGACTGAATTGTGTATCTCACTACCAAATTCATAGATTTAAGCCCACACCCCCAGAGTGGCTGTATTACCTAGGACAGGGATGGCAAACCTTTTAGGGTTTTCCATGATAACAAAGAGACCACCGCAGCACACATGGCATATGTTCACCACCACTGGAGGAGATAAAGCCTACTCAGTGTAATTAAGGTTAAATAAGATTCTAAGAGTGATATCTCATCAAATAGGATCAGTGTCTCTCTAAGAACAGACACCACAGAGGTCAAGTGCTCTCACCCCCTCCGTTTGCACACACACACACACACACACAGTCATGTGAGCAAACAAAGAGAAGACTGCCACCTAACAAGGCAAATCCCCTTCACCAGGAGCAAATAAATGCCTGCTGGAACTTAATCTTGGACTTCCATTCCCCACAATTGTTAAAATAAATTCTTGTTGTTTAAGCCCCATACCACTGCTCCCCAATGTTGTATTTTGTTAAAGCAGCCCAAACTGGCGAATACATTCTCTCATTTTTCTTCGTAACAAAATAAGCCCATGCCAAGCATACCCGTAATAGAAGCTCAATGTAGGGACATTGCTGAGGCCTAAAACCTGTTTCTCAAGAAGTGAACACCTCACTCCCATGCCAGTGGCAACCCCTGAGGCACTGGAGGTGCCTACACTGAACACCAGACCTGCAATCTTGCATGTCTGCCCTCATCACTCAAAGATGTCAGTCATTTCCCTCCCTGTCCCCCTGAACTATGCACTACCCACCCTGGTGGGATGCCCTTGCCCTTCATGGAGGAAGCATTTTCGGTCTATGAAGCTCCTTTTAAGTCAACAGGCTGCCAGCTTCTTCACATCCTTGACCCTGCTAGAAGGAATGAAGTACCCATCCCATCCTAGGCCACTCCCTCCTGGATCAGGCCATCAGCTCCCGGGCAGGCCCAGTGATACAGATCAGTTAAAGCCTTCCTCACCCTGCACCCCTCTGTTTCCTCTGTTCCCTTTGTTGAAACCCTTGTCCTAAAAGTCTACCAGACTCTCTGCTCCGCACTCCAGCTCTGGGCCTTCTGGACCTTCTAGGATCCTTGTGTCCTAAGCCCAGTGGAGCCCTCCTCACTGAGTTCCCACTGGCCTCCTACTCAGTGTCTGGTCTCCAGACCTGATTCCAGCCAACCTTCCAACATGGCTAACACACTGAACTCCCTCCTTGAGAACAACACTTGCTCTGGCATCCATGACATTCCTGCTCTGTTTCTATACTGTTGATGACTGTATTCCTCTTTGTGGCCTACCTAAAGTCCTGGGATCTTGGGATTGGTCCTTGGTCCATTCTTCCTTGGACACACTTCCTCCTTGCCAACCTCATCAGGCCCACTGCTGTCTTGTCAACATGCCCAACTGCTACCCAGAAAAGCTGTCTCTCAGATCCAGTAAGGGAACATTCCCAGTTCTCCCCTTTCCTCCTGCACCTCAGACTCCAGAGCCCTTGCTTAATGATACCCTACATCCGTGGTCACCTCTGGGCCTTGGCATCTGTATGTCTCTGTTAGCAGGGCTGGCTTCCTCTGGCAGGCCTCCTCAGATGCCCTTTCCTTGATGTGACCCGCCCCTGACCCACACTCACCACAACACACTTGCCCATCACACTGCCAATTCACCTCACAGCCCTTCTCAGCTTCTCCTCCGCTTGTTGTCAGTTGCCTCCTCTTGCCTGCTTCTCAGCAGCCTGAAAACAGGGCCAACATCTGATTGATCTGGCCACATGGAAAATTTCAGTAAATATATATTATGTGAATCCATGATATGTCATGGTTATCACGATGCTAGGCAATCAAATGTTCAGAAAGACTTTGAGCACTTATATCGCCTCTGTTAAAATCTGTATTCATAAAATTGAGGCAGGAGGGAAATTCCTTTTCCCGTGCCTCCATCTTTTGAATATTGTCCCAGGTCTCTATATTACCTTTGCTGGGATAATAAATGTTTAAAGGCTGCCTCCCCACCTCTGAAGAGGTCTGGGACCACCTAGCCTAAGAGGGGTAGAAGACAAATGTAGAGGGAGCAGTGGCTCTATTCCCTCCCGCTGCTGAGACACAAATCCCTCTTTAGCCCAGGCCACTCAGCCTGATGCTCTGGGGCTCCCAGGAGGCAAATTCAGCTGAAGTCTTTTGTTAAACAAGTTTACTTCAGCATATATATTTATAGCACTTGGTAGTTGCAAAGTGCACTTCAATCATTTAATAATCGAGCCTCAGTGTTCCTGCCAACTGGGTCAACCTTATTCCACTGTATATCAAAACATTGAGGTTAAGCGACTCACTCAAAATAATTATCTATAGAGAGGGAACCTAGCTAAATGCACAGTGAAAGGAATCCAGGGCCCTGTCCTCTTTAGAGGGCAGTGGAGGGAGTTGGCCTCAGTCACAAGCTAATGAGACAATTTTTATTTTACCTGCAAGTCATATAAAAGGAGGATTTTTCCTTCCAAGTCATTGGATACTTTTCCTCATTAATCAGCTTAGTGATAGTTATTCTTTTCAGGCATCAGTTGTGCATGAGGGGCTTACATTTCTCATTTCTAATCTTCACAAAGATCTTATGAGGTGTGTATTTCTGTTTCATGTATGAGAAAACTGGGGCTGTGGGATTGAGAAGTTTACCAACCTTATATAGCTGCTAAGGCACAAAGCTAGGGCCAACCCCAAACCAGTGGCTCCAGCAGCTCTATATGGCCTTAATTTGCATATACATGCACTCAGTTATTCATTCAACAAATATTAATTAGGTGTATTCTCTGTACCAGGCACTATTCTGAACACCAAGGTGAGATAGCAAAGGACAAAAGATTCTGTCCTATAAAGGCAGTCAAGAAATGCATGTAGGTTGTCTTAATCACTTTTCTATCGCTGAACACAACACCCACAGCTTAAAGGAGTACAAGTTTATTCTGGTACAGTTTTTAGAGGGTTAAGTCCATGTTCAACCTGCTCCATTGCAGAAATAGAACGGTGGAAGGGCCAGGCAGAGGAACGGCTCACATCATAGCATCCAGGAAGCAGAGAGTAACAGGAGGAGACAGAGAGGGAGGTACACATTTCTAAGTCACTTTCTTAACAACCTCTTTAGACCAGGTTCTACTTCCTATCAACACATCTAGATGTGGATTAATTAATCAGCACCCCCATGATTCAACTTCTGAACACAAGGATTTGGGGGGACATTCTGGATCTAACCCATAACATAGGATGACCCAGATTATGGGAGTGTGTGCTTCTAGCTTTTTGAACTTTTCCTTATAAAGTCATTTGCTGGTCAAAGTGCAGTAGAAAACTTCAGAACATTGTACAGTGTATGACAATGGGCACACTCACTATAATTGTACTGCAATAAACCAGGCACTGTTATTGTTTTAACAGTGCTTCATGTTTCTACTTGATCCTAGAATGAGCACTGTGATCATGCCATACATACAGTTTTGATACCTTTTAAATGCAACATCATAATATAAGTGCTTTCTGATATAATTACAAGTCTTCCTAAATGTTTGAGTTTTTTGTTGTTGGCTTTGTTGTTGTTTTGTTTTGTTTGAGACAGGATTCAATTTAGGCTGGCCTTGAACTCACTTTGTAGCCCACACTGGCCATACACTCTCAGTGATCCTCCTTCCTCAGCCTCCCAAGTGCTGGGATTATAGGTTTGCACCACCACACCTGGCCTTCCCAAATGTTTTCAGTGTCAGCACCATAATCACCTGATAGAAACATTGAGTCTTACCTACTGGTAACACCATATTTGTGTAAGTTTAGATTGTTTCCAGTATTGCATGATTAAGAAGTGTAATAAACATCTTTGTATATGAGGCATTTCAGCTTTTAGGATACTTAGGATAAATCCTAAGGATTAAAATATTAAAGAGTATAGATAAAAGTCATGAAAGGGATGGGGAGCTCTGGCTCAGTAATACAGCATTTGCCTAGCATGCACAAGTCCCTGGTTTCAATCCCCCCTCCAAAAAAGGCATGATTCAAGACTTGAGAAATGCATATAAAGAAATACTTAGAGGAAAATGTATAGCTCTGAGTGCTTATTTAGAAAAGAGTAAAGTGCCATAGAGTTCCAAATTAGAGAGCTAAAGAAACAAAGCAAATTAAACCTGAAATCACTCTGAGAGGAAGAAAGATAAGCATAAAATTCATGAAATAGAAAACAAACAAAAAATAAATAAAATCCAAAGACTCCTCTTTGAGATACAGTAATCAATAAATCAGAATGATAAGAGAGACAGTGACAAAGAGACATACTAGGTACATAACAAAGGAGGAGATATAGCTATAGACCCTGCATACTTCCTGAAAGAATTGGGAAATGCTGTGAATGACTTTATGCTAATAAAACTGGCAATTTAGATAAGATGGATAAATCCCTTGACAGATAGAAACTACCAAAGTACCTATTAAAATTTTTCAGTCCAGGATTTATAATCGTCTCACACAGAAAATTCCAAGCCCAGATGACTCTATTGGCAATTACTTTTTTTTTTTTTTTTTTTTGAGACAGTTTTCCTGTGTAGTCCAGGTTGTTTTGAACTAGTGATTTTCATGTCTCATCCTACCAAGTGCTAGGATGACAGGAATGCACTCTCATGCTCAACTTTCCACTGGTAAATTCTGTCAGACATTTAAGGAATAAATAATATTGAGTCTATACAAACACTTCCAGAAAATTGACAAGGAAGAAATATTTTCCTGACTTATTTTAAGAGGCTAAATTTCCCTGTTACTAAAGTAGACAAAGACAATAACAAAGAAAGAAAGAAATCTATAAACCAAGCTTCTTCATGAAGTCAGAAAAAAAAATCATTAACAAAATATTGATGGATCTAATCAGTGTATAAGAAGAATAACCTTATGCCTAAGTGGTGTTTACGCACAATGGCAATAATAACCAAAAATCAAGTAATTCACCCTATGAATAGATTAGGAAAAAATATGATCAGATAAATAGAAAAGAAAAGGTATTTGGCAAAATACAACATCCTTTTATAATGAAAACTTATTAGAGACTAAAAGTAAAGGAAACTTCCCAATTCTAATAAAATATATCTGTGAACAATTTACAAGTAACACATTTGGTGCTGAAAGACTGAGTGGTTGCCCCTGAGATTGGAAACGAGGAAAAGTTGTCGCCTTTCACCTCTCCTATTCTACATTGTAGCCCCAGTCTGGGCAATAAAGTAGTAAAAAGAAACAAAATCCACGAAGACTGGAAAGAAAAATGTAAAAGTACCTTTGTGCTCAGGAAACATGATCATCTGATAGAAAATCCTATGGAATCTACAAAAAATACTGCTAAATAAGTGAATTTAGCAAGGTTTTGGAGTATAAGTGAGTATTTTAAAATAATATGCATTGATAGGATATATCAGAAATGAGCACTAGCAAGTAAAGTTTTGAGTAATTTCCATTTACAGTAGCATAAAAACAAATATATAGGGATAGATTTAGCATAAAATAAGGCTTATGCAATGAAAATGATGGAACATGGTGGATTAAAATAAGAAATAAGTAATGAGGCTGATACGTATTCGTGGATTGGAAGACTAGGTGATGTAAAGATGTCAATTTTTCTTAGATTACATTGATCAGTAGATTTAATGTAATCCTTGTCTCCTCCCCTCCTCCTCCTCCTGCACTTTCTTTTCTTCCACATCCTCCTTTTTCTTCTTGTCTTCCTCCTCATCCTACACGTCCTCCTCACCCTCCTCTTCCTCCTCTTCTCCCTCTTCCTTTTCCTCATTCTTTTCCTCTTTCTTCTTTGGCCTTTTCCCCTCTCCCCTCTTCCTCCTACAACTTCTTCTTTTTAGAAATTGATATGTTGATTCTAAAACATATATGAACATGTAAAAATAAGTAGAACAGCCAGAAGAATTTTGAACAACGAGGTTGGTATAATCATACTACCTTCTTTCAAGACTGGCCATAAAGCTGCAGTCATTAAGTTTGTATTAAGTTAGCATAAGGATAGGTATGTAGATCAATGGAATAGAATAGAAAATCTCAATTGGATCCAGTTGATTTCAATTATGGTGGCAATTCAGGAAAAAAAAATAATCTATTCAGAAAATAGTGCTGGGATCAGCTGGCTTCCCATGTGGAACAAAATAAGTCTAGATCTTAATATACATAATACCAAAATAAAGTAATTATGGATCATACACCCAAACAGAAAAGGTAATGCTAGAAAACTTCTAGGGAGTTAGTCCATAATAAAATGTATATGTATATCTGCAATTTCTTGTGCACAATAGTGTACCATATAAACCAAAATTCGCTAAACATGGAAAGTTGCTTTTAAATTCATTGGTTGGCATAACCTGAAGGAAAAATAGTTTGTGCACCTAGTGTAGATATCCAAGTACGTCATTTCCAAGGCACAGAAATATTCAGATATGAGGAGTACTTTTTTGCTATGAAATGTGGACTTTATGAGATATGCAAGCTGTCATTCCTGGGGTTAAAATCTAAATCCTAAATTTCATCTGGTCTCAGGGATAAGATAAAGGATTATGCAACTTTAATTGTAGCAGTACCTCAGAAAACACACTACATTCAGGTCTGCATATTTTATTGTTCAGAATAAGCTTTCCAAGTGTTATACGCTGGAAACCTAATCTCAGGAGATTGCTGTTTGCTCTCCCCTGGTTCCTGCTTCATCTCCCTCACTGTCCCATCCACAATCTACAGAAGCGTAGGCATCTGAGCATGGAGGGATGGGACAGCACCTGAATCAGAGCACACTCATATCTTGACATCACCACAAGGAAAGGGGCCAGAGTATACAAAGGTGCTTGCCCAGAAGCCACATCTGAGCTCCCAGGAATAGTCGAGGGGGATAGCCAATCACAGCTCACATCTTGCCTCCCTGTCCTTCCAAGTGAGAGCTAATCTTCTGTGGAAGTGACTCACTAATCAGGACTCTAAGGTCACTGCATATTTATGGACATCTCACAAATTCTTGACAGTGAGAAAATATGAACTTGGAGGCCTTACCAACAGGTCAGTGCTCAGCTCTGCAGGGTCTCCCTTCTGTTCCTGGGGGTGCCCTCCATAGGCCCTGCTTTTGGTTTGCTCTTCATCAGCTGCATAAAATCAGTGGTGCCCATGATACTTCCCAGTAGTTAGGAGTTGGCTCTACCAGGCATGCTTTGCAACATAACCTGTTCACCCACTCCCTTTCAAAGCATGTGTGATCCTTACATTTTTCTTACAGCCCTGGCAAGTAGTAAGTTTTGCCACTCCACTTCTCTTTAAAGGAAACTAAGCAGCGATTTTTGATTTCTCACAGTGGTCTTAGGGATGCCCTTCCAATCAGATCATGTGAATGCACGTGGCTGCTCTTCTTGGCAAGGCAGTTAAGCTTTCTCCTTTGGCAGAAACAGACTGTTGACAAGGCCAAATTATTTACATAAAATTACATAGGCAGAAAGTGTTGGCATATATCATGAGTCACACAGAAGTGCTTGCCATATCAATGCAGCTCTTTTCAGTAGACCTGCTGGAAATGGGATCCCTGCCAAGGGACATGTATAGGTTAGGTTCCCAAATAACTAAGGGTCCCAAAGATATCTAAAACAAAAACTCAAGAAAAATGTAATAAAAAATTTGTCTCTGAGTTGATGATATCCTTTAAAGTTGTCAAGCTGGCACATGCTTGTAATCTCAACACTCGGGAGGCTGAGGCAGGTGGATCACTGAGTTTGAGGCCAGCCTGGGCTACAGAGTGAGTTCAAGGCCAGCCTGAGCTGCATAGCAAAACCTTGTCTCAAAAAGACATACATAAATAAATAAATAAAATTGTCAAACCTATTTTTAAGGTTAAAATGAATATACCATTATTTTCTCTTGAAGGCCAAAGTTTTAAAGAAGTGCCAATTTAGATACAGTGGTACATGTCTGTAATCTGGGATACTTAGGGGACAAGACAATCATGAGTTCCAGGCCAACTTGGAAAACTTAGCAAGACCCTGTGTCAAGATAAAATAAAAAGGGCTGGAGCTATAAATCAGTAGTAAAGTGCTTAGGTAGCATGTGTGATACCCTGGAGTCATTTTACAACACTAACACACACACACACAAAGTGCCAACCCTCACTTTAATATCCAGCACAGCTAGTCGGTTTTCAAGCATTCTTGGCTAAGCTATAATTTCTATTTTGTAGATTTGTATTTAGTAAATTATTTTATAAAGATTCATCTATTTCTACAGTCCCTTGTTCAAGTCCACAGTAGGATTCTAAACTATCCTCATGTCATTTTGAAAGGAAATGGCTCAAATGCATGTAAGCTTTAATCAACATTAACCGTGTGGACACTGTCTTTTTATCCTCTAAGCCCTGCATAGGATGAATATGTGCAGTTTGTATATGGAACCTGACACTTTAAGTATCATCCCTGACACATGCAGAGACTCTAGCCCTGGAAGATGTATAGGTAAGTAAACATGTGAATAAGTGATCGCACTAAGCTGAAATGTTTTAATGAAAAGATATCATTTGACTGCATTGTTATATCATTTTGAATCATGGCCTGTTCATCAATGAATCTCATTAGATATACACATCACATATTTTTTGTAGTATATTAATTTTTCGACAACTTGTTTTTGTCAACTGTATGCAGATTTGCTCTTGTGGATCCTAGTAAGTAACTTTGCTTCAGAAATACTATTTCCTTTGTCTCCCAGGAGAACAGTAGAAATGATGTTGTGTGGTAGCATCAGCCACTAAAAATAATCCATAGCTTCAAATACTGTGAGGAAGTTTAGGAGTGCTTGACTCATTTTCAGACTTTGCTTTGTCTATGGATGGATATTTTTTCTTTTGGTTGATAGTAGTTTCAGCAACAAAATGGGGTGAAGGAGAAAGCAGTGATGAAGTTATGATGACTCCTTGATACTCTATATTTGTGGAATTTGGCCTCAAAAGAAAAGATGATGTGAACATTGTTTAAAAAAAAAAAATGAAATGAAGGCATTGTAAATGAAGCAAGGAGTGGTGACGAACATGCAGGGAGATCTTGAAGCACCCCACCTTTCTCCTGGGAAGTAAGGAGTTCACCCTGAACTGAAAGTAAGCCAAGTGATAGGGTGTTAGGCCGGCTGCAGAGGTGGTTGGTGCTGTATGCTGAGTCCAGTCACAAAGGGCAGCAGTGTCACGTCCAGGTGATAAGGGAAGGGAGAGGTGCTCAGGCCTTGAGCAAAATAGTTAAGCTTGGTGAGGAGATGTTGTTCTCATCCAGATACAGGTGGGTCACACCAAAGTTACCAAACCAGAACAGAAAAGATAAGTGAAGGATGGCAGAATTGCAGATGGCATAATTTGTCTGTTGAGTTCCTCATGTTTAACAACAGATATGCCTAGAAACACATGTTCTTGTGTATAAACAAAAGTCATGGAGTTTTATGAACTGAAAAATAAAAAAAAGAAGTGTCTGTCACTACTATCCCTGAAATACTGTTTCACACATTTGAGAACAAGTATTAACTTACAATTTATGTCCCATCTACTTGTAGCTGACTGCAGTCTTAGCTTAGTCCCCGGTATTCACATATGTGAATGTTTTTAAATCTCCTTCCATTTCAACTACTGCATTTATTAATTTCTAGACAGTGATATTTTAACTTAAGCAGGTATAAATTACTGAAACAGGTTCACTCTGAAAAACAGGAATGTCTTAGGGTAATTATAATTAAGATGGTCAGAAACATGCCTTCACTGACTTTCACTAAGTACTTTAACTCACCATTTATTCAAATCTAGGAATAATTAAAATCCAGAAAAGAAAAATTGGTAAAAATTAAATATTTTATTTTATTATTTGTGTTTTATTTTATTACTTATGTTTTTCTGTCTTCTTAATTAAACAAAAATGTCTGATTGGTGATATTAATAGTACAATATCTTATTATACAATGCATTTACTTCCTTGGTAGAAAGTTTTTATTACCTTTTCAATTATAAAATTAAAACACATTGACACAAAAGTAGACCTTTCTTTTAATGCAGAGGTTTTACATACTCTTCAGTGTAATTTTCTTTTCTCTAGCCATAGTTTTATTGTACAGTGTTTTAAATTTATTTTAACTGATACATAAAAATACAAAATTGTATTTATTATTGGAATGCCATAACTGGTTTTGTTTTATTTTGTTTTGTTGGTACCAGGATTCAAACTCAGGACCTTGCTCTTACCAGGCAGGCACTGTGCTACTGAGCTATCTCCCCAGCCCATATCCATTTTAAAATATCATACATTAATTTTATTTCTGGGTGTTTTTATCTGTATTTCGTTGGTCATAGGATTATTTTCTACCATGTATTCAAACTAGGTGTGTTATGTTAATACATATGCTACTCTGAAATACATTTAACATTTGAAAACTATCACTCCTGGTTTTCTCTCTATTACTTACTAAGCATTCTCTTGGTTTTTTCAGACAGACAATTATATTAACATGTCTGAAATAAAGATTTTAATGCTATTTAAAGCTAAAGTAAGCTATCCCTGAGAATGGAAAATTCAAGACAGATCCAAACCACAAATAAATTTAATTAAAATGTTTATTTTTTGAAATACGAGTCAAGGAAAATATTTGCTTTGTAACACATGCTATCATAATTTTTAAAATGAAGTACCTTGAATAATAAGCCATTTCAAGCATTTCTTTAAGAATAAAACATCTGCAGGCCTTGCTGAGAGGTAAGGGAACCCCGTTAACAGAGCATGTCTCAGATCTTGCCCGCACATTGACTATTGCTTTCTGCTTTGCCGTAATCAACCAGTTTCCTTTTGCCGATGCTAGCTTAGGCTGGCAGGAGTAAATTGCCCAAAATTTAGCAGCAGAATTGCAGATGGCACAATTACTCATGCAGCAGCTGGTACCCTCACCTCTCAACCTTAGAATGATTCTAAGATCAATTACTGGAACAGCAGTGTTAATTAAGAGTCACTGGAAACTTAAAGCTGCTTAGGAATGGCAGTCTGTCTTTCCCAGCCAAAGATCCAGAAGCAAACTGGATTTGAGTCCTTGAAATTTCATGGGAAAATGAAGAATCACACTCTTGACCCCATCACTAGTACTCGCCTCCCACTTTAGAGCTCCCTCTGAAGTATCCCCAGGCCCTGAACTTCTTGATCTGCCCCAGAGATGGAGGAGGCATTCCTCTTCCTCCTCCTCACCTTGGCCTGCAGATAAGGCCCAGCGCTCTCAGCATCTCTGAGACTAACACCAACTAGCCAAGGACAACAGAGAGGAAACATTCACAGATGTTTCTGGCCAAAGACAGGCGCCAGCCCAGAGAGTAATTGGCAGGGTTGGATGTGGGTAGACTGGGACATTCCTGGAACTCAAACACTCAGTCTGCGGGAATACCTAGTTTGCTTCACTACTAAACACATGCACAATTTAGATAAAATTTAACAATCATGGTGTTTCTTTAACAAAACTTTTGAGACCTGGTTCCTCTCCTAAGGCACAGAACAAAAAATGGTTCAAGTGCCTATTCCCAGTTCTCCAGTGATCCTTCCAAGCCTTTATCAGCTGGGTCAGAGAAGGGAAGGGGGTTCCTTAGGCACACAGACACTCACAAGGGCTCAGTTTCACTGATCATGAGGAGACACTGGTACAGCATCTTGTCACATCTGCCCCTATCCACTGTATACTTCCTGTGACTTGACCGAGGGTGTCTTATAGGGTCTGTGACACCTACCTACCTTTCCTGGCTGATCTGAAAGGCACTTTTTTCAGAGTGGATGGAGGAAAGGTGCCCCCCCCCATTTCACTGCCTATAAGAGGGACTGCCCTCTGGCAGTCTCTAGTAGGAGACCCTCCATGCTCAGCACTCCTACTTTCCTGTTCCACTTGACCCTCATGACCCTCCCAACAAATCAACAGGTAAGTGAAACTGGGCTCAGCCTCAGGGTCCGCAGCAGAGAGAACAGGGTGAAGTAGATAGGACAGATGCAGGAAGATAGCATCATGGGCATAGTCCATCCCCTCCCAGCCAGACTCACATAATTTGTCTGTTGAGTTCCCTTTGATGTGGAACCCTTTCAACTGCATTGCTGGTTCCACTGGAACTGTGCTTGTCCCCAGGCTATACTTGGTCCAGGGCCCTGCCTGCCTGCTAAGGAAGATGGTCTTCTGCCATCTGTGGTGAAGCTGTGGAGCAATTCAGACTGGCTCCTCTTTCAGCCAACCTCCCACTGACTGAGAGGGAGCTGACTACAGAAGGAAAGAGAGTCTATGTACAGAGAAAGCACAGTAGGAGCTGGAGAGAGACAGAGGCAACACAAACCACCAGTGGAGCAGGAGTCTCAGACACAGAGAGACTGGGAGGACCAGGTTTCACCACCAAATCTGGGCCCAGCCCAGTCCCTTCTGGAGCTGCCATGGCCCTGGGCTTCCTGAACCTGTCTGAGAAAGTCAGTGGTGCTGGCCTCAACTAAATCATGGTGTTTCTCCAACAGGACTTCAGAACCTGACTCTCACCTGAGGCACAAAACAGAGAAAATGGTTCAGTGCCTATTTCTAGTTTTCCAAGGTTCTTTCCAAGTCTTCGTCTTCTTGGGACAGAAGTGGTAAAAGGGTTCCTTAAGCACACAGGCACATACAAGAGCTCCAGGAAGGCCCTGAGCAACCTCAGGGTCCCTGGCAGCCTCTGTAAGTCAGCACTCAGATGAGATGTACTGTCCAGACAGGTGTCAGTGTGGTCAGCCTCATCTCAGCCTCCTCAGAGGACCACAGAGCCCCTAAGCTCCAGGACAAACCTCTCCATAGCACAATCCTCAGTGCACAGTGGCTTATGTGAGTTGGTACATGGGGACAAACTTTGACCTCTCCTCAGGATGATGATATGAACTTAAAGCTTTCTTTGTGACCAAAATGAGGAACAAAAGACGGCTGTCAAATGAGGAGCAATGTAACTATTTTGGACTAGGAACAAAGGACAATATTAAGTATGACATGAAATATTCATAAAACCTTCATAAGAATAGAATTTGTTTCGAAGTAGAAAACCTGCTCCTACAAGAGCCAGTTGTGTGAATCTAGGGGACTCAGTGGGTGTGTCAGTCAGCCGGTGGGAGACAACCCTTTACTGAAGGGATGTTCACCCATGTGTGGGCACTTACTGGCCCTGAAGGTGAGCGAGTGGTGGAAGTATGACAAGTCAATTTTACAGGGCAAGAGGAGGGAGTTTCCTGACCAGAGCCCCAAGATAGCCAAGTGAGAGGCGAGCCACTCCCCAAAGTGGCTGTTGCCAGGACACTCCCACCCAAGGAGGACTGGGAAGAAGTACCTGGCCACTATCCTCATGATCCTCCCCTGGGCTGGACCCAATAAATCAAGAAGGAAGTGAAACTGGACTCAGCCTCAGGGCCCACCGCAGAGGGGATAGGGTGAAGTAGGCAGAAGGTGTCATCATGGACATAATCCATGCCCTCCCTGTCTCTGGCAGCTCACCAGCCTGCTAAGAGAATCTAGGGAAGGGACATCCACGTGCCCCTTACTTACCATCTCACAACAAGGTGAGGCCTCGCCTGGGTCATCTAGGCTCTACAGGCTGCTCTGAATTGGAAGGGCAATGATGAGGGGCCACCATGGTAGGAGAGGCTACTCTTTTCCCTAAGGGAGTCATCCAGTCAGCATCCCCTGAGAGGAACGAGGGGTGTTCTGCTGAGAGGAACTATAGTCTTGTAGGCCCATCTCTCAAGGCAGACTCACTCTTTGGCCCTGCACAGACAACCAACAGATAACTGAGAACCATCTCACATACATTTATCACTCTGTGGACCTTTCTACCAGGAAGCCAGACAGAGCCTGATATAGTCAAAGAATCCACACAGGAATGAGATTTGAGACTGTAGTATTATAACCTGGCCCATAGGAATCAACTCCTGACAGTTGCCAGAGAGCTTCTGCCCCATGTCCAGCTTGGGTACAAGCTTATGAGTGTTCCCATCCAAAGCATAGTGACCTGGGTCCTTCCACCCATTTGGGGCCAAATGCATATCACTATAATCTGGTTTTGCATGGTTCTCCCTGGAACTCACAGGTAGGCCATGCTCCTGTTCTGGCCCTTAGGGTGCCTCCAAGAGTGAGCCCTCAGTGACAGAGTTGTCTGCATCATACAACCAGGAGTGTAGCCCTGCTCTGCCATGGCCACCAACAAGCCACACATGATGGGCAAAGGCAAGCAGCCTCCATGGCTGTGCCAGATGGCACATTTCCCTCCCTTCTGGCTGGCCCAGGCTCACTGCCCTCCGGTGGGGACACAGGCAGCCCAGTTACTGCAGTCAGATGAGTTAGTGAGGCAGGTAGTACATCCCTTGGACCAGAGCAGGCACAGAACTGGGGATGGACCTTGTGGAATCAGAGAGACGTGGCTTTGAGGGTGAACAGAAAGGTCCTTCTGGAGTCAGCCCCATGGCTTAGAAGTGTCAGGGGAGGAAGGGGAAGTGGATGACCTGCAAGGATAGACAGCACCACCACCACCAGGAGCAGAAACTTCCATATGTGGTAGCTGTTAGGCTCCTGGGGCAGGGATGAGAACCAAGGCCAGGACCCTGGGTCCTTATGAGCTCCCAGCTATGGCCTGACACATATGGCAAGGGTACAGCCCCTAGGCCATGTGATATGGCTGACTGCTTCTCTTCTCCTAAGAACCAGTATCAAAAAGGGCCTTGGTCCACAGCTTAAGAGTCTCTCCCTGAGCCTGCAGACCACATAGAGGCCACCCAAGGACCAGGATAGGACTATGGGCTGTGAGCTACAGGGAGAGAACAGAGCTCTACAAATCTAACCCTGCAGACTCTCTGTCCTTCCAGAGATTCTCAGCCCTGAATGGCTTGCAATATGCAGGCACTGGGTCAGACCTACATAGGCTCTCATGAAGTGCCTGTTGTATCCCACCCCACCCACACACCTAACTCAGAGTGTGATCTCAGTTAGATGTCTTCCATTTCCAGGAGGTCTGTCAAGTCTCCTTGAAACCCAATGGCTGAGCCGGGCGTGGTGGTACACGCCTGTAATCCCAGCACTCGAGAGGCTAAGGCAGGAGGATCATTGCAAGTTCGAGACCAGCCTCAGCTACAAAGTGAGCTCAAGGCCAGCCTGAACTGCATAACAAGACCCTGTCTCAAAAAGACAAAAAAAAAAAAAAAAAAAAAAAAAAAAAAAAAAAAAAAAAAAAAAAAAAAAAAAAAAAAGAAAGAAAGAAACCCAGTGGCTGCTGTGCTGGCACAATTAGGGTCTGATGCTCACCTGCCTATCACCAGCCCACCCACTACCTATACCTGCAGGGCTTTTCTCCCAGGGCTGCCCAAGTCAGGGTGCATCCATGGTGTGGAGTAGCAGGAAACCTGCGAACTCCTCTCCTACCCTCTTAGCTTTCTGGTCTACTAGGCTCTGTGGACAAGAAAGCCAGATCTCCCAGGACCTTGCACAGGGAAAGTGAGTTTAGGACATTTGGGGCTCCCCAAGACAGACTGACTCAGTACTTGGGAAATTCTGAGTCTCTCCTTTTCCAGGGAGGTTTGGAGTCCCTGCAGCAGCCCCTCAGGAAGTGCTTCCCACAATTTCCCCCATGGGTGTGGTGGCCTGTGGCCTTGAGACATTGCCTCTCAGCCTGATCTTGCTAGTCTTTGGCCTTGAATGTACCACTATACCTTCCAGTCTCGGTTTCCCAGTCTGTTAGGTGCTGTACCATAGTCATTTTGGCCCTTGAGAGTCTATGAACAGAGACCTGGACTTAGACCCTCACCCAAGGGAGTTTGTTGAGTGCAGTTCCTCATTCAAATTCAGTGTTGTAGCAGAAAGTTGTGCTGGGAGTTTTCAGCACCTCTTCTTGATGCATTTTATTTATATACAATCTTCCTAGTCCTTGTAGAAGAAAATAAGTTTCAAGAGCAAACCCAGTATTTACTTAACTTTTAAATTATAAGCATTGCAACCCAATGTTATATAAAAAGAAGTGCTTTCCGGCCAAGCTTTTTCTCCTCACCGCCTTTCCCGCAGGCTCCTGACAATGCAGAGCTGACTGTTTTTAACCTCAGAAAAGGTAAACCAGAGGCCCTACTTAGAGCTATTTTAGGCACAGACTTATAAAGTAAAAGCAGCTGTAATACGAAAAGTTTCAGGAATATTTCCATTTCCTGGAGTGATGGGACAGAGAACCTTGCCAGCAGCAAGATCAACTGCGTGGATGGAGCCAGGTATCCAGGCCTCCACCAGCTCTCCCTGGCATGAGTCAAGGGCTGGCTTTTGGAACAACGATCCTGGCCAGAGTCAGTCCCAAGTTTCCATAATTCATCAAGTGGGGGAAGCAGCAAAGCCCACAGCAAGCATGTCACAGGCTCACCAGGGTCCCCACCAATGCTGAACCTCAGGGATAAGGACAGCTTGGAGACAGGCCAACCCTGCCCTCTCAGAGCCAGCCCAGCCCTGTCCTGGCTGTTTCCCTTGTAGGCTTCTCTTTCTACCTGAACAGAGCCTTGTTAAACTCCTGCGAGGCTAATGGATGCCCTTCTAGCATTTCTTTACCTCCCAGCCTTGGGAGCCTCTGGCCAGATCCTGGGAGCAAGCTTGAGGGGGAGCGCAGTGAACCTGCCCATCTTGGGCCAGAATTGTCTTCTCCCCATTCTCTAGGGCCCTCTGCCCAGCCACTCAGCCAACAGCGCCTGCCCCAGGAGTTACATTCAGAGACTGAGTTGGGAAACCAGGGTGCTACCCTGATGACAGGCCCTGCCATAAAGCAGAACTCCAGGGAAAACCAGGCAGGGAAGGGTGCCTGTCCCCATGAGTGAGCACTGACTGGATGCCAGGCCTGGGTGGAGCTGGCTGCCCCGTCCCAGGGCTCCAGCCTGAAGCTGTGCAGGACAGGGGAGGGTGGGGCTACACGTATGGGGGTAAGGCCGGGGTATGGTTGTGTCTTCAACCTTCCTCTCTTCTCTCGGCTCTGACCTCTGTCTGTCAGAACCCTGGCCTTGCCATGTCCAGGACATTTTAACTGGACATGGAGCTCAGATTAGGCAGGTCGTCCTGTGAGATTCCTGTGTGCACCATGTTGCAGAGATGGAGCAATGCTGAGGCATCTGAGCTCAGTTTCCCAGGGGCTTATATAGTTAAGAATACAAATAGTGCTTAATGGAGGCCTCCCATGTACAGGGGCGGGCGGGAGGAGCTAGGTTAATGTCCTCAACAGCCCCTCCTTTCCCTGGCAGCCATATACTTCAGGGATTGTCCTGCCATGCCCCAGGTGAGGGAGATATACAGCTTCCTCAGCCCTGGCTGGTTTGTGTTCTGATTCTGCCCTATGCCCTCTTGCTTCCCTACTAGTGAGCCTGCTCTTCATCTCCATCCACAGTGCTCTTGGGGGCCTGAACATAACAGGGTCTTATTAGAGGTGTCATCTGTTCCAGGAAGACCTGCTTGTCCTAGCAAGGGGCACATAGGGCCAAAGCTCAGCAGCTTCATGCTCTGTCATCTCCTCAGCTTTCCCATCAGCCTTTAAAAAAATTTCAACATTTTTAATAATAAGTTCCCATGGCAGGTAGACACCAAGTGCCCTGCTTTGCCAAGAGATATTGGGATATTTATATATAGCTGCCATGTCACAGGTGACATTAGCAGCATACCAGTGGGCCCTGGATGGACTTGTTCTTGGGGATGATCTCTTCCAAACCCCATGCTGAAGCTCTCCCTCAGATGAAGGATTCTGCAGCAAAGGTCCTTCTGGGGCGAGACAGGAAGTCTCCACAGCCGTGTATGTTACTCCATGATGTGGTCACTCAGTTCATGGGCAGCATGAAGACTTCTGGAAGGTGCAGCACCTTTACACTCTGGCGGCCTCCCCAAGGCAGGCAGAGAAGGCATTTGCAGCCTACAGCTCACTATGCAGAAGGAAGCAGACAAGCATACATGCAGTTTCTCCTTTTCAAACGTGAAAGAATTCAGGTAGCTGATCTGGAATTTTCCTGTGGGTGTCAACTGAAGAGCTATATGACCCTGGGCCAGGCCTCTCCTCTGCAAATTGAGTGGAAAACAGGCCCATGCAGTGGGTTTTGGGAGGTTGGGTGGAAGGAAGAACTGCCTGGAACAGAAAGGCACCCACAACCTCTGCTCCAGGACCTTCACCATCATCAGGACGGCCACACTGGGCCTGTGCTTCATGGATGTAATCACAGTAGATCCTATCACACAGGCTCCTGGAAGCTGACATCTCTCTGGCTGTTATTTATCAAGCATGGTAGATTTCTGGCAACTCATGTTAGGGGATGTCCTTGTTAGTATTTGGTAGAGCACTGCAATCTCTTCCATACCATGCCCCACCCAGGGAAATTCCGGGGACAGAGAGCAGCTCCAGAGAAGTTCCTGTTTCCCTTGAGGCTTCCTGAGGAACCTGGGCCATTGAAGGGGGCGGGGTGTGGCTGGAGGAGATTCAAATCCCAGCTTCGTCTTCCCAGAATGTTCTGGCTCACATTCTGTCTAAACCCAGAAGTTCCTCATACTGCACATCTTTAACACCAGAGAGCATCCCCACACAGATGCGCACACACACTCACACACACACACTCACACACTCTTCCAGCTCTCTGGGCAGGTCCACCTCTGAGACCCAGAGAGGATGTCTGAGGATAGCCATGTGGGCTCCCATGATGGCTGGTCCCTTTCTGAGGGAAATTGACATCGGGCCCCCACACAAAAGGCAGAGCTTTTCTGCAAAAGCTTTGCTCCTCAACATGTGGGGATGAGGGTTCCTGGGAGTACTGGTCCTTCCTCAAGAACTTTCCCAGTGGACAGCCCAGGAGGCTAGGTCAGGATGTGAGAGAGACAGAGCACAAAGACCACAGGTCAGTTGGCTATCTAGGGAGACTGTGGCCTTCTCCTCCAGGGAGTTGACTACAAGCCCTGTGTCAACAGGGGGCTGGCCCCCATTCATGTCCCAGCCTCCCTTGCCCTTACCTTGCTGGAGCTTCCCACCACTCTGGAAAGGAAAAGGTGAAGCCTGGGAGGGATTAAGTAGCAGTGGGAGGTTATAGCTTAAGTAGCAATGGTTGATGTTATATTCCAGGTTAGGCAGCTGGTAAATGTAACTAGTTCCTCTCACTCTCTGCTATCACAGACAGTCTCCAGACCCCTGAAGGTTTCAAAATCTTAGACTGACCTACTCTTTGACCCAAAGTCTTCTTCAGAGATTTCTCCTTTAAAAAATAATTACAAAGAAAAAATATATTCAAGAAGACCCTCTGGCAGCCTTGTTTTAATAGCCAAAAAAAAAAAAAGGGCAGGCCCAACATAAATGTCCATCAGTGGGTGTTTATCAATGGGCCAAATGAATTACAGCACAGCCATCAAATGCAGCTAGCTTTTAACCCAGGCAAGGTTTATCCAGACAGAATGATATAGGCCACATCCATGCTGGGATAGTGACATAGACTCAGGGGATACAGCATTTCTCTGCCTATCTACTCCTCTCCCTGTGACTGGACAGAAGAAGTTTTGGTATATATGAGAGGGTTCTGGTATATGCACCTTTCTTTTTTGCATGATCTGTATTTTTTTATTGTTTTTTGAGATAAGGTCTCACTATTTGGTACAGGCTTAAACTTACCATGTAGTCCAGGCTGGCCTTAAACTAGAGATCTTCCTGCCTCAACCTCCTGGGCACTGTGACTACCAGAGGTACCACCACACTTGACTGTGGTTTGTACTTTTACAAGGAATATGCAATGTTTTTATAACCAGGCAAACCTATTTTCCTGAACTGCCCACGCTTACTTCGTGCCTCTGGGTTGGGGGCTGAGCCTTTTCCCAGGGGTCTGTGCCTGGGAAGACACTGGTGCTGGGCTTTGGGGACAAGGGCTAAGGCCTGTGCTGACTCAGCCTGGAGTGGATCTCTTAGTGTCCAGGGCTTCTGATTGCTAAAATGACCCTTGGTCCAATAGGATGCTCATTTCTGAGTGAGAGATCCACACTCTCAGTTAGCACTAAACCCTACAAAAAAAAGCAGCTGTCCACTAAGCACTTACTCAGGCCCAAAAAAAAGACCTTGAAGATGTCAGTGACTCCTAAGGGTCAGCTGAAGAAAGGAGGTCTCCCACTGCTGAAGGGACAGCAGGTTCTCCCAGGAAGAAGAGGAGCAACACCATCCCACAGCACTATGGATGGAGATCAGGCAGAGGGACCCCTGCCCTTGCCCTGCTAGAGGAACCTGGCTTGAATGTCCACTCTGGGGTGGGGGTGGGAGCACTGAGAAGAGAGGCCATCCCACCAGGAAGGCTCTGCCCTGGCCTAATAATAACTCTCTGAGCAGGCACTGGGAGCCACTGGCTATTTTTAGAGTCCCCTAACCCAGCCCCCGTGTGACTCAGCAAGGCCAGGCTGAGATGAGAAAACTGGTCGGAGATGCTCCAGGGAGCTGAGGCAGGCAGCGAGGCCCAGGGGCACCAGGCTCTCTGAAGAGCCCTTGCAGCCTTGGACCTTAGGACTGTGGAGCCAGGGACAGCATCAGCCTCTCTGCCCCACCCCCAACTGTCCCTGCACCCTGCTGGCGCCCTGCCTGCCAGCTCCTCCCCCCAAACGCTAGCATGGAAAATCTGATGTCAGAATTCCAACTTCAGCAAGGAATGTGGCCTGACCTTCACCTCCCAGGGAGCTGCTGTGCCGAGGCTGAAGGGGGCAGGCTTGCCCCCCACCAGGCATCCCTGGTCACCCTGGGAGCCTTTCTGCCCCTACCTGGAGCCACCTGCTTTGGGGCCCACACCCCCACACCCTACACTATAGCTCTGGCTGACTGGCTGCCTAGATAAGTGTCTGCTGTTGAGCTCCTGAATGTGCCATCCAGCCTGTCCCAGAACTGGCTTCCATACAACGGCCCCAAGGACTTGATACTGGAACAGCTTCTGGGGCAGGTCACTGGGCCTCTGGCCCAGTCATCAGCCCTGGACCTCCTGGACTGTTGTGGAGGCCCCATCAGTCCACTCCTAAGAAGTATCTTCAGGAGAGGGGTGGTAGCAAGATCTGGAGAGAGCTGGCAGGAGGTGGTGTGAGCTCTGTACTTATGTATGTGTGGGCCTAGCTAGGTGCACACATTGTGTACATGAACTGGGCATGTGCACATTCACAGTCAGGGCTAGCCTCAGGTCAGAGTGCAGAGGGCTGTGATTGTACCAGAGTTGGGTCACTTGCCTGCCAAGGAGGAATCACTGGGAATCCTCCTACCCCCACAGAATGAGGAGGCTTTGCAGGGAGCAGACTTAACTGACTAGGCACTGGAGAGGGGATGGGTGAGGCATTTTAAAACCTAGTCTGCACAAGCTCTTAGAAGCCCTGGCTCTGCACTTCCCTGGCAGCCCCATGGTGCTTTGGAAGCCTTCCCCTCAGTAAGTAAAAGAGACAGAGCAACGTGGTGCCCGCCTCACTCCACTGCTTGGCTGCCTAGTGCACAGTCCTTTACTGATGCACCTTCCTGACCATCCCATAAGTGTCTAGCTGCTGGGTCTGCTGCATTTACTCCCCAGAATGAAGTCACTAAGAAAAACAACTTGCTGGTCTCCACCCAGCATTCTGAATTGTTCCTTGTTTGTTTCTCTGTTTTGAGTGTTAAGATGCTTTTATATTTAAAGAAGAAAATTGCTTTCTAAGATGGACAATAATGGCAAATTATACCTCTTTGGTGCTGCTTTTTTTTTTTTTTTTTCCATCTCCTAAGTCTGGCTTTAATGAAGCAAAGGAAAAAAGGAAGATTTATCAAAAGCCACTTTCTAGAATGAAAGCATTATGCTGTCTTTCATTAACTGCAAAATTACTTGGGAAACATTTTCCATTTAAAATACCTAGCTGGCCTCCCCCTGTTGCAGATTTCCTCTTCAGACTTCCCACTAAGACGCCCCCGAGAGCAGAGAAAAACACAAAACTCTGTAATGCCTGTCAAAATGAGGACTTGCCATCTTTTTTGGGAATCTGGTAGGATTTTGGCCAACTGGGCTACTGACATCCTGGAAAGAAAACCCAAGTAAGTGGTGGTTTATTTACTGCTCCCAGCAGTGGGGAAGATATAGCACAAGAAGAGGGTGGGTCCCTATTAAGGAGCCCAAAGCCTGTACCCCTCCAAAACTGAGGGGGGCTGTTTTGAGAGCAGCTATGTTGTGCTCTCTGCTCCAGAACCCAGCAGGTGGAATGGTCAGGGACCACAATGTTGTATGGCAGGGAATTTGTCTGGAAGCCCCTCAGGACTGCACTTCAGGCCAGGCTAGAGGCAATGCCAGGAGCCAAGTACACAGCCATTTGGCTTTCTGAGTACAGGGGCTAGAACAAAAGTGCTCCAGGGACAGAGGAGCCATGTTTAGACTTGTACCTGAACTCCCAGGAGCCAGCCAGAAGTAGCTTCTAAGTGGACCCTAGAAGAAGAAAACTGACCCACACACCCTTCCTGGACAACAAGGGCTGAGAGTGCTGCACACACAGATGTACACATACATACATACACACTGCACACATACACGTATAAACCACACACACACATGCCACACATACATATGTTCATATCTTCCTACACACCATGTCTCCAAAAATTTAACCACCACACACATACCACGGAGCTCATAAAAATATCCTGCATAAGGGAAATGAAGTGTCATCATTCTGTTGATTAGATTAAGAGAATCAGTGTTTGAAGACAGTTTCCTAAGGGACCCTCAAGAAACTAGAAACAAGTGAGAGAGATCTGTAACACAGGAGGAGTTGTGAGTTCTCTACACAGGAGATAGTGAGATGATGACTCAGGTGAGATGAGAGGAAACCAAGGCAATAAGAAATGACAAAGGATGAAACTGTGGAGACTTAGTTTTGAAGAATACAATAGCAAAGTATATGCAGCAAAACTTTTGAATTTTGAGACAAATTTCCAAAAACTCACTGTGGCAGGAAATGATAAGATACTTTTGCCAGCTTTTAACAGATGGAGTCAAAATTCCTAAGTAGCAAGGTTGAACTAATTGTTTTACAAAATACTACATGTCTAATGAAGAATATGCTTCTTTTTCACAAGCATAAAAGTACATATTAGAACTTTATAAAAAAATTGTCCAGATACTTCACAAAACCTCCTAAGTTCCAAAAAAAAAAAAAAATGTTTTTATTAAGATAACTTTTTTTTTTTTTACTTCCATGAAATAAATAAGTAGTGAATAACAACAGTGTGATAGCTACCCTTAAA
>NW_004955477.1:10017442-10122633 GCF_000276665.1 Chinchilla lanigera | reverse complement strand
AGGTTGAACTAATTGTTTTACAAAATACTACATGTCTAATGAAGAATATGCTTCTTTTTCACAAGCATAAAAGTACATATTAGAACTTTATAAAACAAGGGTACTGTTACTTCAGAAAACCTACAAAGTTTCAAAAAAAAAAAAAAAAAGTTTTTGTTAAGATAACTTTTTTTTTTTTTACTTCCATGAAATAAACTAGAAGTGAATAACAACAGTGTGATAGCTACCCTTAAATAGCTTGGGCTAGGGGCTGGGGATTTAGCTCAGCGGCACAGTGCCTGCCTGGCAAACGCAAGGTCATGAGTTCGATTCCCGGTAAAGGAAAACAAACAAACAAACAGAAATATCTTGGGCTAGGGCCAGGGCTGCATATATCTGTACTACGATGAGCCACAGGATAGTGCCTCTTAGCAAGGACAGAGAGGCCAGGCCCTTGCTGCAGCTCAGGGGATCCCAAGGACCCCAGGGCCAAAGCCCCCTTCTCATTGCTGTGCTGTGCTGTTCTTGTGATGCATGCAGTCACCCTCAATCATGAGGAATTTAAAGTAAACCCTCCACAATAGTTAGTGAGGCTAGCAAAACCATAATCACAGAGTATTTAGGAAGCAATGAAAATTAAAGTAGGTTATGAGAATAACCTACTTGTTAAAATTCTGGGATATGACAACTTCAAATGAAGTTTATGAAGTGCTCAGCTACCGTAGTTAAAATGCATAGCACAAAACAAACACTATCATTTTGAAAGCAGACACTAAAAAATTGGAAAAATCATCCAAATTGACTAATACATCCAACTACTGGTCTTGGGGGGAAACATAACAGTCAATAGCAGTCAATCTATGACAAATAGGATCTAAAAATGAAGAAAATTGTAATTGTAAGCAAAATTGTAATTATAACAGACATTTTGTTAAAATATTTAAATACAAATAATTTTATAAAATATAAATTAATAAAATGACTTCAAGAAACATGAGAAAGACTAGGTGAGGAGCTATAGAAGACTTTTTAAAATGTTATCTAGAAATTATCTCTAAGTAAATGTTCGTGAGTAATCCTTTCATTTACAGAACAAGCACTTCTCAGGCTACTTAAATTTTTCTGATAAAAAAGACTAGATATTGTCTAATATGTTTTATGAAGCTTGCATAGCCTCAGCCAGGAAGTGAAACTGGTTCAAAAAGAAAATTATAGGCCTGTCAGACACAAAAATCATAAGTAGAATATTAGCAAATCAAATGCAAGAAGAAATAAAAAGAATAACCTATGATGGGATTTATCCCAGAGATGCAGATTGTTTAATTTCAAGCAATTTGTAAGTCAAACATTAAAGAAAAAACTCTTAGATCAATAAAGGCAAAGGAGGGATTTGATAAAATTCTAAGCCCACTTCTAACATTTCCTAATAAGTTCTGCATATGTTCAGTACAGATACAATTTTTAAAAACACATATTTGATTTCATGTTGGTTGAATCCACTGGTGTGGAACTCACATGGAGGACTGGCTGCCCAGTGGGAATATTATTGGCTTCTGTATGTTGATCATGTTAAACTCACTTATTTGTTTCAGTAGGTTTTTGGTAGATTCCTTTGGATTTTCTGCAGACAATAATTTGCTAGATAACTGTATCATCTTTGAATAGGGATGATTTTATTCTTCTTTTCAAACAATTATGCGTCTTACTTCTTTTCCTTTCTTTATACACTAACAACTCTGACCTGATGGGGAATAGGAGTGGAAGAGTAGCCACTCTTGCCTTGTTCTGTCTTAGGGCAAAACAGTCTTCCACTCCTGAGAAGGATGTGAGCTCTGTTGCTATAGATCCCTTTTGTCAGATGAAGGAGGTTTGCTTTGGCTCTTTTTCTGAGAGTTTTTATTATTCACGGATGTTGAATTTCTTTCCACATCTATGGCATTGATTCTGTGTATCTTTACTCTGTTGATGTGGTGAATTACATGGATTGCTTTTCAAATGAGGAATTAGCTTTGCATTCCCAGTATAAATTCTGCTTGGTCATGAACTATTATCATTTTTCTATCTTTCTGGATTTTGCTGATACTGAACATTTTCTGTGTCTGTCGTTTTCTTGTAATATCATTGTCTTTGTTTGCAGTGTACAATAAACTGTGATAAAGGCTTCCTAGGGATGTTCCCCATTAGTCTAGGAGGTGGGGATAGATACTACCTCCTTTACCTAAGGCATGCCTCAGGTTTAAGGCGAAGGAGCTGGACCTGGTCACACAGAGGCCATGCAGTAGACAGGTGAGGCTCCTGGTCATTTCTACCCACATGTTTCTGTAGGGACACCTCTGTGCAGGTCTACACTGAGACCAAAGCCTACCTGCTGGGTTCTCTGAGCCTAGGCTGTCCTCAGGAGAGAAACACAGAAACCTGAGTATGTAAGAACCTATAACTGCCCAGTGACTGAGTCCCTCCCAGGAGCTTGGCAGGGCTGTTACTATCAGAGATAGGCTGGGCTGTGTTGAGCTCTCTACTTCTCAGGGACACGGGGAGAATGTTCTCCAAGCCTCGTTGTGCAGGCCTCCAATGACAGTGATGGGAGCCACTCCTGGTCCTGCTGCCAAGATCTCACAGTTTGCTCTAGAAGCAGTGAAGACCAGGACAGAAAGCACTGAGAGAGGCAGCTCACTTGGAGGGAGACCATCCTTATAGTTTGATTTGGCTCAGAGGGTCACCTGCTGGCTCCACAGCAAGGGACAGGTGGCCTCTCAGCACACCCCTGGGGAGGAAGATAGGCAGAGGAGTTAACCAAATGTGGAGGTTACTCCAGACTGGGAGCTCAGGGTTGGAGCAGAGATTGGTGGGGTGGAGGGAGTGTCTGGAGCACAGTGATAGGTGTAGAGGTAGGTGTGGCAGTGCCTAGGGGGAAGGGAGGATGGGCAGGACTGGATGGAGTCCTACTTCCAACTGGATGTGAGTTGTAGATAAGGCTGGACCAGGGCACAACCAGAGGAGTTGAGAAATAAGAGGACCATTGGTGAATTTGAGGGGTCAGGCCCCAGCTTGGGCACTGTGGACATAATCTCTTTCTTTTGAAGACCAGAGTTGTGCTAAGATTCTCTGCTTCCACTTTAAGGGCTAAAAGACTCTCGGGAGGACAGGATGTAGCTTATGCTGCCAGGCGTGTTTGGCTTCACTGGCTTACAGCTCCCAGCCTGCCCTGGAGTCTCCCCCCGCAGGCTCACAGTCTATTTCTCTTGCAGAAAAGAGAGTCAGTTGGATATTAGAGCCAGAGCCTTTGTCCTACCCCTGTCTCTTCCTCTTCGCTGTCACGGTCTAGTGGTCACAGCACAAAGGGTCCTGCGGAGTCCTGTGCGGTGGCATAATTCTGTAATTCTGATCGTTTTTGACCCATACCAGCTGATTTTTCAACACCTTCAGGGCATGGGGGCTCCTCATGTGACTCCACCCTGACCCCAAGCTCAATCCACATCCCAGACATTACAGGGTCAGGCTCCAGGTTTCTAGGGTGAGGATGTCTTGGGTCTGCCTGATAACTGACAGTGCCTCCATGGTTGCAAACTATCCCTCCAAGCCAGGATCAAAAACAGAGGCCAGGGTAAGGGGCCAGGAAAGCCCACCCCACACCAAAGTGGGGCAAGTAGAAGGAACAACTACACAGCTGAAGATCTGGGGACAGGCTGTATGCAGGACATAGGGAGAAGCAGCACTCAAGGATGGGGAGGGACCTAGGGCAGGGCTCCAGAGGGAAGACAGCTTAGCAGGAGGCAGGGATGGGGGCTGGAACAACTTGATTGGGCTACTGGGAGGGGGAGGTATAGCCTCAAGGCCATGCCACAAGGTCCAGACACAGGTGTTAGGTCACCTGAGCACTGGCTGGGGGCTCTTCCAAAGAGCAGGGGCAGGGTTGGGCCCAGCCTGGCCTGATGGGAGCCCATGGTGGAGTGGGGTAAGGTAGAATCATGCCCAGAGCGAGGCTAGTGCTGGTAAGTTTTCCTTGCATGGGAAACCCCAGCCCCAGGTCTAAATTCAGCCTAGCATGACCTGGAGCAACAGACAAATTCTCCATGCCTCACCAAGTGGCCGAGGAGCTTCCAGCACTACAGAAGGTCAAATGGATGATCAAGTTCCTCTTCCCTTGGCTAGAAACTCTTATTCCTCAACTCTTTGGCTTCCAGAGTTGAGGGTAGAATTCAGCTGGGGTCTCTTTCCATAGTAGGGTGATCTACCTTCCCCAGCCCTGGCTTCAGTCCAGATAAAGGCCTTTCCCCAGCTGCCCCAGCAAAACAATATCAGCACATTCTATTCAGCTTCCCCTGACCCTCAGATATATGGGGGCCAGTGCTGGCTCCTATGAGGTTCATGAAAACTTTCCTTGGAGCTGGACATGGTGGTGTATATCTGTAATCCTAGCATTCAGGGAGGGTGGGGCAGGAATATCACAAATTTGAGTCCAGCCTGGGTAACTTAGAGACACCCAGACTCTTAAAAAAAAAAAATTTAAAATGGGACTGGGGAGGTAGCTTAGTGTGAAGGCCCTCAGTTAAATTCCAGTAATAGGGCCGAGGATATAGCTCAGTAGCACAAGCACCTGCCTGGCAAGCACAAGGTCCTGAGTTCAATTCCTTGTACCAAAAAACAAAAAATTCCAGTAATACACTCATGCACACATGCATACAAGCACACACACACACACACACACACACACACACACACACACACACACACACAGTGTCCTTACTATGCCAAATGGAGCTGTTCTGCATCCCTCCCATCCTTGATCTCTTCTCTGCCTCTCTTTTCTGAACACCTGGGCCTCCTTTCTGTACCAAGAAACTGCAACATGGTCCAGCCCCTGGCCCTTTGCCCTTGTACTTCCTTTGCCCAAGCCCTTTTCCCTGGACCAAGTGGTTGGTTTCTTGTCACTGGTCCATTCCATGAGCCCCCAACTCAATCACATAACACTGCTTTGTTGTCTCTGAAACACAACAACATGATCTCATTCATGTATATTCTCCTTCAGCACTCCCCACTGAAAGTGGGTCATGCAGAGCTGAGGCCTGGAGCCTGGGAGTGGCTAGTTTCGAGCAGAGGATGAGGGAGGTTTGTAAGGACATGAGAATGAGAGAAACCCTCCTACATGTGAACTCTCTGGATTGTTTTCCCTTCACCGGGGAAGCCGGTAAAGAACCAAGACCTTTTGGTAGCTAAAGGAGAAAGAATCAGGTACATGGGGTTGGTGCCATTTACTGAGATTTCAAGCCCCACTGTCTCAGAAGTGACAGTGGCTGTGACCCAGAAGCCCCCTTGCCCCAGGCTCCATCTGTGTTCCTCCAGCTGGGGTAGAGGCTGCTCTCAGCAAGATATCCCTGTAAGGAGTAACAGCCACAGATTCTTTTCCTTTTAGGAAATGTTTCCACCCTCCCCAGGAGCATCCTGGGTTGGCTCCACAAAGATTTCCTGATATATGTGATCATCTTGTTTCTGTGGCTTGAAGGTCTGGCTTCAGGCAGCACTTGCCCCCACGTCGCTTCAATGTGGCCCCACTTCACTGTGGCCCCCACCTTACCTTGGCTCCTCAGGGTTCCCTAAGCTTCCTTCCTTCAAATCTCAGCTTGGCTTAGTGGTTACTAAGTGTGACAGGTAGGCTAAATTCACAGGCCCATAATTGGGACCAGCACCCTCAATTTCAAGGAGGCTTTGGAGGACTGGCTTGGCAATGGGTCAAAGCCTGGACAGTCCCCAGGGATTCAGATCTGTTGTCAGGAGGGCAAGCTTGCCATTGTCTATGATGCATGGGCCATGACCTTTCTCTGGGAGGTGAGTTTTTCTCCAGGCAGGTACGCATGGTGCAGATGACTCCCAGGTATCCTCAGAAGGTTTGCTTGCTGTGTCCTCACAGGAGAGGGAAGCCTGTGCTGGCTGAGCTTTTGAGTTAGGTCACTGGTTTTCAGGGCCTCCTGTGGCCATGCCTGGGCCTATGTTGGCTCAGGTGACTTACAGTGGCCGTCCTGGATGTAGAGAAGCACCTTCTAGAGTCACCCTGTTCCAACAAGAAGTAATAGAAGCCAAACACTGCCCCAAACTCAGGTTACCACAGGCCTTTGGCTGCTGCAGTTTGTTAGATGGCCTCTTTCTAAGGATTTCTGTGGAGGTTTCATTCCTCTGCCCAGCATTCCAGTGGCCTCCTCCGGGATGTTTTTTAATATCTTTGCCAAATTGAAATGTGAGCCACCTAATTACAATCGGAACACCCTGCCCTTGGAGGAGCAAACATGATCTAGTGAAGGGCTGTCCCCTCTGCATTTTGTCCTCCCTGAACTTTGAAAGAGAAGAGAGCTAGAAACCTGTACCTCTCTCTGGTAAAAAAGAGATCAGTACTCCAGTGACCACGGTGAGCAGAGCTCAGAGTGCTGGCAAGAGTCCCTGCCAGAGTGCAGAATGTGAAGTTCACCCAACAGTGCAGAGAATGAGAGACTGGTCCTTCATCACATGGACACTCCTATCACTGAACGAGCTCCGTAAGAGAAACCAGGGAAAGACATACTTAAGCTGATACAGGCGCTTGAAGGCTGCTTGAACGACTCACTGGGTCCAGAGCTGCAATCAGTGTACAGACCTCAGAGCAAGCGGCCTTTCTCTCTACTTCTCACAGTGGACCTGAAGCTGGGCCTGCTGCCCTTCCCGAGGCATCAGGGATGTGAAAGCCTGAGGCCAGGCTGTATTCAGAAAGTGCTGAAAAGTCCCCAGAAGGCCCCTCCTGGGTGGCCTCTGGTCTCACTCTACCCTTTTCAGAATACAGCTCCTCTTAGGCTGGTAGGGCCAAGCAGATCACAGTAGATGTGAGCTCATGGCTGAACTCTGGCCTCCATCCTGGCTCATACTTTACTGCTCCAACTACTGAGCATACCTGGGCATACCATGGTGTCGTCCTCTTCTGCCCTTACCTCTACTCTGGTACTTAGATGGCTTCCTTCTCAAAAATGCAGACTTCCCAGGAAACCCTAAGGGCCTAGGAGGAAACAACAGGGGCCACTGAGTGGACAGGTGGCTTCTCTGGGAAAACATTCAGTATACCTGTGGCTCCCCTGGCTCCTCTGCCACTTACAAGCATCAGTATGGATGCAGTAGTTAACCTGGGCATTCAGGAGGTCGAGTCTTAAGAAAATCAGACCACCACCACCACAGCCACTTTTAGAACATTTCTGTCTACCCGGAACACTGTACTGTACCTTTTAGTTATGACCTCCAAACCCTAAGCAACATCTAATCTGTTCTTGTTTCTCTCAATGCCCCCTGTTCTGGAAGTTTCATGGGAATATAATTGTATAATATGTGGCTGGATGTTAGCTCAGACTTTATTCCTTCCCCACAGTGGAGCTTGCTTGGGACATTGGTACCCTTCCTACAACCCTGCTGATTTGTACTCAGTGAGTCTTCAAGCTCCAAGAATAACGCTAAAATAAATAAGAACAACTTCCTCTCAGAGTCTGGAGGCCAGTCTGGCACTGGATACCCTATTTCATGAGGTGAGGAAAGAGCAACAAGATGCCAGCTTCTTCATCCTGATCCCACTGATTTCCTTGGGTTATTTTATACCCACAGTGAACATGTCTGCAAGCTGTCCTTCCCTCTGAGACTGGGAACAGCATGCTTATCTTGGAACACACAGTCCTTGTTAGTGTGACCTCCTCCCAAGCCATTTGGTTGGGATCCAAAATGTCCCCCCAAAAAGCTGGTTATATTGAAGACTTGGATGTGCTTTTGGGAAGTGATTGGGCCAAGAAGGTCTAACTCTGTCAGTGATTGATCCAATGATGGCATTATTGGGAAATGATGGAAAATGGAGCTGGAGCCTAGGTAAAGAGTGTCATGGAGATATGACCTTGGGGACTTTATCTGGCCCCAGGCCCATTCTTCTCTGGCTCTTTCCCTCACTCTGCTTCCTGGCTGCCATGAAGTGAGCAGCTTTCCTCTGCAACAGACTTGTACCATGATGTTTCTCCCTTTCCACAGACCTATAGTAATGGATTCAGCTGACCATGAACTGAAACCTGTGAAACCAGAAGCCAAGATAAACATTTCCTCTTTTAAGTTGATTTTCTCAAGTATTTTGTCATAATGATGCAAAAGTGATTAACACACCATTTCAGTAGGCTACCCTCTGGCCCCAGCCCTGCTAAAACTGGAGGAAAAGTGAACTCAAAAGTTCCATCCCAAAACTCCACAAAGTGCTAGAGATCCAAATGGCAGCTGGAGCACATTTAGTAGTGGTATGTCCACATAGACAGAAAGAAAAGAAAAACTACACACGGTGGCACATGTCTGTAATCCCAGCTCTTGAGAGATTAAGGTGGGGGAATTGTGAGTTCAAGGGCAGCCTAGGCAACATAGTGAGAACCCATCTCAGAGAAAGAGAGAGAGAGAGAGAGAGAGAGAGAGAGAGAGAGAGATTTAAAGCCTTCCATTGTTAATTTCCTATCACCTTGTCTGAAATTCTGTATTGCCCCTATTGTTTGGGTGTTGTTTTGTTTATGTTTATATCTGTTTGTTTGTTAATGTATTTTCATTCTTTTATCTTTAAAATATAAATAAATAAATAAATAAATAAGCCTCTAGAATTGCAAGGGACGTATTTAAAGATCTTAAATGTCAATGAAATGCAGAGCTTGTCCTCAGCTTGGGACCATGTGTCACCAGGGCTTGTTGGGTGGACAGGCACGTCACACTGGTGCAGCTCTCACTGCTGTGGAGATTGTGAAACCCAATCCCAACCTCTGGGACAGGAATCCTGGAAGCACCCTGGAAGCTACTGAAGCCTGTTGCCTTCCAACGGGCAGGATCAACACTCTTACCTTGTAAGATATATCCCTAAATAGAAAAATGTTTTAAGAGACTCAAACCCAAATTTTGTTAAAAATTAAATGCATATTTGACATTTTATTACTTTACAGTGCTTCTGAATTTTAAATAACAGAACACATGGGATTCTAAATTAAACAGAGTAACTGAGTAATTGACTTTGACTTAGTTTATCGGTGGATATCTTCTCAAACTGATGTGTAGTTTTGGACATGTAAGAAATTAAAAGGATCACCACATGTTTAAGTAGTGTTTCAAGTATTTGGCAAGGTTTGGCAGTCAAACAAATAGAGTACTTTAAAGGGAAATGGAGTTTTGAAATTTTATAATTTCAATTTAAAATGTTTATAGCTTACATAAATTTTCAAATGGGATCAAAAGATAAAGCCCGCACAAAGGCACTGAAGCTTTCTAAGCTTAAAGATAGAATATCATAGTGTATAAGTTGAGTTTAAAAACCTTAACAAGGAAACACTCCCTTTAACTCCTGGTAACTGCTACTCCACTTTCTGTTGTTATGAGTTTTACTATTCTAGGGATCACAGATAAGTGGAAAAATGCAGTATTTGTCTTTTACTAACTGACTAATTTCACTTAGCATAAGATATGTTGTAGCATGTGTCAGAATTACCTTTCTGAATCATGTTTCATATGTTTATGCCATATTTTGTTTATCTATGCATCCATTGATGGATATATAGGTTGCTTCTATTTCTTGCATGCTGTACTAATGCTACTATCTGCTTTTAAGTCATTTGGGTCTACACCTAGAAGTAGAATAACTGGGTTATATGATAATTATATAATTATATTTTTAATTTATTGGGGAACCACTATGCCATTTTCTACAGTGCGTGCACCATTTTATATTCCTGCCAGCAGTGCACACGTGTTCCAGTTTCTCCATGTCTTCACCAACATGATTATTTATTTTGGATTTTTTGTTTGTTTGTTTGTTTTGCTTTTTTGAGACACTCTTGCTAAGTAGCCCAGGCTGGCCTAAACCCCTCAGCCTCTCGGGTGCTGAGATCACAGGCATGTATCACTATGCCTGGTTGTTGTTTTTTATTTTATTTTGGGGTTGTAGCCAGCTTAATAGTTATGAGATGATGTCTCATCATCATTCTAATTTGCACTTCTCTCATGATTAGTGTTCCAAGAGCATCCAGGGCTAACGTAATGAAGTCAGTGCCACATTTAGCCTACAGCGGGCCCAGAATAGGCCTAGGATGGACCCAGACTCAGCCCAGGAGGACCCAGCCCCAGCCCACTATGGATACAAACCAGGCATGATGGACCCAGGCTCAGAAAGATTGGATCCAGGATCTATCCTGGCAGGTGTTGAAAGAGAAAACTAGGTCACAGTCAGTGCACCCCATTTTGGACTAAGGCCTCTAAGAGCTGTTTCATGATAGAATCATAGGCTTTAACATTAATGGCATTATATCCTACCTGTCTTAAAATTCTTTTTAAAAAGTATTTTCTCACCTTTGCTAGATCTATAAAAGTCCCCAGGTATCAGTGGATTTGGCTAGAGATCAGTGGGGCAAAGAGCTGATGGAACTCTCCCATTCCATGAGCCCCAAATGTTCTGTAGAATTATCAGAGAGAACTGAAACATCAAGGGAGAACTTTGCTGTGCCTCAGGAGAGGGCGGGTACCATGCTGGGTGCCACTTCTGCCCCCACAACCCTCTCAGTGGTCCCACCAGCCTACCCTCACCTCTCCACCCGGTGCTTGGGTAGGCCACCTGTCCCACTGCAGAAAGCATGGGAGAGAATAGGTCATACCACGCCCAGGGTCCTTACTGGGCCCAGCAGCAGACATTGGTCTAGCCTTGCCCATTGACAGCTCTCCCGTTGGTTGGGGGAGATGCTCAAGGAATATATTACAATGAAACTGTAAGTGTCCAGCAGTTTCAGAGTTGAAGCTGGAATGCATGCACATACATAGAAGACATTGGGGATGGGGGCTGGGCAGGGGTGGTTAGGTCAGGGGATGGGGTTCAGGGTCCCAGTGAAGCAGAAGGGAGTTCAGGAATTGGAGAAAGGCGTCCCCCATTGACAGATGGACAAATTAAGGGCTTTTGCGCTTGCATGAGCTTTAGTATGTATATCTGTGGCTGTACCACTGTCTGGTGACCAGAATAGCCTAGTACATTCAGGATGACTGTGTTGAAAACAGAGCTAAACAAGTTGTACCATTTAACAATCCGTGCTGGAGTTGCTCCAACCCCCATACCATGTAAGTGAGATAGCTCAGCAACCCTCCTTAAGCCCTGTCCTGGCTCATCCATCCCAGAGCAGACAGGTAGGTCTTGGATGGGGTGTGGCTTTTGGGCAGGACTGCATGGCCTGGAGTTTCATCTGGGTGCTGTCTCAGCTTCCAGGGCTGTGGATGTAAATCTTTGCATGTCCACGTGAGAGAAATAATCAGGGTGTGACCTCAGGCAGGGTGTGCCCCCAGGTGGCTGTGTCTCCAGGGCAGGGCATGGCTGTAAGAGTCACATCACAGTGCCTCTCCCTGATGGGGGAGGTTGGGCAGTATTCCTGCTAGCCTTCCATGTCTATGTCCTCATCCCCTCCTGGTTGGTGTCCCTGAGCCCACCATGGACTCCTGTGAGTCCAGCTGAAGTTTCTATCAGGGACTCTGTGCTTCAGGTCTTAACATGGCTACTCCCCTGGGTTCCTATGGCACTCTTAGGAAACTGTGGCTAAATTTAGGCTTAGCTGCCCCTCCCCTTTGGTGCAAGCAGAGAGTGTCCTTTGGATGAAACAACCTTTGGCCCTAATTGGCAGTGTTCATTTCATGTCTAAAATTTATCTCAAGGTGCTGATTCTTTTTTATGAAATATTTCTCAGAATTTCTATAAAGAAGGATTTAAAATAGGCTAGCTAACAGCCACAGTGAGATATGACCCAATTATTGATCAGAAGTGGGAAGCAGGTGTCCACTGGGAACAATCACCTGTGCTGAGCCTTCCCTTTAGTGAACAGAGAGCGGGTACCAACCCTGGGCGCTTTGTAGGCCAATGTCTGTTCCTCACCAAGTTTGCACAGAACGGTGCTTCTGACTTCCTCCAAAGTTTCTTGTTCCAAACCTTCAGCTTGTGTACTTACCATTTGGCTCCCACTTGGGCCTGTTCTTGTATCTGCTGGGCCCATCTCATCAGTTATCATCAGAATTTGCATGTTTGGTTCCAGGACAATTTCTGGGGGCTTCTCTCCCATCCCTCACTTCCTTTTTTTAAGAGAATAAAAAAATTTTTTAAAAACCATTAAAAATGATACAGAATTTCAAACCAAGACGATACAAAATCAACAATGGTTGTTATATTGCATATTGTTATCTTCAAAGTAGTTGTTCAGATTACCAGGTATAGACATGCAAAATTGATCCAAAAAATTAAGCATTAACTGTTCCTTTCAATAAACCATAGAAATAAGTAGTACAATTATTTTAGCTATCTTGTGTGTGTGTGTGTGTTTGTGTGTGTGTATTCCCTTCCTCCTTTCTTTCTTTTTTCCTTTCCCTCATCCCAGTTGTTCTTTCCTTTTGAGCAGTTTCTTTCCCTTTCACAATATCTATTGTACATTTTGGATTTTATTCACATGTTCAGTTTCTTACACTAGGGAGATTATATGAGGTTGATCATGTAGCATCAACATGAATGTCAAGCTTCCAGCAGTGGCCTGGACACTAAAAGGTATCTCAGATCTCCACATCCATTCTTTTTCTCCCAATCTGAGATTCCTGGGCTTTTTCTGGAGCCTGCTGGACCCAAGAAATAGCACTAAGCCATCCCCTTAACTCAGACTGTGAAAGGCATTGCTCAGAAACAAGGAGGGCCACCACAGAACAGGAGAGAATAGAGCATGACAGATACATGGCTGCCCTGGGGGAGAGGGATGCATGGGTCACAGAGGTGGACAAATGTACCAGAATGACCATGGAGTCATGATAAGGTCATTGCAGGGTCAAGGAAAGACAATGCCATGAAAATGTTACCAGTGGGTGATGGGGTTTCGGACAGGTTCCTGGGTTCTTGTGCACAATGAAAACAGAATGGATGTCACATGTGACAGCAAGGAAAAAGCATTAAAGTTTTAATCAGGTGACAGTTTTCACAGAGTGAGTGGGCTAATTCCAGTGGAAAGGAAAATTCACAAGTGCTGAAGGAATTGGGTTTAAGAATTTAAGATGTTAGCTGGGTGTGGTGGCACACACCTGTAATCCCAGCACTCGGGAAGCTGAGGCAGGAGGATCACTGGTCGTTCGAGACCAGCCTGGGCTACAAAGTGAGCTCACGGCTGGCCTGAATGCACAGCGAAACCCTGTCTCAAAAAGACAAAAAAAAAAAAAAAAAAAAATTTAAAATGTTGTGCCAGGTCTAGGGCACTTGCCGTGTGATCTTCCAGAGCATGATTGACACATGATTGACAGGGTGTTAAGTCCTGTCATCTATCCCTATCACACATATCCTTGTTCATAATTCACTCTGTCATAATTGGATGTATGAGATGCAACTCATAGGTATGAACCTTCAGTGAACTCCAAGTGAAGAAAAGTTATTGCAGGTCATGCCAGCAGGTCTGACACGTGAATCCTGCTTTAGAATTTCAGATCTTTCCAGGGCAGGTTGGGGAGTCTTTGTTTCCCTTACCTCTGTTTCCTGGTAATGAGTCTTCAAACAAAGTTTGAGGGGTTAACCCTGGGGCATTGCCCAGGTTCAGGTCAGTGAAAAGGCATTCCCTACACTCAGTAGGGTGACATCATTTAGTTTGGGATCAAGTGGTCTTTCTGGAGAAACAGCATTTGAGGAGTGACTCTGGCAGAGAAAAGTGATTCTGGAACCCCTAGAAGTACATTTGTTCAGCTTCTTGCTTGACACCAAACAGTTAGGCAGGAATTAGACACTAGTAGGTCTAACAACAAGGGGGAGGGCAAAGTAGCATGTTAAGTAAAAAAAATACTTCAATGTCTAATACATTTGTCTCAGACCTAAAATGATCCCACAGAGTGCAATGACATTTTAAGGTTATGCAGTATCTGGCTACCTATCCATCTTTGTCCAAAACAAATCATACAGCATTCCTGGATGTCACGGCCTATACTCAATGACATCAGAAAGGGGAATTCTTTAAGGACCCTCTCCTTGGGGTAAGATTCTTTGATGACTAAGGCCCCCCAAGGAACACTGATCACCTGAAAAGAACAAGGAAGACATTTTTGAGATATCAACCTTCCAAAGTAACCCTAAGAGAAATGTGGATAAGCATAATTCCCTAAACCCCGGGAGTAGCGTTTGTGTGCATAAACATGCACTCAAACTCACACTCAGTGCACATGTCATTGCAACACTGCCTGCCTCCTTGTTTGAAGGCATAACTCTCTATATATATCTTCTTTACAATGAACTCTACCTATACTTTTGCATGGCTGCCTATGTGTCTTGACTAAATTTTTTCATAAAGGGTACAAAGAATCAAGGACTAAGGAATGAGGAACCTGTTCTTTGCTGTGTCAGGATCTGGCTTCCCGGTGACAAAACTGCTATCCTAGTCAAGCTGCCCTGTAAATCTAACAGCAAGCCTGACACAGGAATTTATTAAACATCTGCTACATGCCAAGCATGGGGCAGGTGGGCATAGGTAAGTGACATTTCAGTTTTTCAGCTTGACTCAATACAAGTGTATGTGTGTGTGTGCACGTGCACATGATTATGAATCTCCATAACCAGCTGTGCTGTGTGAAGACTAAACTAAACAAAATATAAAAATGAATTAACTCAAAGATAATATCTTAGTAGAATAGAACAGGAAAAAGAGAGGGGAGAAAAGAAACACGCAAAGGTTGTACTATTCAGCTTTCACCCCTGTGGCTGAATATCTGAGACAACTGATTTAAAGGAAGAAAGGCTTATACATGTTTTCAGAAGTTTCAGTTCATGGTAAGCAGGTTCTATTGTTTTGGGGCCTGTGGCATGACAGAAACATCATGGCAGAGAGTTGGTAGAGCAGAGCTGCTCACCTCATGGCAGCCAGGAAGCAGAGAGTGAGAGAATCAGTGAGGAAGGGCCTGGGGACAAGTTACACCCTTCAAAGGCCCATTCCCAGTGACCTGTTTCCTCCATCTGGCCCCCACCAGCTATGAACTCATTGACAAAACAATGCAGAGCCCTCACAATCCAATCACTTCTCTAAGCCCTACCTCTGAACATTGTTGCATTAGGCATCAAACTCTCAATACATGAATCTTTAGTGGGGGGATGTCTCATATTTAAACCATAACAAAAGGGTTGAAGTATTAAGGAAAACTGACATATTGAAAAGAAGCAAAGAAAACATAATATATGAATAATAGACCCTTGAAGAGGAAATCCAAACCAAATGAGCAGACTAAACACTTACATTCAAAATTTATTTTTCTGAAGTAACAAGATCTAGATTATAATATTGAAGGGTGCACTATGTACTTGAGAATATTGTTCAGAATGTTCCAAACTAAGTGTAAGCTTTTCAACACTATGACAAAGCACCTGAGAAATCAACTTAAGGAAGAAAGATTTATTTTGACTTATGGTTTCATAGGTTTCAGTCCATGATCAGCCGGCTCTATGATATTGGGCTGGTGAGGAGAACATAATGGTGGAACATGTGGTAGAGCAAAAATGCTCATAGTGAATAAGAAAGGAGAGAGAGAGGGAGGGAGGGAGGCAGAAAGAGACTAGTAGTAGTGTCTTTAAAGACAAGACACAGTAACCTACGTCCTCCACCTAGGCCCCACCTCATAACATTTCCACTATCTCCCAACAGCACCATCATCTGGGAATCCAGGCTTTAGCATATGGCCTTTGGGGAACATTTAAGATCCAAGCCATGACATGAAGACATAGTCTAATAAGAGTTGCTGTAATGGTGGATTGATTTGTCAATTTGAGAAGTTTAGAAGCTTAACTAAATTGGCTTAATCCCAAGGTGTAGAAGACCTGCCCTGTGGTGGCTCATTGCTTAGATAGTATAAAGGGGGAATGAGGAAGGACAGATCTGCTTCTGTTCTTTGGAGGAGCTCCAGTCTTTACCTTCAGTTTGGATGTCATCTCCTGGCTGCCAGCACACTCTTCAGCCTTCCATCGCAGACCCATCAATCTCCTGATATGACTTGCATGTGACACTGCAGTGAGTTACAGACCTTGGACTGAATTCTTCAGTCTCCAATGTGCAGACACCTTCCACACACTTCCTAATCCAGCTCTGTGGGTGAACATCTTGAAGCAATCTTGTAATATTTTATACATTTGTATATCTTGTGTTATGTCTGCTTCTCTAGTAAAACACTGACTGATACAGTCACCATGGTCATTTATGGGAGGGGGCAGGTGCATAATCAAATCAGTTATCTTGTGAAGATGACAGAAACCACATGAAGATCTTGAAAACTGGTATAAAAGGGGGGGCAAGCACTGATGCTGTCCTTTTTCCACAGCTAGACAACGAGGCAGCCTGATGGCAGACATGGGGAGCTGCCTTTTCATAAATTTGTCAACTCGTGACTGAAAGGAAATGACAGGATCTCAGTGTCACCACTTTGTGCAAACACACTCCTCAAGGGATGAGTAGACTTGGGCGCTGGGTCTCCAACTTCTCCCTTCAGAGAAAGGGTGGCAGCCAGTCCAAGGCAACCTCCTGAGGGACAGTCATCACCCACCACAGTCATCACCTGCCAAAGACACTGACTTTATCCCATGGTGCTCAGATCCAGCTATCACTTGTCCATGAGTCTTCAGCAGTGAATCCAGTGGCCCTTGCGTTGCAGATAAACCACAGGAGAAAGGATGGGGGAGCTGGGGAGTAGAAGGGATGCAAAGATGCATCAGATTTAAAACCAGAGCAAGCCTACCCTGTGGGGTCTCAGGACACAACTTGGGTGTCCACATGTGAATGAAGCAGTGGCTGCTGCTCTTGGAGACCCTTTTGGAGCAAGTGGTGCTAACACATTAAACCACACATTTCTTTGGTTTTCTTTGTTTTAACACAAATAGGCTGAAAGAAGATGCCAGGTCCAGCTGGTGTACCTTTGGAGAAATCTTCCAAGTAGGCCAGGCATCTCCCCTCTGCTCTCCAGCTTGGTGCAGGGAGGCCCTGGGATGAAGCTCTGAACTCAAACCCAAGTCAGTTCCTGGGAGGGAAAGCACCTGGAAACACTCACAACCTTGACTCCCACCTGTACGGTAGTTACCAGGCCCTGATGTCTTACAGAGAGAAAGCGTCTTGTAAAAACACCAGATCCTTGCAAAAAAGAGCTCCCTGCCTCTCCCAAACCAACCTTACCCATGAGTACTGTGTGCAGGTCATGGAAAGGGATTGGTTTCCACTAAGGCAGCCAGGGCAAGGTGGACTCAGAGAGCTCCTTGGGGTGGAGCAGACGCCTCCTCAGAAGGAGAGGTTCTGCCAGCCCTCCTAGGACACATAAACTGCCTATTCTGGCTGGCATAAGAGGAGCTTATGGGATTGTGGGCCAAGGGTATGAAACAAGGGAAGAGTACTATTTTGAAGGCATAGGATAAGAACCACAGCAGAAAACTCTTTGACATTTACCATTCCATGTGGGAGGCACAGCTCCCTGCATAGGAGGGGCCTTCAAAACATACCAGGAGAGATGGGAAGACGGGGCATGGCAGCATGGAAAAGGATTCCTGAAAAGACCTCAAGGTCCAGCAGAATTAAGGGCAAGGGAGCAGGAAGAATCCACACCCACAGAACCAGAACAGGCTTCTAGAGAGCAGCTAGAGATCTGAGGGCAGCTGGAGCCCTGTGGGAAAGAGAAGTAGAAACCAGAGCACCAAGCAACAGGATGAATGAGGCAAACATTTCAAGGAACAAGGATATGGAAAAACACAGAATATCCCAGTCAGTGGTGCACTAGTGACCTTGCAATGGAAGCTGGGCAGGCTCAGTTTCTCTGAAATGGCATCTTTCAGCTGTGTTCATTCAAGAAGGCCAGGCCAGCATGGCTGTACAAGAGTGTTGACACACATTTGCCTCAAAATTCTGCAAATATTGCTCCACTGCACATTAAATGTGTAAGTGCATTTATTGCCTTATAAATAATATATTAATATTTAATTAAGTAAACTCAAATAATCAGCATATTTGTTTATATCAGTATACAAAGAATATTACTGGTGATGGTAGTTGTAATAATGTAAGCACAATGCTACCCAGGTGTCTTCAAAAGGTTCCCTGAAGATACACTTCGGGCAACTGAAGAATGGAATGTATAATGTCAAGAGTAAGTGCTAGTGTAAAATGTGGACTCTGGGTGACAATGATGTGCCTGGAGAGGTTCACCACAGTAACAGATGAGCCACAGTTCGGATGCTGAGAGCTAGAGAACCTGTGGGTGTGAGGGGCAGGGGTTCGATTTGACTGTGAATCTAAAACTGCTCAAATAAACACCTTTAAAGATTCAAACTACAAATAAAAAAGAATAGAAATTAACTACTAGAGTACCCACATCGAGGCCTATAGGCAGCCCCCTCTGCACTCTGCATATCTGAGATGCATTTCTCTCACACACCCTGCCCCAGAGTTTAGGTGCCCTCTCTCCTGCTTTGGATGGCCACATAACTAGGTGCCAGCACCTCACCTGACCCCGCAACAGCGGCACTTTTTGCATAGTTGGGCCGCAGCGGGGCTGTACAGCGGCAGAGTAGTGTACTGAACCAAAGGGTGTGAAGAATGCTGCATCATATGTAGTCATGTGTCAAAGCATGTGGAAGCATTTTATTATTGTTTGTGCAAAATGACAAGCCATGGCCACCAAGCTACCCAACACCAAGTTTCTCCTTACTTCATCCTTGGTATTTTTTGGCTGCCTTGGCTCTAAAAGCAGCACCTGTGGAAGGTGGCAGGCTAGAGCCCCTCAGGAAGACCCAGGAAAGCCAAGCAGAGGTGTGGTCTTGGCTTTGCTCCCTTCATATACTTCCTGGAGTATATTAATTCTCTGTGCTGCTGATCAAGCGTTGCCTTTATGATCAGAAGATAAAAATTTAATCCATAACATCAGTGCTGTCTATGTGCCATCTGACCTCTGTGTAAAAGCACACTTGAGCACAAAGCACCCAGGGAAGGGTTCTGCTGCAGATGGCCAGCACCAGGGAGCCTTTGTCCCGCCTTCTAGTTGATATGCTTCCCAACGTTCCCATGGTAAAGTAGTATTACTTTAACACAGAAACCTCCTTAACTAAAAACTTGAAAACACAGAGTCATGAGAGGAAGTCCTCTACTAAGGCAGTGGGGCATTGTCCCAGCTGCCCATCAAGCAGCCTCCAGGTAGTGGCTCTCTGGAGTGAGGTTTGGGCTGAGAATAAGCTTTCTTTTGGGTTTGGGTTGAAAATAGGATACTCTTCAGAGGTGACAGCCCAGCTTCACAGGGCAGAGGATGGGTGGCGGAAGGGCACAGAGTGGTGCCCACGGGGCTGAGGCACTGAGGAGCCCTTTCTCAGATCAAAGCCATCAAGGGGAACCTGGAGCAAGCACTGATGCTGCTTTTTCCATATGCATGGAAAAGCTCACAGCAACACTAAAGGCATTTCAAGGGGTAAACAGCCGGAGATCCATGGCGGCAGGTCCCAGCGGAGGCACCTGTGCAGGCACAGGACTCACTCCCTGCCAGGTTAGGTCGAGGTGGGGACAGCACTGAGGGCCACCAGGGACCTGGAGGGGTAAGGGAGCAGACAGACGTGAGATACAACAGCCCAGGCAGACGAGCTGTCCTTGTGGCTGCTGGTGGAGCCGGTGCCTGCATGCTGAGGGCAGAGACGGAGGAAAGCAGTGGTCCTGCCCACCCAGCCACCCACATTCCTAGTTGCCCAGGCTATGTACCATATTCTGTGCACCCCCTGCACCCCACATAGGGTTCTGTCCACAGCATCCATGCATCCAGTGGTGGTGTTCAACTGAGGCAGGGGCTCCACCTACCGTGGGAAGGGCCTGCCTGTGGCCATCTTCCCATACACTGTGCTCCCCGGGGCCCACACAGAAGCAACTGTACCCTGGACCCAAAGTTCCCCTGCCGGCAGTCTCATGAGTCCCCAGGAGCACTCATGATATGTTGATGGAAGGGTAGGGCACAGAAGCCAAGGATCCAGGGGGAGATGGATCAAGGGTAAGGTGGGAAAGTGGAGCAGGAGCTAGGCAGCTACAACCCACATTTAGAGTGGGAGTTCCCTCTGCCTCACCAAGGAGAGAATAGCTGCATAAATTACTTGGTACTCCTCTGCACTAGTCCCCCATTCATTCATTTCCATCCATGTAGGCTTGTGGTAGGACAGGGATAAGAACCAAAATCTGGATGTCAATGTGTGCATCCCTCCGGGAGGGCTGCTGCTTCTGGACATTCTTCACCTGTGACGAGCTGCCATACTCTGGACATTTGAAGCCAGAAAATCCATTCTGCATGAAGATCCCCCACCAGACCACTACTATGTGCCACCCATGCCCACCCATTGGAGGCCTCATCTGAGGAGCTCTTAGGCCAATGCAGGGGTGAAATGTGCTCCTTTAAGGAGTCCAGATCCCAATCTTAATGAGCGCCTGCTGCCCAGCCTGCCCCACTAACATCTAGATACCTCCTATTGCCAGGCTCTGCTCAGAGGCAATCCCGGAAACTTTCTTTCTTCAAGGATAGTTTGGCCCCTGTAGTTTCCCATGCTGTGACTCTGACTGGCCACTGCCTTCACTGGGGAACAGGCAGCCTGATACATGGGGGACACCAGCAGAACACTGTGGCAGCCAGAACACGACAGCCACCCAGTGGAGAGGGCAAATGAGCCTAGCTTCTGCTGCTCAAGGGCTCTTGGCGTCTTGTCTTCACAGAGGAGGAGCTCCTAGAGGACCCTCACTCCAAGGATAGGAAGAAATCACCTAGGGTGTGTGCCCTCCACCATGTCCTGGATGAACTTTTCTGGAGTGGACGTGTGTCAGCAATGCGGGTCCACGCTGAGCCCCAGGGGCTGTGTGGGGACCACAGTGCTTTAGGAGCAGTGCAAATTTTTCCTTAAGAAGAGGATTTTTTTCCCCAGAGAGCTGGGTTCATTGTGCTTTCCAGACAGGGTAGGGCGTAGCAGGGTGACCCTACCATGACACTCTCAGCCATAACCTTGTTGGCTAGGGCTCCAGGCCTCTGATCCAATTCTCTCTGCTAAACATCAGAGCTCTGCCTGTGCTAAATGGGCTTCTTGATTTGATTTTGGGATCATCTGCCAGCCCTGTCCAGAACACAGATCCCCCCCGCTCCCTGGCCCTGGTAATGAATTTAACAATTTCTTGTATATGCTCAGCCTTCCCAAGCTAGCTACTCCATTTTCAGGAGCTCTTGCTCTCCTGGGAGCAAAGTGTTATGCCTGGAATCTCCGTGTCCTGGAGGAGAATGTAGGGCTGAACAAGGCTGGGGCTGAGCCCAAGGCTGGCCCACCTATCCTCTACCTGGTGGTCAAGGTACCACATTCAGCAGAGCTGGCTCTGCCACGATAGGCCCTTGCCAGTCAAACAGTGCCATGGAACCTCTACAGCCTCGGCTGTCTTGGGTGTCCTGTAGAACCGAAGAGGGATCAAGCCTGGGCACAAAGAGGGAGGTGGGAAGGCAGGTAGAGATTGCCCAGGCAGAGATGGCCCCTGCCCAGCCTCTGCTCCCACCCTTCACCTGCAAGCCCCCAACTTGACCAAATTTATTATCACATTTAAACACACACACCATGGAGTGAGTTTGCTAATGATTTCTTTAGGAGTTTTATGTCCTTGTGAATTTGGACTATCCTTCCTTGTACAATTCTCATCTGGTTTATTTTAAAGGTTGGAAGGGTCTCCAAATAATTTAGGGAGCTTTCTCTATTCTTGGAAAGTATTTGTATAAGACTGAAATGTCCTGTGCCTTGCAGGTTTGGTATAACACATCTGTGCAACCTATGTGGAGAAAATAATAACACCCTCAGGTTCTTGTTTGGAGGGGACTCTGCTCTGAAAGATCAACAAGAAAAAAACCCACAGGAGTTTAGTGATGTGTGTTTAACATGTTCATGGAGGCACCCAGGGAATGAGTGGTTCTCAGAAGTGGCTCTGAATTCCCTCTTCTGTAGCATCTTCAACAAAGAACAATAAGTTTGAAGTGACAAGACACAGGAGATGGATGGGCAGGGCAACAACTAACTGGCAGATGCAGGCTGTCAGTAAAGCTGGTTGGTGTGGACTCCTCTGGTGGCCTCCATGCCCCTGAGGGTCTCAAGCTGTCTTCTATGTTAACTTTCTTTCTCCCTGAGTGGGGATACAGGACACCTCTCATCTTTGTAAATCCAGGTCCTGCTTTTAGGCAAATAGAGGGAGGGCGGAGCTGTCCTGCACCTGCACCTTCTCAGTGTCTTTAGCTCACATTTTGTATTTTGGGAAGACATGTTCTGGCTCAACCCTCATGACATGATCTCCCCTTACAGATCCCACCTCTCTACATTTATAATGGTGATTACATTTCAACAAGAGCTTTAAAGGACATTCAAACTAAGATCAAGCACTTAGCACTATTTCATACATAACTATAATTATATAGTTCCATATACTATACATGATACATAGTATAGTCATTTTAGCCCATTTCTAAGTATTTTGGGCTTCTGTTATGTATTATTCTTTTTTTATTATTCTTTAACTTGTATGTCATTTAGAAGTGACTATTTTATTTCCCCAAAAATAGTGGTTTTGTAAAAATTCTTTTTAATATCTTTAATTACTATTTGTAAAATCTTGTTTTGACTTCCAACTAATTGTGTTTTGGTCTGAAAACAGTTTGGATCCGATTCATTGAAACTTGCTAACCAATTTGGTTTGGAATTTGCAGTTATTTTGCAGTAAGTTAATGTGCACTTGAGAACAGGAAAGGCCCTCAGAGTGCCTAGGCTGCCAGAAACCATAAGAGATGTCCTTTCTCATTTGTCAGTGTAGCCACAAAAATCTACCTAAAACTTTAGCAGCTCACAAGGACTGAAGGGACGACAAGTCCCCGTCCCTGATAGGCCTTGGGGAGAGGATGGTCTTGGCTCTACGGACCTGGTGCGCCCTTCACCAACCTTCCCCTGAGTCTCCAGAGGGTGGGTCCTTTTGTGCATGAAGGGCCTTATCACTCTCTGTAGGAACCTCCTAGCCTCTGTGTCAGCAGTTGCTGGAGACAGGCTTAAGGGACATCATGATCAGTGCAGTGGCTTCAGAGTTTGCATCTTAGAGCTTCTGCAAATAGCCTTTTCCTGGAAGCCTCCCCAGGCCCTCTACACCAGATGCAGCTTCCCCTTCTCAGGCAGTATGGTGGTCCTTGTTCACTTGTGGAACAAGGCCACGGGTGTCAGCTGCTTCATGTTTGTTAGAACAGTAACTTCCCCTGAGACTGAGCAGCACCCCCTGCCCTCCTTCTCACTCTGTGCTCCTCACCTTGGATCGCAGGGTGGGTCAGGGCTTGGAGTGTCCAGCTTGGCAGTTCCTATCTATTACTTTGATTCCAGCCCTTGCCAGCAAAGGTAACAGAGGAGAAAGGGATAAACAAGTGGTCAGGCAGCCCTGGACTTAAGGAAGGAAAAATCAATCTCACCTCTGAACTCCTAGGGATAGGTGAGGTGACCAGAGGAGCCCAATCCAGATCTGTGGCTCAGGACTGACCCCACTCCTCGCACCCACAGCACAAGCTATGTTCCAGCCCTCACCTCAGAGGCCTGGTAGTGTGGGCCAGGGCTGTTGCCCTAATAGCCACCTCTTGGGTTCTGTAGTTCCCTCCAGGCTTAAGCTCTAGCTTCTCTTTTAGTGGAGAGACTAGACAGATGGATCTTCTTTGGGGTCCCAAACTAGACACAGGGTCTGCTGGTTGTCTCCTGGTGTCACCAGGCTCCCTAGAAGCTGGGCCTGTCTCTGCCCCACCCTTATCCTGAAGGCAAAGCTATTTGCTGGAAACAAGGCCATCTGGAGTAACATTTCCTCACTGCATCCCAAACAGGGCTTCTCGAACCTTCTAGGCTCACAGGTGCACTCTAGGGAGAATACTCTTTAGACATGTGCTTCACCAAGATGTTCAGTGACTCAGCGGCCAGGGGCCCTGCAGGCTTAGAACCACCCAGTATTTCATAATTTTGCTCAGGGCATCTACAGGATGAGGCCTGGAATCAAATCCTGGTGAAGAGTCCTCCTTTTTGTCCTGAAACCTCACTGCGTGTTGTGCAATAGGCTAGGACACAATTGGGTACGTGCCATAGCACCTCGAGGGCTCTCAGGCACAGACTCGAGTTAGGAGGTAGAGCCTAGCAAATCACTCTAGCCTCATCTGAGCAATCAGCACTCTGAGGAACCAAGACCAATTAACGCCAGCAAAGGTGAAAGTGACAGCCCGAAGCCTCCTGAGCAGGGTGACTTCTGCAGCCACAGGGCAGATAGAATGAGCACAGGTCTCCTCTGTGGGGTGGGGTTGCTCCAAGGAGACTGAACTCATAGGCCCTGAAAGAACAGCATTCAGGGGACTTCTCTGAACCCCAGGATTGCTGTAGAGCTAACCATTCCCCCTGCCAAAGACCCCTACCTTCATTACGCACACATACGCACGCACACACACTCACGTATGTACACAAGTACACCCTGAGAATATCTCCTTTCCTGGATAGAGATGCACAGGCAGGGTTAGGTCTGAGTCAGAGAGACAAAGGGGAAGGGCTTGACCTGGGTACTGTGGCATCAGCAAAGTGAACAGGAAGCAGAGAGTACTTGAGGCCTGAAGGGGAGGATATTGAAGCAACAGGGGCAGGACAAAGAATAGAGGGAACTCATAGCCATAAGGGCCTGAAGACAGCCCAAAAGGATCTGCTTTCAGAAACTTGGGGAGGGTGATGGTCATGTGTGTAAGGAGAGACAAAAGACTCCCTGGCAATGGGAAGCAAAGGGTCAGAAGAATGTTGGCCATGTGAAAGCCAAGATGCCATGGAAACTGAAGACCTACTCTAGGGCTGAGGTTCTAGTTCCCCTACCTAGTGTCACCTGCTTTCTTCTATCTTAAGTAAATGCATCCACACATGTCTACCTATACATTCATGAGACATCACTCCTAAATAATGCAGAGTGGACCTCCTGAGAACCAGGAACCTTCCTATACCACCCTTAGTAGACTTTACCATTGATACCTGCTGCTATTCAAGGTATGTTCCATGCTCAAATGTCCTGACTGGCTGGTAAGGCCCTCTATAACTACTGATCCAAGTATTGACCCAAGATCCTGGGAACCCAAATGAAAGAGCAGCAGCCCCTTGCACAGCAGCTCTTCTCATGGGGAAAAGAAGCTCCACAGAGAGCCTTCACTTGCAGCAGCTAACATGGCCTCTGCAGGAAGCTGGCCCAACCCCTCTTCAAGGTCTAACTCAGCCATGCTCCCTCAACAGTGTGGCAAGATGATGACTTTATCTTCAGGCACCAAAGGTTACGATGGCCCTCAGGGGCTGTAGGCAAAGGGCAGAGCCCACCACAGCAGGGAAGCCTGTTCAGTGGGGACCATTTTGATGATGGCCTTCTGCTGAAAGGTGCCTGTTTCCTTTGTAAAGTGAGAGAAACTTGCCCAGGAGGGCCAGGTATGGTAGTAAGGGCCTTCTGGCACTGCCAGCTCCTTAGCAGGCTGTTGAAGACCCTGAGAGACCCTGAGTCCCCTGCGTGCTCCTATGGCCATCACCTCTGCTCTGTGCACGAAGGGTAGGGGCTGGATCTGTCCTTGGGTGAGAGGAGGGAGTTGACAGTCCCAACCTTTCCAGCCAACAAGGACCTGAGTGGATGCTCTGACTAATGTCGGGCCAGAGCCCTGGCCCTTGGAACACACTGCAAGCAGGGTAGTTGACAGACGCAAAGGTTGCTGCTGATTAATCCTTCTCCAGTGAAATGCCACAGGGCCGGCAGACACGCAGCTCCTCTATCTGCAGCCGTAAATGGCTTATTGATCACCAGCAGGAGCTTACAGATATCTAAAGAGCACAGTGCATTCTCAAAGGGCCAGACCATAGCAATAGCAGACAGTTGTGATGGGGGATTCCAGCATCTCAGCCTGCACTCAGGAGCCGCTGGTAGCTCCTCCTGGTCTGTGTTTATCCCGGGACTTGAAAATGTATATAGCATACATTCACACACCCAGCCTGTACATGTGCCCACATTTTTGTTTATGTTTATGCGTACTTGTGTGTGTTCAAAACCCATATGTGAACGCACCCAAAATAAAAGCCACCTGGGACCTATAAAAAGATTCTCCATCATAAAAATAGAGAGCATAACAACAAAGATAAAGATGAGAAGCATATTTTAAAATATTCTCTAACAGAAATATTTAAAATTCATTAAAAAATCAAGAATAAATGGCCTCAGATACAAGACAAATAAGAGGTCTTAAGTAAGATTTTTTAAAAGGAGAGATGTTATCTGCAATCAGGCAGGAATTAAAAAGTTGATCAATAAAAAAAAAGGAAAGATATAGACAGACTGAAAGTAAGCTAGAGGAATGAAAGTCTGCACTAACATAGTAAAAGAAGTTTATTCTATTTCCCAGTATTGGCAACTGAGACATAACAGCAGATAAAACACACAAAGATTGTGCATGTCTTGAAATTAAAAGAATTTATAGTGGATCTTAAAATAAATAAAACATGGAATTGGTATAAACAATTGTGTTTGGTTACAAAAATAATTAAATATAAAAAGCAATTCCTGGGCTGGGGATACAGCTTAGCGGTGCAAGCGCCTGCCTGGCAAACACAAGGTCCTGAGTTCTATTTCTGGTACCAAAAGACAAAACAAAAAAAGCAATTCTTAAAAATAAGACAATTGTATAAATCATAAAAAATAATGCACAATGCTGTAAATATGTGCACCTCAGGGAAAGGGGATAAGGTGCTTTTCTAAGCTTGTCTCAAAAAAAAAAAACTTGGAAACTTCAATAGATAAATAACTATGGAATGAATTAAAAGGGCTTCCACACATTATGCCAAATCAATATTGTTTTATGAGTGGATAATTTTAAACTTTCAAGGAAAAGATAAGTTCCAGTGCCACATAACTTGGTAATAGAGAGAAAAATGTGGAAAGAATGAATTTTATGAGTCTGGTATAACCCTGACATTAAACATTGACAAAGATAGCATTACAAGACAAATTCTGATATGGTCTCAGTAGTGAATTCAGATATAAGAAGTCCAGCAAATTCTTAGCAAATTAAATTGTCACTATTTTTAATTAACAGTACATCAAGGGGACCAAGTGATAGAGTACTTGCCTAGCATGTATAAGGCCTTGGGTTCAATCCCCAGAACCCCCTTTCCCAAAACACAAGCAATACATCAGGACACTGGATTTATTCCTTAAAGGTAATGATAAGTTAATATTATAAAATCTAGTTGGGTGTGGTGGCGCACGCCTGTAGTTGCCAGCGTGCAGGAGGCTGAGGCAGGAGGATCAAGGCCAGCCTGGTCTACATAGTGAGTTCAAGGCCAGCCTGAACCACATAGCAAGACTCTGTCTCAAAAAAAATAAATAAATAAATAAATAAACAAGCCAGATATGGTGGCTCATGCCTGTAATCCCAGCACTTGGGAGCCTGAGGCAGGAGGATCACCTGCCAGCCTGGACTGCATAGGGAGACCCTGTCTCAAAAAAAAAATGAAATCTAACAATCATAAAAATGAGAAACTGATAATTTGATTATCAGTAGATATCACAAAAGCCATTTTATAATAGTTGATGTCCACTTACCTTGATTTTAATAAAAGTCATAGTTAATTTTAAAATCCCAACTGTTTGGCAAAGTGTGTAATGAAATGTTGTCATTTGTTGCCTAACTCTTCTTACTTTGAGAAACTTCCCATTCTGCAGAGGTCACCACGTTCAGCTGTTTTGAGCAATGTCCTCAGGTATTCCTCAATACATTTTTGAATAACAGCCTCATCTTGACTTTGTCTGATCTTTCAGTTGTAAATGTTATCTGTTGCCTTCCCAGGTTGGAAGATATTACCTCCACCACTGCACAGATCTATGAACCTCTCTTCTCCCAATCTTGTATGGGATATGTCACAACTTTTTGGTAAGTCAAAATCAGTGTTGTGTTACTAGATTAGGTAAATTTTGTTCGATTTTGGGTATGGAGTATAATTTGATTATAATTTTTCTTTCTTATATAACTTTGTATTTCCCTGGAGCTAACAGCAACCTTATTCTTCCATAGTTTGATTTTGCATTTACAGTTTGCAGAGCTTCTTGAATTCACGAGTTGGTGTCTTTCATTTGTTCTCTTTACACATTGCTTCAGCCCCGTTTGCTCTCTCTTATCTTTCTGATTAAAATATAAGTGTGTTAGAACTTTTGGGCATGTTCATATTGCCCCTGCAGGCTTGTGTCCTCCCCGACACACACATCCCATTTTTCCTCTTGGTGCTTCTGTGTGGGTATTACCTACTAACCCATTTTCTACTTCACCAATTTCTGCTATGTTCCACTGCAGTTAAAACCACTGAGTTGCTAACTTCAAATATTAGGCATTGTAGTTATAGAATATCGGTTTGATTTTATAATAATTTAAATCACATAGTTTATTGATTTTTAATTTTTTTGTTTTTTGAGATGTGTAGCTTTAAACTCTCAATTCTCCTATGTTAGCTTCCCAAGTACTGAGATTATAGGCATGTACAATCACACCTGGCTTAAATTACTCTATATACTTTTTAAAGATTTTAATTCTTTGCTGAAATTTTCCATCTTTCTGTTTAATTAATCCATCTTTTCCTCAATTTTCTACCATGCAGCCATAGTACTTGTTTTAAACATCCTTGTCTGGTAACTCTACCTGGATCATTGTTGGGTCTGCTGCCCTCCTCTGTTTTAAGGATTGGTCATAATTGTGTCTTCTCCTCCCTGTGTCTTATTTACTCTCTGTTTAATGTTGTATATGAAAGAACCACTGAAATTCAAATGACACTGACTGCCACTGTTGTCTCTTTGCTTCCCGGCAAAGGCTTGCCATATCAGCGCCATCAAGGGTGGAGCTGGGTGGAGCTGGATGGAGGCAGCACAGCATGAGCCAGTGACCTACTGTCTACCTACCCCAGTGTGGCCTGTGTGGGAGGATGCACAGCTCTCCTCGGAAGGGATCCTCTCTGTTCTATGTTTATTGCTTCCACAACTCTGGGGTCTCTTTAAGATCAAATCATTCTACCTTCTCTGGCTTTTCTGGAAAGTGGTGGCCTGCTATGGCCCACTACATCCTACCTGGAAGTGGGAAGTTGGTGCCCGTGGTTGCCTTCACCCTTTGGCTCAGCAGAGGGTGAGCTTCAGGGAGAGGGCACACATGTGTCTGTGCTTCCTGTGCCTGCTGATAACATCATTGGGCAAAGAATTCTGCTTTAAAATTGTTTTACCTCAGAACCCCTTCCTATTTGAGAAAGGTCTTCTTAGTTCCTATTATCTGTCCTTTATTTTGCTCTTTATTTATATTTTGGGCTTCCTATGTAAGAGAAACCATGGGATATTTAAACTTGTTTGTCTGATTTATTTCACTTAATATTATGGCCTAAGGTGCATCCAGTTTCCTACAAATGCCTCAAGTTTATCTTTCTTTATGGCAGAGTAGTGCTCCATTGTGTATAAATACCACATTTTATTTATGCATTCATCTGTTGAAGGACATATAGGCTGTTTCCAAGATTTAGCTATTATCAGTTATGCTGTTATAAACATGGGTGGGGATGTATCACTGTGTTATGATGTTTTCAACTCTTTCAAGAAGATTCCTAGAGAGGAATAGCTGGGTCAAATGGAATTTCTATTTTTATTTTTTGAGGAATCTCCATACTGATCTCCAGAGTGGTTGTTCTAGTTTACATTCCTACCAACAATATGGAAGCTCTCCTTTTTCCCCACAACCTCTCCAGGACTTGCTGTTATTTGGTTTCTTGATGATAGCCATTCTTTCTGTTGTAAGACAGTATCTGTATTTTAATTCTACTCTGTCTTTGTGCTGTCAGATCTTACTCCATATCCCCTCTGGCTTAGTCACTTGCCCAAGGCTGGGATCAAACATTCAACACCCACAGCCTAAAGGTGGAGAGGTATATTTTGGCTCACAGTTTCAGGCCATGGCTGACCGGCTCCGAGGCAGAAACAGGATGGCAAGGGGCCATGGCCCAGGAAAAGGTGCTCAACTCATGGCAGCTAAGAAGCAGAGAGTGAAGGGAGGGGCCAGGGAGGAAGATACACCCTTCCAGGGCATGCCCCTCCCCCAGCCTCCACACACTCCTCACAGCCAGTCAGCCATATCCCTCCCATGTTCCAACCACCTTCCACACACAGGAGAATTGGGGAGCACCTTTTATATCTAAACCACAACACCCGCCACACCCAGATCCTGATCCTACGTGGCTGGACACCTGCCTGTTTCATCTTCACAGGGGTAGTGCTGGCAGCTGGTCTAGCCTGTTTACAGCTTTGTTGTTCATTTCTCTGCCAGGAAACAAGCACTGTGATAGTGACAGTGACTCTGTCTATCCCTAGTACTGCTGTACATGCTGGGTAGGCCTGACCTGGCTACAGGAGTTCTAAATGGCAAATATGTCTGGGACGGTCTAGAAGGTCACAGGTAAAATGCTTACCACAGCTCTGTTTTGTTTTGTTTGCCTGTTTGGTGGTACTCAGGATTGAATCTGGGCCTTTGCACTGAGCTGCATCTACCAGATCTCACTAAGTCACTGAATTTCCCAGTCTGTGTTCAAACTTGCTGTCCTTCTGAACCTACCTCCTAGGGTACTAGGGCCACAGATTGTGCCAACATCCCATCCTTAGCTTTCTGTACTTCAGGCTGGCTTTGAACTCTCTATGTGGCCAAGGCTGGCCTCAAACTTGCAGCAATCCTCCTGAACCTCAGCCACCTGAGTGCTGGGATTACAGGTGTGCACCATCACACCCAGCTGCTCTGGATTTTTGTGTGAAGTAGTTTTCTTCTATTTCAAAATTTTTCAACAACATTGATAAAACAGTTTATCATTAAATAAGTCAGAAAACATTATTGGAAGAGAAAACTTTAAAAGCACATTCAGTTTTCATCTGAACAAATGCCTAGCGAAGGAAGGGACCAGAGCTCAATGTGATGTAGACTTTGGATCCTGGACCTGCTAATCTTGGGCAGGGATGAGGCTCAGGGCTGGCCCTGGCCTTGGACATGGAATGGGGCCTGGCCTGACAACGCCTGGCCAAGAGGTCATAAATATCTCTTTCCCAGGAGTGTCTAATGGCCCAGAGCAAGGGACCAGCTGTCTGCTACAGCTTCCTGGAGCTGGTATGGTTTGGAGAGATCCCCAGCTGCCCCCACCACAACTTTACCACTGCCCAGGAGGCAGGAGGAGCCCGGACAGGAGCATGGCATGGGGTGAGGGTGGGCAGGCCTTTGTCACCCAGAGCTTCCTTCTTTCCCTCCCTTCTTTCATTTCAGACATGTGAAGGGATGGATGGCACAAAGAGCCTACTTCACTTCTATGGTGTGGAATATGGGCTCCAGTCCTTTGGCTGGGCCAGCCAGCTTTCTGGATCACCCCCAAACCCAGTCCTGACCCCCTTGGGTTGCACCCATCCTGCACCTCACCCCATCTCTCGGGCTTCCTGCCCAGGCATGCCTGTCTAACCTATCAAGGTTCAGGCATTTCTCTGGGCCATCACCCCCTTGAAAGTCTCCCTGGGGGTCTGCCCCTCCCAGCTGGAAAACTTTATCAAACAAACTTCCTCTCCCACCGCTGTTGAGCCCAGGAAGTGGGAGTGGGTTTCATCATCAGAGCACCCTCACCCTGGGCATTAGTTCATGGCTAGCCCAGGGGATAATCCCCCTCCTTGAAGACACGAGGGGTATGCAGGCTGCTTTAAGCCACCTTCCTGAGGCAGGAACAGCAGAGTTCATCCTGCCCTCCTCACCCATACAGGCTGCAGGCAGGCTGGACTGCCAACGCCTGGCCTTGTCAGGGCAAGTGTCTTCCTGGGCCACTGGGAGCACAGTAATGAGATGTTGTGTAACTGCATCACCTCTCTGTGGGCAGCTCTCTGGGCCTTTTGATTTAATTGTGAGTGTATTTCCAGAAGCAAATCTGGGGCATGGTGACACAAGTGCCCTGCAGGGAGGAGGGCTGTAGGAGGAGGAGGGGTTGGCCCTGAGGGTCTCTTTATTTGTATCAAAGCTCCTCTAAACCCAGTCCTAGGATGGCTGAGATGGGCTGGGCATGGCCAGCTTTGGCTAGAAGTTCTCAGCGTGGATGGGATGTGAGCCCAGCACTGAGCCCCCACCAGGGCCAGCTCCTTCCTCACTTCACATGCCCAGTCCTCAGAGACAGCAAGCTTGCACTCCCTTGCTTCTACTCAATGCCTCTCCCCCTTTACAGATCAGCCGACCATCTTTTCAGATCATTCTTTCCACAGGCAGATGGCTGAGTGTTGGGATACTGTCCGTCCCTATCAGGCTGTCACCCAGGGTGTTACCTGTTGTGGGCCCTGCTCTGTCTCTTCTTGAAGGGAGTCTCCAGCACTGTGATTGACACATGTCCTTGGCAGGTTAGTAGTAGACTTGGGGAGTCTAGCACCCTAGGGTCCCATAGCAGCTGGGTCTCATAAAGATAACCTCTCTGGTTTTAGTGTCCCGAAGGGTGCTGGGAGGGCTGATTGGATAAGGCTAGGAGCTGTTCAAAGCCCTGCCTCCACCTATCTAGGAATGTTCAGAAGGCCAAGGGGGCTTATCCAACCACCCAGGACACATGGTAGAGTCTGCTATCCACCTTAGGACTAACTGGCTGCTGTTGGGGTGAGGGGATGCGTGGCCTCAACCCAAAGGCCAGCATCTCTGTTGGAGAATCAAGTGTGTTCTGCCTGTCATACACCTGTTTCTTCCCCACTGGGAAAACAGCCCTTGGTCCATAGGAGCTCACTCTAAGGGCTGGCACAGGGTAAACCCAAGCCAGGCATTTGAGATATAGCTCTCCTTCCCAGGTCTCAAATTCTCCAGGGTGGGTCCATCTGGTCCTGTCTCTGTGGCCCAAGGGTAGAACAGAGACCTGACAAACACAGGGCTGGTTCTGGTGCCCAGGCCTGGAGCTCCAGAGGTATCTCTGAAAGAGGAGCTGAAAGGCCCAGGGCTCGGGGCATGGGGACCAGGGGGTTCTGCCCACTGGAAGTGGGCTGGAGGGCTAGGCATGGTCTTGGGCACTCACAGGGTAGAGCCACCAGACTTTTTTTTAGAAAGGACTTGATATTTGTTATTTCAGAAAAGGCACCCAAGTAAGTACTGTGGGAAAGAGCAGAACTCTGACCTTCTCTCACGTATTTTATGGCTTAGTGCTGTTTTTATTTCAAATTACAAGGGGTGGGGGGGCACTCTAATCTTTTAGCGCAGGGCCCCAGAGGTCTTGGTTAGATCCCCGCATGGAATCCAAGAGGGACTTTGAGGCCCAGGTCTGGCAGGGCCAGACAAGGTTAGACTCACTGACCCAGAGCAGAAAGTTTGGCAACTCCAAGTTGCGGTCAGCAGGGGCATCACCCCTGACCCCAGCCAGGTAGCCTTCAACCTCTGCCACTGCTGGCCTGGTTCAGGTTTTGGGCAGCCTGATAGCAACAAGTAGAAATGGACTGTGGCTGGCTATCAGAGGGGCAAGCCTGACCCAGTCCTCACTGCCCCAGCACATTCCAAACCACTCCCTGTGGTTGCCCCCAGGAGACTTGTCATGAATACTCCATCATTCAGAGCCCAGGACAAGCTGGCCACCTAGGAAAGCGGTCAGCAGGCCACCATCCTGAGGGCCTAAGTCTCTGTTTCTTGCCCCTTCCAAGACTGCTACATGGTTAGACATGCCCTTGACCTGGAGGTAAGGCCAGCCCTCCCACCATGTGCCTCCTGCATGGTCCAGGTGCTTTGGTGCTCCCATTCGTAAAATGAGGGTAGCCACCCTGTCTTTGTGTAGACTTTGGAAGTGTCCCAGAAAAAGACATACACGAGGCACCATGCCCACACCTAGACATTGGGAGGCTTCCATGAGGGCAGCCTTTGCTGCAGTTTATGCTTCTGCCTGGTGGGGGTCTCTGGAGCCATGGGCGGTGGTGTTTTGCTGGGTTCTGTCTCCCATCCAGATTTTCATTAGGAAGGTCCCAAGTCTGCCAGGCCCCTTCTGACATCACAGAGACGCAGCCCATGTGGGCTTCTGCTCCAGCTCACCTGGACAGCAACTTCCAGTGACCACAGTGCATTTCCTCCATGGCCTCCTAAGCAGACAGCTGAAGCCTGGCCTAGCTTCCCTTTGCTCTCAATACACAAGCAAGGGAGCAGTGAGCTACAGAGCCTGGCAGAATCTTGGAGGCTGAGTGTTCCCAGAACAATGTGGCTGGTGGAGGCCATAATGTTCTTGAGTGGAACCAAATAAGCCAGGCAGGGGCTGTGAGTCTCAAGGAACAGATTGTGCTGACATGAACCTGGTGGCTGCAAGGGCAAAGGGCCACTGAGTGGCAATGAACTTCCTGAGTGAGTCTGTGCTGGGGAATGTGATGAGGGGCATACATGGACTTCCCAGGTGTACAAACTCTGGAAAGAAGGGCTTAGGTGTAAGTATGGAAGGAGGCGCACAGGGTATGTTGACTGTGGTCACAAAAGCCATGGCAGTTCCCTGAGGTGGGGAGGACAGGCAAGGTCTCATGAGCTGTTTTACTCTGTGTCTGTGGTGGCTGAAACCTGAATGCCTGCAGGGGTTTTCTAGCTCCCTACTGACAGCCCTAGGTGCCCCCTGGACTCTGCAAAACAGCTTTGCTATCCCCCATGGAAGGCTGAGGCCTCTAGGCAGCAGGAATAGGGGCTGAGGACCCTGTGAGGTAAAGAGGGAGTTTCTGTGTTCCACAGGGCTGGGACTTGCCATGGTCCGGGAGGGTTGAGGCTCCTGACCTCCACACAGAGGCCTGTGGGCACTGGTGTCACGGGAGAAGCTGTCTGGACTCCAGGGCCAAGTGCCTTAAGGAAGGGATGACCAACACAGCCAAGCCCATGTGTGCTACCCTGGGCTGGAACTAGTTGTCCTTAAGATCCTCATAATCCTGTGTCTCACCTCACAGGGACAGAAATGAGGCCCTGCCTGAGAGGTCAGTGCAAGTTCAGAGCCTTCAGCCAGCAAGTAGCTAACTCTAAGTGGGCGTGACTCTAAGTCCTTGGCTAATGGGTCCTCCCATGCCTGGGTGGGTGGGTGAGGCCTGCCTTGGCTGCAGAGCACCCTGAAGCTTCCAGGTTGAGGTAGGCCCAGGCTCCCTGAACTCCCAGCCAAAGAAGAAAACCAGATGGCTTGCTCAGAGCCAGACCCCCGCCACTTCCTTTCCCACTGCTGGGGCCAGCAATGAGTGCTGCCCTGAGAGAATGACCTCAGCGGTTGTCCTGCTTCCAGGAGGCCTGGTGCCCAGGAACAAGACTGCGGACACAGTCCTATACTAGACTGCTCTCTAAAAGAAGCAGCCTCCTAAGGCCCAGCCCTCCACCCTCCCACACACACAGCCATGTGCTCTCCAAAGCATCAAGGCCCAGGGACAGGGAGTGAGGAAATCCAGGATCCAACTCAACAACTGAGGGCAGGTGACTATACCTTGAGGTCTCAATTCCCCTTTGCATCCTCCCTGCCATCCGCTGGCATTCTACTTTACTCTGGCTTCACTCACAAATGCAAGGTTCTTCCAACTGAGTGCCCTGAAGCTTCCCAGTACCCATCTGTGCCTCTCACCCAGCCTGCCTGCTCTTGGCTGGCTGCTTCTGTACTCGCCAGGCAGAGGGAATAGTGTAGAGACCCTCTGGACACTTGCTGGAGGAGAAAGGATGTTCCTCGGCCAAGCACAAGACAGCACCGCTCGGCCAAGGGGAGCCAGCTTGCCTATTTCAGGAGCTTGGGCTGCTTCCAGAATTGGAAGAACAACTGGTTTTCACCTCAGCCAGAGAACATGAGGGCCTGGCTGGGCCTGCTGCAGCCCTTCCAAACACATGGGCAGAGCCAGCAGCCCAACCGCAGTGCCTCTCTCTGCCTGCCAGGAGGTGTACAGGAATGCCAGGAGTGCTGTCCTGGGGTGGGAGGAGGCATTGGGCAATCAGCAAAGAAGCCACCACTCCAGCTTGTATCCCACTGAGCTTCCAGGCCCATTTGGGGCTGGGGGACACCAGGCCCGGGGACTGCAGGAGGATGTGAGCATCTGGGTTCCAAATGACCTAGGTTTGAATAGTGCTATCACGACAGCTGGTGACCTCAGCTAGTGGCTCCTCCTATCAGCTGTGGTTTAGCACCAGTAAAGTCTACCATGACATGGCTACAGAGTGCCTGTGAGGGCCTTAGCCTGGGCCCCACAGCCCAGAAAGGCTTTCCCTGCTCTCTTGGGACCTGTCAAGTCCAGCCATTGTTCCTCTATGTCAGCTCTGCTCCTGGATCCCTCACATCCAAAGGAAGGCATCTCCTTTCCATTCAAGGGCTTTGTTGGTTACCCCTGCGATCTTAGCCCTATACTTTTTGAAAGCTCCTCCTAGGGTAGTGGTAGAGGGGGATGCAGCGCTGCAGGAAGCACCATGCTCCTTGGCCTTTCACCGAAGATCCCCCTTCAGTGTCCCTGGAGCTAGATCTGAGGGGCTGGGTGTCTCCTGGAGCCCCAGCTCACAGGGTCAAGAGCCTCCAGGGCATGTCTGCTAATTGAACTGGTGATGATCCTGCCCACGGGCTAGAGAAGGCTCAGCTTCAAAACCACCCAAACTCCAGGAAACAATCTTGGTCACAGCTGAGAAAATGGAGTTACTCCCACGTTGTACTGCACTGGGTTCCATTCCATGGGTCTTGCTGGGAGGTATCACATGTCACCAGGCACCTGGGTGGAGTGTGTCACTCACCATCCCAAAAGACCCTCACTAGCCCTTAAGGAGCACCTTTGCAGGATCCTCTAGAGAAAAACAACCTACAGAAGATGCTTGGAACCCTGGACCCCCTTCTCCCAGGCCTCCAAGGGAAGGAGGGCCTGCTAGCTCCAGGCCAGAGCCCAGAACCTGACTTGGAGGTAGGCAGTAAAAGGACACCCTGTACTGGTTCTTGAGTTTGCCCCACTCCAAACTCTCTATGCTCCACATATTACCCAACCTGATGCAGGGTTTCAGCAAGAAAGAGTGTTGAGAAAATCCTCTGTGTAGCAATGGACCAGGAGGGAGGGGCCAAAGTAAGCAGAGGATACTGTAGCCCAGGCCCATTAGTCCCTGTGGCAGGATACCCGGATGGGGTGGTTGTGATCTGACCCAGGCTCCAGATACCAGCCTGGGCTCGCTTGGGTTGTCAAGGTGATAGAGTGGAGGAAGAGATCTATCTAGGGTGAGGTGCAGGACTGGGAATAGCTGAGCTTGACCTCAGGCTGTCAGACTACTGGTGGTCCAGGGTGGTCCAGGGTGGTCCAGGGCTGGCCCACAAAAGTCCCTGGGATTCTTGCTGCCTCCTACCAGGAAAGAGGCTCAGTGGCCAGCACAGATGCATTTGTTGCTACTTGAATGTTCCCTACACACATTTGGAAACCCCACATTTGTCATGGCAGAACTCCAGAGGTCACCAGGCAAAAAGCACTGTCAGGGGTCCCTGGGCCAGGACACCCTCCTTAAGGAGCTTGGTGGAGAGTTCACTGAATGAGTTTCCCTGGGATCCCTTGATAGCTTGGCCTTCCAGTCTGTCCAGTGCTGCCTGGGGTCCCTGGCAAGAGTTTAACCACAGTCCTGGTAAGCCCAGCCTCAGCAGGCTGTTGGAAGAGCAGGATGAGGTACTGACCCTGCTCTGGGGTCTAAACTGAAGGTAAGAACTGCACATGTGATTCCCTTTCTCCCCTCAGCCCCATCCAGCGAAAAGAGACAGAGCACCTTGAGCTGAGGAACAGTGCCCCCCCCCACATACCCTTTCTCCAGAGTCCTCTCCCAGACATTTCTGGAAACTGCTCAAGTTTCTGGAGAGGACCAGGCAGGGCAAGGGAAGCAGGAGACCTGGGAAGAGGAGCACCCAAGTATGAACACTGGACGGTGCTTATGGCATGGGCTCCCGAGGGCTCCATCTAACCTTCAGGAGGGGAAAGAGTTGCACAGTGATCAGTGACCAACGTTCAGCAGTGCTTCCGGAACCAGCCCATAGCGGAGACTGGGAGGAGAATGGAGAGACGGTCTGCTTCCTGTTCCCCTGTTCGACTAAGATAAGCCATCAGATGAAGGCCTAGACTTTGCCCCTGAGTGCCCATGGCCAGCTGAGGGCTCCTGTTCCTCTTCTTGAGAAGGCTGCAGACGGCCTCCCAGATTCCCGAGTCGAAGCACTGGTCACTCTGAGTAATCATCACTGGGGAGGGGGAGAGGCAATTAAATCCTATTCATGGTATAGTGCCATTGTGGACTGGCCACCTGGACCACTGCCAGGTAAAAGGAAACTTGAGGTGGGCGGCTGACCTTCTTGTGGATGAGGATACCTCAGGCCTGACGGGAGCACAGATCGGTGCCTGCATGTACTCCTCTCTTTGGGCCAAGGTCTGGGTGCCAGTGCTGCTTTGGCTGCACAGTGGCGCAGCCTCCCCATGTGTGCAGGGCCCAGCCATCTGCTCCTCCCTCCTCCTTCCTCTCCATCCTGTCCCAAAGCCCTGCTTCCTCCTCCCTCACTGTCTCCTTTCCCTTAGCTGAAGCACACCTCTGCCCTTGGCCAGGTCAGTTCTTTTCCACAGCACCCCCACACACACAGACACACACACAGACACACACAGACACACAGACACACACACACTATTACTTCCTTACTTTGGAGCCACACACCGCAGGGCACAGCCTTCTGAGAACTGCAGAGATCCTCTTTGTGTTGGGTATACTAGGAACGTGACTCACACGGTTCCTGGGGCCCGTGGAGACTAATCATCCTCTATCTAATTTAGAAACGACCTAATAGATCTAATTCTCAGCTTTCCCCGGAGAAGTGCTGCCATCTGTCCTGGTTTCGGAGACTGCTTCCCCATCCCTTGAGGAAGAATGGAGTAACCCGATTTCACCCGTACCTGGAGAAGGCACAGAATGTAGATGCTCCAGGACCTGATGGTCTGGAACAGGGCAGCAGGCTAGACTTGGCTTAGACAGCCATGTCCCATGCCTGTTTCACACCACTCAGAGTAGGTGACAAAGGGAAGGCTGTGGTCGCCGAGATCCCTTAGAGAGGCAAAGAGACACACGAGCCCCTTATAGAGCAAAGGCAAGCAACTCAAAGAGTTCTTGAGGTTTAGAGCCAAAAGATCCACCTGATCTGGACATGCAGCGCCACACCACTGTCATAGACCCAGGCATGTTCACTTGCCACCAATTTCAGGTTCCCTGACAGAAAACCTCCTATCTGGGCCCAGGGATCTGACTGCAAAGGCAGGGGTGGGGCCCAGTGGTCAGCTCAGGTCCTGTCCAGGTGTGGAATGCCCCTCATCCTTTCAAGCATGCATTGATTCATCTTGTGCTGGGGACCCAGGGAGCCAGAAGGATGAAGGGAATGAGGAGATGGGCTGCAGGGAGGAGAGGCCCTGAGCATCACTGGGGAAGGAGGGGCCTGGGAGGGCTGCTCAGAGGAGGCCAGAGAATGGAGAGCACTGTGATCCAATAAGAGAGAGACAGAGGCGACAGAAAGGAGACAGGGAGCTGAGAGGTGTATGAGTCACGTGCCTGGGCCCTGAAGTGGAACACACCCGCCTGTCCTTCCTTGATGTGCAGGTCAAAGGGAGATACACAAAGCCCCAAGTGGTCTCAGGGCAGGCAGAACCTAGCTGCTACTGGGGGTCCAGGACTCTGGCAACCGTAGTCCCTCCTTTGCAGGCGTGGACCCTCATAGACTGGTGGGATGAGGGCAGGTCCTGCTGGAACATAATGGCTTCAGCTGTGGTCAGACACAGTTTAGAGTGCCTCTCGCTCGCCCTGGGAAAAGTAGAAGCCACCCAGACCAACTACTCCAGCCTCTACCTTGTCAGGTAGGAACAGGGCACCTGTCTAGAAGTGAGGCTGCTCTGTGCACCTCTGCAATAGTTACACTGAGCCAGGCCAGGCCAGATGCTCTCCCACCATAGGTTCTGCTTCAGGCCCGTGCAGTCCATCTCCTCGGTACCCACATCCTGGAAGGCCACTGGGCAGACACAAATGGCATCCTGACCCAGCCCCACAACAGGGAAAATCTAAATAATAATAATGGCTTGCTGAGTTCCAAAGCAAGCAAACAGAAGCCAGGCTTGACTGTCTTCAAGAGGTGTCTATGGTCTCAGGCTGGGGATGTAGCTCAGTGGCATAAGCACCTGCCTGGCAAGTGCAAGGTCATGAGTTCAATCCCCAGTACCGCCAAAAAAAAAAAAAAAGAGGTGTCTGTGGTCTCAATTTGATGGGGCCCAAGTCTCTGAGTGAACAGGGCCACTGGTGACATGCCATCCTGTCCTTGACCACCATGGACTTTGCAGCCCTCATTCCTCCAGGGAGAGAGGAGCCTGAGGACATTTCCCCATAGAGGAAGCATCATGGAAGGGACCAGAAGCAGAGAAGTAGCTGAACAGGGACTTCCCGTTGGGACTATTCCTGAGAGTGATCCTTTGCCTGGGCCTCCTTCACCACCACAGCCCCCTGCTCCACGTTGGTCACCCTGATTACCCACAGCTGGACTCCAGGCATGAGGCCTGGGGCATGGCAGGCAGTGGTGATGCTTCAGGCAGGTTGGCTGGCAGCACGTCCTGAGCACCTTTAGCAGCCTCACACTGTGTCCTGTGTGTGGTCCTTGCCCAAGTGTATAGAAGCTATTGCAAGCGGCCTGTCTGCAGGTGGCTCCCGTGTGGCTCCCTTTCACCCTGGGATCTTGGCCCAGTACCAGCCTTCTCAAACTGTCAGAACTAGCAGACCTACCACCTTGGAGGTTCTCAAAGAGCAGTCCAGGAGGCAACAGCTCCGCCTGTCTGTGGGCATATGGGGAGCCATGCTGGGGGCAAGCTCAGTGGGGGACATTCCTTTCTGCACCCGGCCTGTGGCCAAACCCTGCCTGGTTCAGAATCTCACGGCCTTATCACAGCCCTGTGGCAAGCAGTCAGCCCTTCTGAGCTGCCTGAAACAGGGCTACCACGCCCAACACTTAGCTCAGGGCCATTCTGCCTGGATGCACAGCGGCAATGATGACAACAGGGTCCCTGACGTTGCTGGCAGCACAGGCAGAACTGTAATGTGAGGCCAGCATCATAGCATGTTTGTGTGAAGAGGACACGCAGACTATGCAAGCAGCAGCTGAGGCCCAGCTAAACCAAGATGCACCTAGGAGGAATCAGGGATGTAAGGAAAACAAATGACAAATGCCTGGGAGGAAACTCCAGGAGGCTGCCTCTGTTTTGTGGGCGTGTTTTGCCTTTAAACTTTCAAGTTCTAATAACAAAGCATCTTTTGGAGAAACACCTTTCGTTTTGTTTTGTTTTTCTGGTACCTGGAATCGAACACACGACCTCGCACTTGCCAGGCAGGCACTGTGCCGCTGAGCTAAATCCCCAGCCCCAAACAAAGCATCTCTTGGTGACACAGTTTTATAGCCAAATGGTCTTTACCGACTTGTATGAGGTGCTACTGGGCTCAAAGTACCGTCTAGGGAGTTGTGGGGTTGTGAGAGCAGAGACAGCTTCCTGTTCACGTGAGCCTGGCGTGCCCTCTGCTGGTGGAGATGGGCATGGCAGCAGGCCAGTGCACAGACCCTCGCCCCTCCTCCTTGGGTACTGCAGGGCTGGTCTGAGCCGGGGGATCACGTGGACGTTGCCAAGTCCATGGCCCATGAGCTGCGCTCTGTGACCCACTAACACAGCTAGGGGTCAGTAGTCAGGCTGTGCTGCTCAGACTCACCTTCTTCAGCTGTTTCTCAGAGCTATCCCTACTTACTGGCTCTTGGTGACAGTTTTTGGGGTCCTTGTACTAGAAGGGTGGGAGCTCACCCAGCAGAAAAGCACAGCCTTGGCCACCGTAACCTTTTCCCTGGGATGTGAAGGCACTGATTTGGGTATGCACGACAGTGATCAACAACATGGTTTTTGTCCCACCCCCACCTCACCTGGGCCCGTCACCTTGTCAGCCAGAAAAGCGGACTGGATGGGAGCTCACCTACCAGCGATGGCTCTCTAAGCAGGCAATCAATGGGCTCCTCTGGACTGGTTAAACCACAAGCTGAGGTCGCTGTCGTGCACTGGTAGATGGTCGTGCCACATGAAGCTGCGGAATCTCATCCTTCGGGTGACAGGTGACCCAGAGAGCTTATGCCTCGGGTTCTGCCCCTCAAATCCTGTGCCAGCAAAGTCCAAGCTGGGGTTCCCATGGCAGCCAAAACTGTAGACATCATATTTGTAGCTGACACTCGGCATCTGTGCAGCTCACCCTCACAAACCTCCTCCTTCCATGGCAGTCTCACTGGCACCTCCTGGGTTTGAAAATTCCCACCCCCTACCAGGCAGACATCACCATCCTCATTAAGGCAGACTGGAACCAGCAGAGTGCAGCTCCCACGGATGACTTTTTACTGGGCTCATCCTCTGTGGAGGACAGGAGCCACAGACAGGGTCAAATGATGAAGAGGGGGGTGCTCTGAAGCCACAAACGCCCACACTGCTTACCTGCAGGGACTGCTGAGGGTGCTGGGCCCCTCCTCCCGTCCTCCATCAGCAAGCACAGGAGCCAGGGACCAAAACCCCAGGGGAAGGTGGAGACTGAGATAGGCTCTACCAGGAGAAGCCTGCAGGAGGAGCAGAGGGAGGTCATTAGGGGCACCCCAGAAACATCACAAAAGTGAGTCCTTTAGGGTGGGGTGGGTGGATTCTTGGGCTGTCATTAGACACCACGTACAGCTTTTACCTATAAATACAAAGGCCCTTTTGTGTGCCTATGAGGCACATCCCTGAGGCCAGCACTCACCCTCCTCTCCCCTAGCACCATGCCACTGTCCAGCACTGCTGGCCTGCTGCCAGATGGACACGGAAGAGGCCTATGGGGGCCCAAGGCCTGGCATAGGACAGGCGCCTCCTGGCCATCAGGCTCCCTATTTGCCCCACTTCTGCCAACCATGTCTGATGTGGGGTCATCTGGGGCTGAGGATTGGAGGACTTGTCATAAGCACACAATCACAGGGAAAAGGCCGCCTTGCTACTGTCTGCTTCTAACTCTGCGCCTAGGTGAAGGGCTTAACCCACCTACTTATGCTGAGAGAGAGGCACTGACCCACCTAGGTGCAGGCTGGGGACCAAGGAGGCTGAAAGGCCCAGCCAGGCCAGGGCCAGAGTGAAACCCACCCTTCTTCATGCAGGGCTGGGACAGAAGCCCTGACCCAGGGATGCTGCACGGCTTCTCTGGGCTCTGGCACAGCTCTGAGGGCCACAGTCCCAGGGAAGCAACCAGAAGCCAACATGGAGGTGGGGTGGAGGGCCCCACCTCCTGAGGCAGCTCCCTGATGCAGGCCAGGGCGCAGGAACCAGCCACCTCTTGGCTTAGGTCTGAGCAGACATAGTTCTTCATGCGACTTGTCCCTGCACATCTATGGCTTCTCAGCACTGCTGTCACCCTGCCAAGCATTGTAGTTACTATGGAAATGAAATTGTCAGCCAGGACACCCCTGTGGGTGGACCCCTGCCATACAGCCTCAGAAACAGCCCCCTCCAGATGCACCAGCTGTGTCACAAACAAGACAGGGTGCTCCACTTGAAAGTGGGGGTGATGGCAGCCAGCCCTAGGACAGATCTAGCACCAGTGTGACTCAGATCTGGTCTTGCCTGGCCTGGCCCTCAGCCTCCCCAGAACCTGGGTGAGCCCGTCCGGGTTGAGCCCTGGTCACAGTACTTCTCAGGAAAGGCAATGAAGTGCCTCACTCAGGGGGCTGGTCTCGATCAGGGCTGTTCCTGCTTCAGTATGTCCAACAGGGCATGGCAAGGTCACCGGAGGGGCTGGACATGAGGCAAAGTGGGTCCCCAAGGACTGTCTCCCTAGAGCTGTTCCTTCCACCCAGTACTATGCACCAGTACTATGCCCCCTACTCTGGTCTGTGTCCCAGGACCCTCCTAGGGGGAGGAAACTCTTCATAGTAAAAGAATGTCACAGGGCATTGGGGCAAGTGTGTCCCTACTGTTCCATAGCCCCATCCTGCTACACACAGGACCCCTCTCCCCCTAGGGGCCACCTGGAGCAGGGCAGAGGACTCTACCCACATCAGCTGGGACCTGAGCCCCTGCACCCTCACCAACATGTCCACAGGACTCTGATCTCATTGTTTACATCAGCAGGGCTTTAATCTCTCAAGCTCCTGCCACAAATGGCCTGGCTGTTTGTCAGGGGAATTCTATCATCTGTGAGTGGAAAACACCAGCATTTGCTGTCTGAGACTCTGCGACCGTCTTACCTTGGAATCCTCTACTGTCTTTCCCACTAGGTAGACTGTGGCATCTGGATCCTTCCTTAGCCCTAGTCAGCTGCTCCCCCACCAAGACAGCTTTAACCCCGCCCTTGAGCTCTCTGAGCGCCTGAACTCCCTCTGCCAGGCAGGGCTCACTGTGGCATCCATGCTGGCATGGAGGTGTTAGAAGTGATCCCTCAACTCTGAGAGATCCTGGGTCCCCCTCCCTGTCCTAGCATGGAGACCTGTACTGTAGAGTCTGATGTGGCCAGCAAGTGAACTGGGGGCCCTGAGGGACTTGAGAAGACACGCCTGGCTGTCCTACCTCAGCTAAAATTTCTGAGCCTGACATCCCTTTGTAGTTGCTTGTGGCCCTGGCCACCAAATGGACTGAAGTGCCCAGCATGGCTGATCCGTCCCCAGTTGCTCAGGTAGATCGTCCTCTTGGGGTCCTTGCTGCTGTCAGGATGCCCACATTTTATCCTTTGTGGGGACTAAATTTTAGACTTTTCTACTTGGGGTCAAAGAGGCTAAGAAGGCCAACTCAGGCCAGGTGAGAAGAGCCCAGTGTGGGTCCCAGAACCCAAGCATGAGAGGTCACCTGTTAGGGTCCTGTGCTGCCAGAACTGGGGTCAAACCTGAAAAACCGGTGAGGAGGGGTGGAGACCAACAAACCCACACTGCTCCCCGGGAGAACCAGGCTCAGCTGGGAGAATGCTGCCACGCCTTTTCCAATTTGGGGGTTTGAAGAAATGACCACCAAATCTCAGACAGCTGTTTTAAACTTCTGGGCAGCAGGATTCTTAACCAGTCCTACTGGACTCTCCAGGCAGAAGGCTGTGCTTTGGACCACCTGTGAGGGGGTAGAGAGGGGCGCAGAACCCTAGGCCCCCCCTGGCCCCAGCTTAGGCAGGTTATATAGCCCTGTAGCCTGTGTGCTCTCTCAAGGAGGACCTGCCCATGTCCAATCCCTGGAAGCCACCAGCTGGGGACAGCCATGTGGAGTTACCTATGGGACAGAGGAACAGGGCGCAAACACAGAAGCCCAGGCTTCCCAGGGCTGGTAGCCAGAGAGACAACTTTACTAGGTCACCTAAGGGTGACTGCAGCCCTGGAGCCATGGAAACTTCATTTTAATGTGTGCATATGGACTCCAGGATAAAGAAGCAGGATGCCTCTAGATCTAGGATCTTGGGACCATTTGCTTCTCAAGAGCTGAAAACAATCCCTGCAGTCCTGTGGTTCACAAGGGTGGAGGTCAGAGATTTCATTAGAGCTTAGGAGCTTCAGGGGACTCCTGGACTCACTCCCCGCCGAGAGGTCTCACAGCTAGATCCCGGGTTGCAGCCCATGGTCACCAGGCACCACGAGGAGGTTACAGGGTTTCTGCCCCCAGTGTCCAGGGCACCACCTGCCACTGGAGGAGGCATCCCCTTCTCAAGATCAACTGGAATTTATTATAAAATGGGTAAGAGCATTGTGCCCCACCATGAGGTTCCCGTAGACACTGAAAATATGTTTGCATAGCTTTGTTTTTTTAAGGTAGTTTGAAGAAAATTTGGCCAAAGCAACAGCCTCACCACTTCTGTTTAAACTGCATAACGGAGTCATTGCCTCAGTCAGGTGCATGACACTGCATGGGAAAAGTATTCAGTACAAAGTGTCCCGGCACTCAGACTCAAGCTTGTCTCTGCATGGAAAGAGTACTAAATACTAAATAGCCAAGCACTCAGAAACTCACGTTCACACTTTTTATACTTGCAATTTGTTGAAAACAATTTGTTCAGAGGATGTCCCGCCAGGTGCTGTGCTCCTCTTCCCTTTCTAGTCTTGGATCTTCCTCTCCTGTGGCCAAGAAATAGACATGCAAATTCTGTCCTGTTCCTGGAGGGTCAAGTGACGCCACACCCCCACTCCTGGAAAAACCAGTTTTCCCTCTGTAGGCCTACAAATGTGTTTTACATATTCTCCTGTGAATTGCTTAGAACGTCTGCCTGGCTCCCCCTTTAAACAAGAGTGAATAAAATTGTTAGCTCATGTTCTTTTTTATATACACACAAACCATCTTCTTACCTTTTTGGTTTTGGTACCGGGAATCAAACTCAGGACCTTACACTTGCCAGGCAGGCTCTGTGCCGCTGAGCTGTATCCCTGGCCTCATCTCACTTTTTAAAAAAAAAAAAAAACTCTGAACACTTTTACTAGATGTGTGGGAATTATTTACTACTTATCAAAGTTGTGCTCATTAATCTTGAAAATGAAGTTAATAAGGGAACCAAATAAATTAAATTTTTAGTTTAAAGGGTTCAGAGGCATTTAAATTTGTAAGAGAGACCAATCATTATTCAAATAAGCCTTGATGTTTCTTAGATTCATGCATAGAATAAGATGTTTAGCATTGACGTCAAGCTTGTGATGGGACTGGGTTTTGTTAAACAGAATTTAAAGGAGGTCATTGTTTTAGGGGAGACTCCTTTGCTAGGCCCTGAAGATTAATACAAACCAAACAGGACTCACTCCTGTTGAGTTCCCCAGCGGAAAATGGACAGTTTTTCACATAAACCAATCAAGACTGCACCCTCTTACCCTGTGTTTTAGCCCTGTAAGGACAGTAACTTGGAAAGGACCAATCTGCCTTTTTCTTTTTTTTTTTGAGACAGGCTCTTGCTATGTATTCCAAGCTGTCCTTGAACTCACTATGTAGCCCAGGTTGGCTTCAAACTCACGGTCGTCATCCTGCCTTAGGCTACGGAATGCTGGGATTACAGGTTTACCCCACTTTGTCTCGCTCCAATCTGCTTTCTGTTCCTTGCTTTTGCTTTCTTAGGCAAACCCCACCTCCTCTGCTCAGCTGGGACGAAGGGACTGGGGTTTTGACTTCCAAGTGGTTACAACCTTGGACTCAAATTTGGTTTCCAGGGCCCAGGGCTCCCGCTCGCCCACCCAGCATTGGCCTGGGCTTTGCTAAGGCCACTGGGGAGGGGTGGTACTTAGGAACCCGAATGTTCCTGGCTCATCACCCAACCCCTGTCCTGGCCCTGGCTCTACAGCACTTGTCACAGGCTGTCCCCACCTGGTGTTTGCCTGCAGCTTCTCCACCTGGAGGTCTCCATCTTCAGCCTTGGTGCCCAAACCTTCCCTCGAGGCTCAGTGGAGGCTCCCTGTGACTTTACTCCCTGGCCTTGACCTAGAAGTGTTTGTGCTGGCAGATCTGTATTATTTGCTTCCCGGAGCCTTGTCTTAGGGGAAAATAACTGCGTCAGCTCTCTAGCAATGGCTGTGGGTTTGTTTCAGCTCCCCCACCTCCCCCGCCCCGGGCGGCGAGTTTCCCATTTCCCATTTCTCCGCAGGACCTTTCCAGATGCTGGGAAGCATACACAGGTGGCGCTGCTGCACCATCGTGATTCTTGGCTGAATTCACAGGCAGGACCAGCAATTCCGCAGTCACTACTTGCTTTGGCCCTGTGGCCCCGCCCCCAGGCATCCCTGCCTGCTGAATTGTCCAAGGAGGGGCCCAGCTGAGAGTTGTCCTGGGTTCCGCTGTTTATAGAAGCTTCACACACTGGGAATGTTCCACATACGTGGGAGAGGGGAGCGGTACTACGAGCCTGAGCTACAGAAGGGGATCTGAGGCTTGCGAAGTTTATGTTACCTGGCCTACATCGGGCTGCTTACAAGTGATCGTGCATTACCCAGCAGTGCATGTAACCCGGCCTGTCATTTCCAGGATTCCTCTGGCCCCACAGCCCAGGTGGACTGGATGCAGATGGCACCGCGAGCACTGGGCCGCAGTTCCTGGGGACCCAGTCTGGGGGACTCCTGGACAGTGCTGGGTGTGCTTGCCCAGCTGGAGCCACCAGGGCTGGGGGTGCCAGGAGTGTCATGGTTCCTATGTAGGGACCTGGTTCCTCAGAGCAAAGACCTGCCAATGCCCAGGGGACGAGGGTCAGCCTGGATTGGGGAAGGGGATAGGCACAGCTACCATCACCAGACTAGCCACTTGGAGCTGTCAATCACCAGTCCTTCTGTTTCAGCTTTATGAGCCCCACACTCCCAGCTAGGAAGCCAGACGTTCCATATCTGTGTGGATGAACTTCAATACCTTTGGTGTCTGCGTCTCTTGGGCAGATTCCTTGGAAAATGGAGAATGTGTGTGTACCTGGGTGGCACAAGCAACTGGGTGCAAAGTGGGTCCTAAGTGCAGTCCTGGGTATAGTGGCTCCTGGGTATAGAGTGGGCCTTTTGTATAGCACAGGTTGCTGGTTTAGAGTGGGTCCTAGCCGGGGAACCCAGTGCATGTCTTTCTGCATAGTGGCCAGCAGAGGGCACCCACCCCACCAGGCTCTGCAGACCACCCATGCACTGCACAACCAGATCGCTGGGGAGCCAAGGGCCTTGTGGTTAAGCCGGCACCCTGTATGCCTGTGGGGCTGGAGCCTTGTGACTACTTTTCACTGAGCCCTCCTCTATGTCCAGAGCCCAGGTTGCCCTGGTGGCCACTCTGAGCATGTGGCTCTTAAGAGGGTGCACTGGGTGGGCAGGGTGGGGAGGGTGGGGGGCTGTGCCACAGAGGATGGGGATCCCCACCAGGCTATCTCCCTCCCCTGCTGCTGCTCAACCAGGCTCATAGTTTTCTGAAAACAGCTGCAACTCATTGTGTCCCTGCTACACTATAGCGGGTGGCACAGTACCTGGGTCCCAGCACCCCAGCCCACTCCCGGGGCAGCCGGGTAAACATTGGTCAAGATCAGGCAGCTGGGCCCACACACTCAGGAGGTCCTTGGGGAAGAAGGTCCCAGTTCAGCTTTAGGATGAGCTGTACCTTTCTAGGGGTCACAACTTGACGGCCTGAGGATACCTGCTGCTGTCCCAGCACACTCCTGTTACCTGGAAGGCCAAGCCTGTCACCCCCAAGTGCTGGCTGGAAGTCAAAGTCAGACATGAATATTTCATGGGCAACACCATAAATAATGCACTTATGCAGAAAGACCATGTGAATATTTTATACACTGAAGTGCAGCCAAATTTAAAGAGGGGTCCATGTTGTGGGGCAATGGCCTTCCTGGTCCGCATGTCACATGGAAGGCGTGAGGGGCCTCCCGTTACGCAGGCCTATACCAAGGACAAGCATTTGCACCTCCCTCCTTCCTGGGACTGCAGCCCAGCAACCCCACATGCTGCCCCAAACCTACCAACCCTGGCTAATCCCACCTGTCCTCACCCCGGCCCACATGGAACCCCATCTAGGTCGTCAGAGTATTTGGACTCTTTTCGGAGCCTTTCCTCCTTGAATGCAGACAAGCCCTCATGCCATCCTCTGCAGAGGCCCCTGTGAGACTACAGGATTCACCTTCTTGGGAGCCGCTCTTGTTAGTCTAGGGCAGCAAATCGAAGCTGGATTCCTGGGATGGCAAATGGAATATTCCATGGCCTTCTACCTCTCCCTCCATTTCCTGGCCTCTGTTCTCCATTTCTCCCCCTAGAATGGAAATTTCTCTTTTATTTTCATGTTTTCTACAATGAACAGCTTTTCTAATACTTTATTTCATTAAAATCTATAATTTATTTTAAAAACAAAAAATCCAAGAAAAAGCCCTGAGTACTGAGAAGAGCAGGGGCCTCCTCCCAGCTGGCGTGGGGGTGTGCAGGGGGAATGTAGAGGGGAACCTTGTTCTGCTTCTCACTGGGGCTCTTTCGTTCTGTGGTTAAAACACCCTGCTTTGCAATGTGGTCCTGATACAGGGGGCATAAAGGCAACTCCCAGCACGCTACATGTCAGATATGCCCAGTTTGTGTTCCACAAGAATAAAGAATGAATTCTAAGTGGAGGTTAAGAGTAGGAAAAATTTATTAAAAGAGATAGCTCCCGAGAGACAGGAGGGGACCCCAAAGTGGGTTGTCATGGACTGAATTTCAGAGAGGAAGTTTTTATAGAGCAAAATCACAAGGTGGGTACAACGTGGGTCAAAACTATGATCAACCAATAAGATTATAAGTATAGCTGCTTAGGTAACATTGACCCAGTGGGGAGGCAGCTCACATAGCAAGTGCACGTGGAAAGAACAAGGATCTCTTTAGGCAGAGATGGATCAGGAGGTCCTGGTCACGCACCTGGGTGACTGATGTCTAGCTAGACTTTATTGGACCAGGTGATACCACTTATAGTATAATCTTCAATTTATTGCTTACCCCTTGGGGAGGTGTGTAGGCCTGGTCATTTTGTCTTTATCTTGAGGCCCAGCCTTCAACAGATGCACCTTCAGCCACAGTTGTAATGTGTTCACGTCTTCTTCCCTGACTCCCTCCCGGGCCTGGCCCCATCTGACTGCCTGTAATATCTCTACCGTCCATAATAATACGTAACTAGCACTACTATGTGCTCCTTGTTGTACACAAAGGTCTTAGAGGAGCTGTTTCCCTTGTTCTCTCTATGTCCAGGAGGCAGCAATCACTTATGCTGTACTGTATTTTAATTAGGAATTTTGACAGGTGATTTGTTTCCTGCCTCTCTTGGAGTGGGTCGTTAGCCTTCTCCAGAGTTAAGGGGACTGTGCCTCCCAGGGGACGCCCAGGACCCCAGCCTGCCCCTCCCCCAGGTTCTGAGGAGCCGAGCCCTCCTTCCTCCCTTCCCACCCCTACCCCCACCCCGGGGAGAGGGGGGGTGGCCTCCCTGGGCCCAGGGCTGCTGCCCTCACTGCCAGGCTGAGCCTCCGCACGCTGCATTCCTGAAACCCTGACTAAGGCCACCTGTTCACACAGGCCCCTTGCAGACAGCTCACGCCCAAAACCGGCTCTGCCAGCCGCCCAGGAGCCGCCTGGCAAGGCCCCTGGCCTCTGGGGTGCACTGCTGTGGAGGCCGCTGTGGCAGGATTGCTGGGGCTGCCTAGGAGAAGGCAGCTCTGTGGTTTGGGGCTGGCCTGGGGGAAAAATAGGAAATGTGCTTCTTGTCTGGAGTTTATGTAAGAATGGGAACCTAAGAACATATGCAAATTTCTGAGCTATCCTGGGGGAGAGGTTGAAATATTGATTGGAGGGGAGGAAGGGAAGGGAGGAGGAGAGGAAGAGCAAGAGTAGGGGAAGAAGGGAGGGGAGGAGGGGGAGGGGCGAGGAAAGGGAAGGAGGGACAGGAGGAGGGGGAGGAATGGGGAAGGAGGGGGCGAGAGGCAGCTGCCACTCAGCAGGGCCCTGAGACTGGGCTGTCTTCCCCCTCATACCCTCTGCCTCTCCCATACCTCCTCCCACTGTGCTTGGAAGGCTGCCAGAGGGTGGCAAGCACCCAGTGGCTCACACAGGTGCCAGCCCGGAGAGGACCTCACTCTACCTGGGGCCTGCCCAAGACACCCGGAAGCTCACAGCCAGACCAGCCTCTGCACTGTGATACCGCAGATGGTTGACAGCCCTGCTCCTTCAGTGCTCCACAGAGGACCCTGCCTGCTGTCCCCAAGACAGAGGCTTGGGCCAAGTTGGGCTTCTCTGAGGGCCATACCAGCCACCGAGGTGCAGATCAACCCCTTATTTTTGCAGGGAGAGCCTCAGTCCAGGTCCCAGGTCTCATGGTGCTCAGGCTTCAGGCCTTGCTGGCCCAGAAGGCAGACCCTGGAGCCATCCACAGACAGCTCCTTCAGGAGTGCCACCCAGAGGGACCCCACAGCAGGTCCCTGCACCAGGCTGGTGCTCCAGGCTGGGCTGGGCAGTGAGGGCCATGTGGCTCCCAGTGACCAGGGGACCTTGAGAGCCATCCTGGGGGACCCTGCTCAGCAAGGACCTTGACACTCAGCCTCCTTCACACGGCCCTGTGGCCTTGCCTCCCTGAACTCCCGGTCCTCGCCCGCCTGCCCAACGCGTCCTCCTCCTCCCCTTCCTCCTCCTCCCCACCCTCTCCTCCCCCCGGACTGCACTTCCTCTGCTTTTCTCCTGAGTGAGTCAGCAGGGAGCTGACAGCCATCTCCCTTGGTCAGTGTAGGGCCCTGAGGACTCCTTGCTTCCAGAATGCTCTGCTCCTTCGGCTTCCTCAGCGTTTGATCAGCACAGAGTCCTGCTCACCCCATCCCAACCCTGCTGTGCTGAGGGAGAGGCCAGGCTCCTTTCCATCCTGGCAGCTTTGTGCCCAGTGCTAGGCTCTGGGGTCTGGCCCAGCTCTCACCCACACCCCTGAGAGCACCTTCCAATGCACCTCTTCTCGTGATCCCATCAAAGCAGGGGGGAGTGTTGGGGTGGGCCTAGTGTCTGTGGGGCTGAAGGGGGCCATCCTACACCCCCAACCAAGTCTTGCCATGGACCACAGGAACCCACCAGAAAGTAGCCTCTACCCTGGGCCTTTCTAGAAAGCCCTCTCAACACTTTCTGTGGTCAGGGTTGCCCAGGATCCACCCCCAAGACCTCACTCCCTCAACTTGGGCCTGAGCAACCGCCATACAACCTGTCCACCCAGCAGGTCCCCTCCCAGGGAGGTTCCAGCCTCAGGCATCAGTTGGTCAGGTCTGGGCCTAGCCCCCTTGCAGCTCACCTGGGCTGCAGAAGTGAGGATATCTCCACACAACCCCCACATTGCTGTGGCCTACATGCCCCCTCAGCCTTCTATGACTCTGGTGACCACCCAGAAGTGGACAGCACCTGGGGACAGCTGTGCCCACTCCACTAGAGTGGAAGGAGCATTGATGGCTGGCTGGAAGGTGTCCAGGCCCATTGATCCCTACATACCTGAAGTCTCAGCCCCTAGGTACTGCAGGGAGAGAAGAGATGAGCATAGCCTTCCCTGGGAGGAGGTCAAGGCCAGGTCAAACGTGAGGAACAAGATCCTTTCAGAGTGGTGCTGAGGTGCTGACAGTGGCAGAGGTACATGATGGGCCTAGACACACCAAGTAGACAGACCAGAGCTGTGAGGGATGGGGGCTGAGGGAGGAAGTGGGTGTGGGGGATTGCCAGGAAGTCACACAGAGACAAGACATTCTGGATGGGGCCTGGCTCCCCCAAGCTCCTGGCATCAACATTTGGCTCAGCTCAGAGATGTCCAGATTTCAGGGCTCCACACTGGCTCAGCTGAGCTCCCAGCAGCTCATAAATATTCATTTAAAAATTAAAGCCCCATTAAAGAGCTAACTCATTTCTGATACTTGCAAATTATTTTTGTACAAAAAAAAAAAAAAAAGATTTAGCTGCTGGTAAATGAAGTCCAAGAAGCCATACACAAGGCAGAGGGGAGGCATGAGGCATTGACTCTCTCTCATCTAGGGCTGGAGCCCCAAGCAGGTCCTACCGAGGGTAGGTCCCAGTCCCCTCTCTTTGGTGGCTGTCCAGGCCTGCCTGTCAGGTCTGTGGTCAGCTCCAGTGACCTCAGGCACGAGCGTGGTGGAAAGAAGGTGGTTCGGAAGAGACTGGCTGGAAGTGAGCACCCAGCCCTGCAGGGGGGGTGGCTGTGGAACACGGTCACCTCTGAAACCTCTGAAAGCTTTTTCTCTGGTTTTCCAGAGTCTTCCCCTCTTTCTTTTCAAGCAGTCTTATTACGACATATCCAGCTGCACACAAAGAAGAGACAGAGGCCTTCACACCCGGCATAGCCTCCTTCTGGTGCCTCATCCCTCGATCTGTAAGTATTTCCATTTGTTCTGAAGAATTGTGCACTGCCCTTTGCCTTTGCCTTGGCTCCCCCGCCTACCCCTGCTCTGAGCTATGGATAAGGGCTGCTCAGTGCTATCAGTAAGTGCTATCAGTGGAAAGAGACTAAATTCCCCACCTCTGGAGACTTGCTAAACATCTGGTTATAATACAGTGTCTGCTGTGAGTCACTTGGGCAAAGTGTGCCTGTGTATGCACACACACCACACACACACACACACGCACACTGAAACACACAGGTGCCTGCCCATGCCGGCACGCCTTTCTAGGAGGATGAGACCAGGGTTAACAGGAATTGTCTCTGAGTGTTCCCAGCATTATGGGTGGTTTAGGGCATATTTTAAGATGTCTGTGTTTTGTGATTGTTCTGTAAAAAGTGTAGATTACTGTTGTAATAAGAAAATAGACTTTATAAGAAAAAGAAATCTGGGATCAGAAAGATTAGGGGTTTTATTCATTTTCATTTAAAATTCTGTTTCTGCCTTCCGTAATTGTTTCCATGGATGTTTCCAATTTCCAGTTTACATTTTCTAGAATTCACTGCTCTGCATGTGCTATTTGTGACCCACTGTGATTTATTTATCTGATCCCCTATTGTTAGACATTCGCCTGCTTCAGGGTCACACTGGGATTTTAAGCTGTAAGAACAGAGCCACCTCAAATCCACCAGGGTGACAGACAGTAATGCACCCTGGGGAGGGATCAGAAAGCCCTTGGCTCCATCTTTAAGGTGAGGTGTACAGAGAGCACCAAAGCCAGAGGACAGGGGCCACAAAGGGAACTCCTGGCTGCCTCCATAGTTCTGCCAACCAAGTGTCCAATGGTCAGGAAATGATGTGCTGGGCTGAGGACCGGCAGTGGAGTTCAGCAAACGTGGAAGACTGCATATGGAGTTCTGCTCTTTAGAGTCCATAGAGTAAGGGGAACAGATAAGCACTTGCTCTGTGCAGTAGCCCTTGACAGACCTGGCCCAAGACAGTGATACCAGGGAGGGACAGACAGGGGACTTCAGGCTTCAGGGAGGAGGTGACCAGGAGAGCACCCATCTGTCCTGGACACAGCAGTTTGCCAAGCCTCTCAAAAGCACCAGAAGCTCTTGACCAGTCTGCAAGGGTGTAGACTAGACAGTGGTGGGATCTTTAGGAGTGGGGCATAGAGGGAGGATATTAGTCTATTAAGAAAGAACACTTGAGCCTCTTTAAGGGACCCTGGCCCCTTCTTCTCACGCTTTGCTTCCTCACTGCCATGAGGTCAGCAGCTTTTTCTTCTCCTACATACCCTGCCCATAACAGTCCATAGTGCTTACAGGCCCAAGCAATAAGGCCAAGTCACCATGGACTGAAATCTCTGAAAACAGAAGCCTAAATAAACCTTTCCTCCTTTTAAATTTTTTATCTCAAGTATCTTGTGTCAGTGACAGAAAGCTGACTAATGGAAAGTGTTTTGTGGCAAAAATTGCAATTGCAATCTAAAACCTCCCTTTCCGTCTATTCTTATCCCAACAGCACCTATGCCAAGAATCAGCTTGGTAACTCCCAAGCTTACTGTAGGCAACACTTTGCAGACCCTTTTTGAAGGGCCTGGCACCTGTCTTCTGTCTTCTTGTTGCTGAGACAACACCGGGCTGGGGATTTAGCTCAGCGGCAAAAGCGCCTGCCTGGCAAGCGCAAGGTCGTGAGTTCGGTTCCCGGTACCGGAGAAAAACAAACAAAACAAAAAAACCCAAAATACCCAACACCCACAAGTTAAAGGAGGAAAGGTTTATTTGGCTCACAGTTCGTAGACATTGCGGCCCATCGTCAGCTGGCTTCAAGGCAGAGAGGCATGGCAGGGGGAACCACAGGGGAGAAATAGTCCATGGCAAGCAGGCAGGTGAGGATACATTAGCCCTTTTTCCTTCACTTATATTTTATGCAGGCTACCTGCCCTGGGGCAGGTACAGCACTCCCACCCTTAATCCTAGCCAGAACTATGCCAAACCGAGCAGTGGACTGATTTAGTAATCACACACCCTTGACCCCAGCACCACTCACTCTAGATCCAGCCACCTCTAAAAAGCCAACCCTGTGACTGCAGGAAGCTTTGGGGGGACATTTAGACACAAGCCATGACGTTTCCCAAGGATGGGATCTCCAGGGCTCACAAAGGTGCCTGGTACAGATGCTTACTTGGGCACACGACCAGAGTTGGGTATCACTTCACAGCCAGTGTGGGGTCACATGGAACAGAGATGAAAGAAGGTAAGGACAGTCCTGACAGCAAGGTCAGGACCTTACTGGAGGGACAAAGAAAGGACAGCTCAGGACACTAACAGAGAAGACAGTGGGCCTGGATCCTGTGAGAGTAGCATTCAGGCCACTCTGGGAGCTACAGGCCTGGGGTGAGGCGAGGCAGAGTGGTTCCCATTTCCAGGAAGGCCTCTCCCCTTCCCTGCTCATCTGACACAGTGGAGCCCCCAGGCAGTCACAGACAGTAGTGGTGACCTGCTGTGCCATGGAGCAGCATTCCAGGATCAGCAGTGCCCTCTATGCTCTGGCTGCTAGGGCTGCTCAAGGCTGCAGCATACAGATGCAAGTGGAGGAGCTGCAGCTATACTCACACAAAGGGTCACTTCTCAGCCTGGGGTGGGGAGGCTTGCTGCGTAGCACTGCCCTGGACAGGCTCCATTACCAGCACTGGCTGCCTCTCACTGGTTTGCAGATCTCACCCTCTGACAGAGGGCTAAGGAAAACGCCTCTGTTTTAAAGCTTTCAGGCACAATCGCTTAGTAACAAAATTGTAAAGTAGCCCAGAAGCATGTCTGGTTGGCAGGTGTGGAAAACCCTGGGTTTTGTCTATGTGAATCTGACACCTGCTCTCTAATGGGAGGTTGCAAACATCTGTGGGGTGATACAACCCCTTCTTCATACACAGTGCTGGACAGACCAGTCGGGGTGGAACAAGCTGGCCCAGCCCCCAGCCTCCCTGCCCTGGAACTCAGAGGGAAGTTTGACAGCTCTTAGAGAAAATTGTAGGAAAAAGGTGAGCAGGAGACCCTGGGGGACAGTCTGTGAAGGATGAAGGACCAGGTGGCTGCTGATTCCATGGATCAGCAAGTCTGTGGCACACAGGCTTCCACTCCTTTCCTCCCTCTGGGGCTCCTCATCCAAATCCCCCTGCGCTCTCGCACCTTCAGGTTCCCCTTCCACCTCCTCCCATCAGACCTCTACCCGCCAGCTCTTTTCTCAGCTATGGCTTTGCACCTTTGGGCCTTGTGCTTCTCTCTGGTCTCAAGGCATTGTGGGGTGGGAGGGAGCAACACAGGTTGCCAAATGCTTGATCTTAGAACAGGTCCAGTCTCCATCCTTGCAGACCTGTCAAGAGCTTCTTGCGCTTTTGAGAGGCTTGGCAAACAGTGCTGGTCCAGGACAGATGGGTGCTCTCCTGGTCACCTCCTCCCTGAAGCCCCCTGCATGTCCCTCCCCGGTAGCACTGTCTTGCATGGGCCAGGTCTGCCAAGCACTACTGCACAGAGTGAGTGCTTATCTGTTCCCCCTACTCCATGGGCTCTGAAGAGCAGGACTCCATATGCAGTCTTCCTCTGTCACCACTGGGTTTGGCTCAGGACATCAGAAGTGTTTAATGAAAATGAATGAACGAACGAATGAATGAATGAGCTCCCAAGAGCGTTCTCCACCCAGCCCTGCAGAAGGGGTGCATCCTTAGGGCCTGTGCTGGCTACAAGGCCCATGGCATGGTGTCCCGGATGTCACCCAATGCCCAAGCCACATTCCTGGTTCAAGCCAGGGCTCCTCTCCCTCCCCAAGCTCTACCTGCTCAGTCTTTCAGTTTTGTTGGCTCTCTGGAACACTTTTAGGGGCTCCCACTGAGAAGCTACTGCAGATGCAGAAGGTATACCCAGACCAGTCATACCTACAGTCACACCTATTCTATGTGGGAAGCATCTACTCCAGGGGGCTGTTCTATCCCTTCACCTTGCATGAGCTTTGGGAGCATAGCAGAAAGCAGTAAGTAGGGCCGCTATGTGCCCCCTTGGCTTTGGGGATCTCAAAAGGAACAGGGAGTGGAGAGCAGCTCCCGGTGTTTGGAACACTTAGGGAATGTCCTCAGCAAAGGTGTGGGAGGCACTGGAGAGACATACCTGCCCATGGGTGAGCACAGGGGCCCAGGACCAGGAGCAGGGAAGGGGCTGCAGCATCTAGATGATCCTAGGCCTAAGGGCAGAGATCAGCCACAGGCCCCACTGGGTTCAAGGTTCTTTAGCTGGGAAAGCGCACACATCTGGGGCCTAGGGCTGCTCTCTGCCCTTAGGCCTAGGGTCACCTAGGTGCTGCAGCCCCTTCCCTGCACCTGGTCCTGGGCCCCTGTGCTCACCCATGGGCAGGAATCCCTCTCCAGCACCTCCCACACCTGCAGAGTCCTACCTCACCACCAGCAGGAGGAACCTGGCCTCCAGGAAGTGAGTACGGGACATCTGCTATAGTGTTGCACAGGCTACCCTCTGAACACTATGATACCTTCACTGGGCCACTGTAGCAAGGGCAAAGGGGCTGGTGAGGATGGCTGCCCTTCCCTCCCCTGTCTCCACCTATAACTTGAGTCCATCAAGCCTGGGGTGAAGGAGGGGGAGTTTGGTGGCTCCCTGGGAGTAGCCACAGCACTGACAGTGCTCAGGAGACACCAGGGGAGGAGGGGCAGGACAGGAAGTGTCACTAATCTGACTCATTCAGATTAGTGAGAAGGCAGGGAGAAGGAGAAGAGGAGAAGGCAGGGCCAAGCCCTTCCCTCTGGCCCTGTTTCAGTAGGTCTGAGTTGAGACCATGGGTGGGGTGCAGAGGAGTCCACTGGATTCTCAAAGAGGGGGACAGAGGAGAAAGAGATCAAAGGGAAGGGGCTTCTCTGCCACCTAGACTGACAGCAGGGTAGGTGGCCTCAGTGCCCCTCTAGGACTCGGCTAGCATCAAAATATGCTACTCTGACTCCATGGGACAGTGAGAACCCCAGGACAATGGGGCGAGGAAAGGTCTTGTCCTGCAGTGTTGCTTAGAGTCCTGGAGACAAAGGGAAACCTGTCAAATTTGCCACAAAGGAGGTTAGGGAAGCAAAGGCTGCTGGGAGCTAACGAATGCTCATTTCCTTTTCATCCACAACATAGAATCTGAATACTGCTGGGGTCCAGCTAAAAACTTCCTTGGCGTCCCTCACAGACAGGGCAGCCACCTGAGACAGTAAAGGTCATGTTGGCAGGATTGCAGAGTGGGACTCCAGGAGAGCACTTTGAACAAAGTACAGACAGCAGGCAGGGACTTTGCCCTGGGCCATCCTTGGTTTCCGCCTAGAGTACAGGTGGGATGCTGGATGTAGGCAGCCATCCTATGACCACTGGGCAGCAACCCATTGCAGACAGATTTCCAGGAAAGCAGATCCTGCAGGTGTCCAGGATTCACCTAATTGCTTACTGGCACCACATGACGTCAACGGGACCCTCCCTCAGTGAGAGATAAGGCCCCTAGTTTCCTGGCAGCTGTGACTCTCAGCTCGATGCCATTTCTAGCTGGCAAGGGAAGGGTGTGAGACTGGTACCTGAACCCACAGTTCCTAGAACAGTCTCGCTTTAGAGGGTACTAAATTGGGGGTTTTCAGGAGTGGCTGTGGTCCTACTGGGCTCTCAACCTGAAACCGACCTGGTACCAGTCTTCCCTCTGTCCCCCAGTAGAAAAGAGAAAAGCATCCTTTTCCCTCTGTCAGACCCTTTTTTTCTGTCTGGGCTCAGATATCATCTCTTGGGGACACGCTCAGGACAAAGGGCACATTCCTGGGTGTTGGGCTCACACATCTGCTCCTGGCTGTGGCTAAGGTGGATCCCAGTTTGAATGGTGCTCCACTGGGCACAGCAGGGACCCTTTGATCACAGCAGCTCCCTGGAGTCTAATTTCATGGCTGGCACAGGCTGGTACTCTATAGAGTGAGTATTAGAAATGAATGAATGAAGAAATGAGTGCAGGGTGATCTGGGCATTGGAGAGAGTTCTGGGGGCAGCCTGAGGACACCCTGAGGAACTCCTGGGGTGAGTTGGAAGACAGATAGTGTGGGGGAGCCAGCAAGGCCTCTGCAGACCTTGCTGTGCTCTCAGTCTCAGGCAGTAGGACCTACAGATCTCAGTGCTGCTGGTACTGCGGGCTCCTGCCCAAAGTAGCCCTCATCGAGCAAGACATGCCTACCCTGCCCTCTCCCAGGCTGCTCTGGCCCCAGGTATCATGGCTCAGGATTACCAAAGAGGATCAGCTCAGAGGGAGCTGGGAAGAGACTCTCAGCTGAGTCACAGTGTTCCATTTAGAGGTCTGGGGCTTAGAGCCGGCCCATCTAGCCTTGATCTCAGGGTGCTTTCAGAATGGACTGTGTCCTCTCAAATCTTTACCTGTGCTCCCTCTTGAAACATCTAAGTGCCCCACAGGCAACCCAAGACTGGGTCCTAATGCCAAGGCTCCTTGGGAAAAAGCACCTGGCAGGTAGTGAGCTCAACAGTGATGGAGGAAGCTCCAGGCTGACCTGGGACATAGGCAGCCAGAATGCTCAACACTCACACTGCTAGGACAGAGCCTCAGGGTCTCAAAGGAAAGATCAAGGGGGTCTTGTTATGCATGTAGCTCGTGCTAGATGACAATGATGCATCCAAGAAGGTGTTGAGCCCAGAGATGGTGTTGGGGTCCTTCCTGTTGCCCAGAGCCACATGCTCATTCTTCTGGGTCTCCAAAAGGCCTCTGTCTGATGCCTGGCCCAGCTCTACTCTCCTCAAGCCAGCTACAGCCACTTCCTCCAAAAAGCCTTCCTTGGTTTCCCAGTCTTACTGAATCTGTCCTCTCTTTTTGTTTAGGATCAGGGTGCTTGTTGGTTCCCAGGACCAGAGGCCTGAGACAGAGTAGTCTCACCAATAGCCCCTGAAGGATCTATCATGAGCTGTAGTAGGTTCTCTCACATACTGCCTGGACGGGACTGCCTAACAGGACTGACAAGCTCAGGTGGCTCTGGTCTGCAGGTATTACTTTTAGGTGCTGGCTCAACAGAGCCAAGCTGCCCCTCTCAGTGACCGTGACCATTGCTCTGCACTGAACAAGGTGCATCCCCAGGTCTCAGGTTTAAGGCCAGAGCAGTCTCTGGAGCAGCCTCTTCTTGCCTGAGGCTCTTTGGTAGTCTTCAACAATGACAACTTCTGCCTAGTATCCTCAGGACCCATCCAGCTGTGTCTGACTTTGGCTACAACTCCAGAATCTGATGCCCTGAGACCAAGGACAGCAGCCTCTAGCCCCTCCTCAGCCTGTCCACCATACCGGCCTGCTGAGTCCTGGTCAAGCCTGGCATGTAGGAACCAGAGCTGGAGGAGGACCACCTTCAAGAGTGGCTTCCAGGAATCCATGGGAAAAGCCACCTCTAGAAGGTACCAGCCCATTTCTACTGTTGAATAATTAACATCTAAATCTCTATCCCTTCTGCATGACTCAGCTCTGGAGCCTCAGACCAAGTCACACAGACCAGATCACAGTTGCCCAGGCCCTTCCATGCCTGCAGCCCTCACCTCACTGGCTACTAAGTACGGATGCAATGCATTCACATTCCAGAAGTGTCTATGCCACATAGCACCAAGCCTCTGTAAATTGTCATTTGATACCAGAATGAAGTTTCCTTCTGGTTAAAAAAGCAAATGACAAAATAAAACAAAAATCAAGCCCATGCTAAGATTTCCTGGCCAGCATCTTAAGTAGGAACAACTGTATACTCACAGTGCTAGAACCTGGGCCAGCCCAGGGCTTTAGAGACCTACCTGATTCTTGAATTTTGTTGATGGTGGCAGAGATGCCCTTACAGGGATTGTTTTGCTGTCCTGAGACCACAGCCCTCCCTAGACACTCTTCTCTAAGGGTTGAGGTGGAAGCTGGGCCCCAGGGCTTTCTGGCCACCATGTGGCCAGCAGAGGCCAAGTGAGGAGACTTATAGAGTAAGTGTATGTGTGTGCACCCACCCTGGAGCTGCATGGGGCTTCATGCCTCAGGCACATACATCCTGAAGGCACTGGCAAGAGGAGAGCTGAGTCGGGGATCAGGATGACAAATAAAGCAGTGCAGCCCCATCCAATGTGGTAGCGCCCTCCAGACCTGCTGCCCTCAACCCCAGAGGGTAGGGCCTCCCCAGCATGGAGGTGGAGGTCATGGGCTGGCTGGGTGGAGTTCTGGACTCTACAGCAGCACAGAAATGAACCCACAGTCCAGCAGCTGAACACAGGGAAGGTAGGAAGCCTCGACCCTCACTGAATCAAAGCCAAAAGACCCTGAAAATGATAAGAAGTATAGAGAGCCCTCCCCAGGAATCTTATATTTGTAATCCCATGAAAAGTTATTGGAGGGGCTGGGGATTTAGCTCAGTGGCACAGGGCTTGCCTTGCAAGCGCAACATCGTGAGTTCGATTCCCGGTACCAGGGGAAAAAAAAAAAAGAAAAATTATTGGAATCCTAGCTGGTTAATTCCAATCTACCACTTACAGTGCAACCCATGGCAAGAATGAAGATATTAAGGCATATTTGTAGTTATGGGGAGCCAAGGGGTCCTAAGTCCAGCTGCAATGATGGCCATTTATTCATTCATGAAGGAGTGGCTTGAAGATGAGTAACTGTGAGAATCATGGGAAGTAGGTGAGCGCTATGAGCTGGGCTAGGTAGAAGGCCTGAAATCACCTCTGCAAATGCAAAGAAGGATATGCAGAAAGAGTAATCTGCATAACACAACTGAGATAGTATCTAATATTTTGGGGTCGGTGCTTCAGCTCTGATGTATAATCTTTCAAGCCCCCCAGGAAGTCATAGCCTCTATCTGGAGGCTGGATCCCAGCGGACAACATGGAGCATTGGCTCAACCTCCCCTTGGCCCCTAGAAGCTCTCAAATATAGACTTCCCAGAACCTCTTTGCCCAGAGTCTCTAGCAGGCCCAGGTTCGATGCTATGGACTCTAGCACTGTCCACCCGCACTGCTCTCCGCTCTGTTGTACACAGGGCCTGATGGTGAGGACCACACCTGTAACTACAGGTGAGCCGCCGCCCTTCTGCAGGGGCTTCTGGGACAAAACCACTACATTATTCTGCAGAAAAATCAGTTAGCTAGTAAATAATTTAAGGCATGATTACATATTTGAATAATAAAAATGCAATACAATGCAAAAATGCAATATAAGCACAATTTCTATACATTTTGAAGGTAAATAATTTTATTTTGATGAAATGTATATACAATTCACCATTTTAATCATTTTTAAGTGTACAGTTCAGTGAAGCAAATATATTCATAATGTTGTATGACAATCACCACAGGAGTTCCCAGAACTCTTTCCATCTTGTAAAATTAAAATCCATACTTATTAAACTCTAGCTTTCTATTTTCCCTCCCTAGCAATCTCTTTCTTTCTTTGTCTCTGTCTCTGTCTCTATCTCTGTCTCTGTCTCTCTTTCTCTGCCATTGGACTATTCCAGAGACCTCACAAAAAAAGTATCACACTGTATTTGGTTATTTATATATGTCTCATTTCACTTAGTACAATGTCTTCAAGATTCATCCATGTGATAGCATGTGCCGGAATTTCCTTTGTTGTGAAGCTGAATAATATTCTATTGTACGGATGCCCACATTTTGTTTATTCACTTATCCACTGGTGGACACTTAGGTTGCTTCTACCTCTTGCTCACTGTGCACACTGCTGCTAGGAATATAGTCGTAAAAATACCTCTTTGACACCCTGACTTCAATTTTGGGGGTCTGTATTTGGAAGTGGAATTGTTGGATCATGTGGTAATGCTATGTTTAACTTTTTTATTGGTTTTGTTTTGTAGTACTAGAGATTGAACCCAGGGACATCCACTGGGCTACCTCTAGGTATTTTATTTTATTTTATTTTATTTTTTTATTTTATTTTATTTTATTTTAGTACCAGGAATCAAACTCAGGGCCTTGCACTTGTCAGGCAGGCAGTGTGCCACTGAGCTACATTCCTAGCCCTTCTTTTATTTTTTTGAGACAGGGTCTTACTAATTTACTAAGTTCCCCAGGCTGGGCTCAGACTTGGAATTCTCTTGCTTCAGCTTCCAAAAGTGCTCAGATTACATGCATGTACCATTATTTCCAGCTTTGTGTGTAACTTTCTGAGGAACCACCAAATTGTTTTCCACAGTGGCTGAACTTTTCCATCAGCAGAGCACTAGTTCCAATTTCTTTACATCCTCTTCAATACTTGCTATTTTTCTTGTTGCTGTTGCTTTAAATAGCCATCCTAATGGGTGTGACTGCTAAACAGAGCAGCTTTGACTTTCATTTCTCTAATGATTCGTGATGCTGAGCTCTTTCTGTGCTTATTGGTCCACTCATGTCCTTTGATCATTTCTGACTTGTCCTGAGCTTTAGTTTTCTGTATTAAATGTATTGTTTATCTGAAATTTTAGGATACAGCATGAAACTTTCAAGAAATTGTTCCTAGCTGGTTGCTGTAGACCACATCTGCAGATCTCACTGTTAGTTAAAATCTAGGCATTGGGTCCACATCACCTAACTTGATGCCCAGCTGAGCTTTGGCACAGCTGCATACTAAGTAGGGAGCACATGTCAGGCTGAAAGGCCAGGCTACAGCACCTCTAGGGTGGGTGCTGCCCAGGAAAAGCCCATGTGCAAATGCAGAAGCCAAGCCTCTGGGAGTCTCAGGGGCTCAAAAGTCACTTTAAACTGTGTCAAGTCCAACACCAGGGTCACTCTAACCACCCCATCCCACTTTAACTTCTAGGCTTCTGAGAAAATGAGGATTCCGAATAGTTTTACCAGGAAGTAGGAGAAATATACAAAGATACCTTAGAAATAAATAAGAGAGTTTAAACATTGGTTTTTTCAATGGGTAAAATTGTTAACTCACAGGAGAAAATCAAATACCTTAATAAACATGAGCAATGCTTGATCCCACCAGTAATGCTGGGGCAGGAGATGACTTGAGCTCAGGAGTTCAAGAGAACCTGAGCAACATAGTAAAACCCTGTTACACAACAAGAAACTGGAGCTTGCCTTCTAGGTGCCTGAGTGCAGCCCACCACCAGCTTACAGAGCATCCAGAATCCAGAGCTTTGCTGAGCCAAGGCCACCCTCTTCCAGTGAGGATCGAGCACTCTACAGGTGCCACAGCCTGGCTTGACATGTACTGCCTGTTCTGGAGTGTGCCCTTGAGTTGGCAGAGCCTGTGTCTGACCTGCCCAATACCTGCCCCATCTTTCACATCTCCCCAATTGTGTCTCGGTGCTTGCTAGCTTCTTGGAGGACCCAACACACCCATACACACATGCACATGGTGCCCAGGTCAGGGGTGGGGCTGATAGAAGGTAAAGTGCCACAGATGACTGGGAGGAAACTGGCAACTTGTATAAATGCCTTAGGATGTGCATCTCATGCTGCCCCCCTGCCCCAGTTCCACTTAGGGAAGCTGTTCTAGGAAAATAACCACAGATTTTCATACACAGTTTGTCAGAAGGAGACTTCGTGGCACTGTTTATAATAGCCTGAACTTGAAAGCCTCCTAAATGTCCAACTGTGGAGGATCTGGCTCCACCCACACAGTGGAATGTTGCACGATCATTCAAAAGGACCTTGAGGCGGCATATTTTTCCATGGGAAAGTGCCTTCACGTGGCATCTGGCGAAAGGGCAGGTCGTACAGCAAACCCCTAGTGCAGGCCAGCTTGGGGCTGCTGTCACACACAGCTCCTTATGCCTCCTCATGCCTCTGCAGGGAGGCACAGGGCTAAGAGAGGTCAAATCACTTGTCAAGGCCCTGTGGTCAATAAGGAAGAAAGCCTGAGGTCTGGCTTTACTGCACCCCCACAAGAAAGAGAGAGGAGGAGGATAAGGACAGCCACTCTCTCTGGGGAGGAGGATCAGGGCAGTAAATGTCCTTCTAACTGAACTGATGTCCTCTGTGGTTTCTACATGAGCTATGTAGTGCTCTTAATGTTAAGAAAAGGAATGAAAAGGCATGGCTTTTATTCCAATAGCATATTTGTCATTTATTTTAAATTTTATATAAAATATCTTCTTTCAAACAATTCTTTCTAGTCATCTATGTTTTGTAACTGGCCACTTAGTCCTTTATATCAGAGCCTTCGAAGTGTCCTCATCTGCACCCACTACCCCAGGTCACCCTCCCAGGGAGGGTCAGCTCTTTCAGCAGTGCAGACACGCCCCACTAGGGCGACTCAACACAAAATAACAGAAACATTGGGATGGCCAAGACTCAGGAGCCAGAAATGTATTACATGAGCCCTACAGTGGATATCAGACAGCTATTAAATCCTATTGTTTTGTTTCATTTTTTTGTCTTTTTTTTGAGACAAGGTCTCACTACGCAGTTCAGGCTGGCCTTGAGCTCACTTTGTAGCTCAAGCTGGCCTCCAACTCATAACAATCCTCCTACCTCAGCCTCTTGAGTGCTGGGATTACAGGTGTGCACCACCACGCCTGGCTAAATCTTATTGTTTTAAAGAAATTTCAACCCATGAAAAAATATGCATGAAATGATGTTGCATCTGGATTTATTTTAACCCCCCCCCCCGTTCCACAAATATGCACAAATATGTGTGTTTGTCTGTCCCTCCAAAAAATATATACATATACCACAGTGGTAACTGTGATTTATCTCTAGTGAATGTGACTGTGGATGATTTTAATTTTTTAAGGCTTTTTCCCCCTTATATTTTCTTAATAATGTACAATGAACTGCTGCTACTTTCAAAATGGAACAGAACAGAGCAAGAAAATGAACCAGAGCTGGCTGACCAGGAATACTAAGCACGGGTTGGGGCCTGCGTGTCTGGGAGCTGTGTGTTTATGGCCTGCACTTGGAGACAGGCTCTCCAGGCTTCCAGGAAGAGGCAACAGCATTTCCTATAAATCCACACACATCTCAGTATGATCTGAGTGGGACCAATACTGAACCTGAGCAATTGGATTGAACGCACACAGAGCAACAGCCCTGAACACTGAGGCCTGTCACCAATGAGCATAATTGTCCTTTTCAGGGGTGTGCCGAGGGGGTCCTTTGAGGTCAGGAGCATTGTGCCATGCCCAGTGGGTTCCATCCGGTTTTGTACTTTCTCAGAGGAGGACAGCCCTTTTCCCCTCATTCTCATACATTGCCCTCTTGTAGATACACTGGGAAATCCCCCTGGGAAATGGGTGGACCTGGGCAGTCCCAATGATTCCACCCCTCCTCAGAAAGCTTCCCCGGCTCTAACCACTCCTTTGGGGTTGGACTGGGAGTAACACTCCTGCCTGTCTTTACTGCCTATCTCTTCTGCACACAGGGGGGCTCTGGGCTTGAGGGGAGCGGGGAGCGCCAGAGTTCCTGGCAGCCTCTGCACTTCCCAGTGGTGTGCAGCAGGACCCAAACCCCAGAGGGCCCTTGTGACCTCTTTATACACTGGTTAAATGTGAATGGCTCTCCTCGAATCTCGGTTTTCCGCATCTTGAATCTTGGCTTTCACAGTGAGCATCATGAAGTCTGTTGGCCAGGGCCTGTGTGAGTAAATGCAAGTTGCCTGCTAGCTGAGTACGTGTGCGAGAGCACAGGGACCCTGATAGGAAATGGGTAAATCATTGAACCAGCTATTCTTCTCAAGATCTGTTAAAAACAAGGCCATGGGTCACTCCAGGGATCCTTGAGGTCTAGCTGGCTCTAGGGCAGTGCAGTAGTGGGCCTGGGTCTTCCCTTATCCATCCTGCCGGTGGACCCAGGACAGTAATGTCAGGAAAAGCCCCAGCAGTGCCCACTGGTCTAACCCCTCAGTGCTGGGGTGGTCTTAAGTGGGAACCTTGCTCTTTTTTCCCCTCTACAGAGGAACTTTGGTGTGAAAAGCCTGTGACAGGGAAGGGCCAGGGTGGCGCAGACATGGATGTGCCAGATTGCACCATCTCGTGGCACAGGGGCTGCCCTTTTGCCTGCCAGGCGGAAGTACCCTTCAGGATGGTCAGTGGGCAAATCTGAACAATCTAAGTTAAATTCAATTCTAAATTCAAGTACAGCTTGAATTTCAGATCAACAACAAATAATTTTCTTAGTAAAAGTGTGTCCCTTACAATATTTGAAACACATTTATATCATTGTTGACCAGAATTTCAAACTTAACTAGGGAATGCAAGATTTTAGTATGCAGCTGTCCCTTCCTGCCTTCAGCTCCCTCTGATCTTTGAGGTGTCTTGATCCAAAACTGCTGCCCCAATGACCCAGATCCAGGATGGAGAAGACATCTCAAGAGACCTAGGGGAAAGGCAGCAGCAGAAGGGTGGGGGTGGTGCTCCTAGCCTGGAAATGCCACCCTCCCCTCCCCAGCCTCACTACTGGGCCTTTAGAAGAATCAGGGTCTTCCAGTTTTCCTGTGCCTGGGAAGAACTAGGGAGGCCTGGGGAGACCTGGGGAGACCTGGGGAGACCTGGGGAGACCTGGTTCTGTCACCCACTTCTAAAGGCCATCCAGAGGGAGAGGGGTCTTCAGTCTTTTCCTCTGAAGGCCTTCTACTGACTAGAGGAGGCCCAGCACATGATGGAGCGGGATCTGCTTTATTCAGTGTCACCTAATGAGACTATCATTGTCATCTTTAAAAAAACACCTTCACAGCCACAACTAGCCTGATGTTTGACCAAGAGTTGAGCACAGCGGCCCAGCAAAATTGACTCATAAAACTAACCATCACAACTAAGCTGTGGTCTGACTACTGGTGTCCCTCCACATGCAGATGATGGAACTTCACCCCTAAGATAGGGGTCCTTTGGGAGGTGATTAAGTCATGAGCGCTCTGCCCTTACAGCAGGTCTTGAGGGAAGCTGTTTATTCTTCCTTGCCCTGTGAGGATGTAGTGAGATAGCACCATCTTAAAATCAGACAGCGGCCTCATCAGACATAATCTGCTGATGCCCTGATCTCAGATTCTCAACCTCCCAAATCGGGAGCAATAAATTTCTTTTTTTTTTTTTTTGGTTTTTCTCCGGTACCAGGAACTGAACTCACGACCTTGCACTTGCCAGGCAGGCGCTTGGGAGCAATAAATTTCTATTATTTATAACTTCTTCAATCTAAAGTATTTTGTTATAGCAGCAGGAATGACCAGGACAACAACCAAAGCTCTTCTCAGGTTCTGGCAGGCCCTGGGAATGGTGCCCACTCTGTCTGCCCATGACTGGGGGCCCTGCCTCTGCTTGCTTATGGTACCCATTCTGGGCCATGGGTCAGACACTGCAGAATCCCCTGACCCACCCCATCTACATGGACATTGCCAGGCCCCCTTCCAGCTGCCATCTGGATTCAAGGATGCTATGCCTGACCTGGGGTCCAAGGTGCTCACATCATTTGGAACAAAGACCGGTACTCCAGAGCCACAGAGAGGCTCCTGGAGCTGGTAAACTTGTTGTTCAGCTAGGCTCCAGCATCACATAACTAACTGCGCCCCTCCCCAGAAAATGTGTGTGTGGAAGCCGGACAGTCTACTGCAGAGACTTTCTGCAAGAGAATCATTCCTCAGCCTCTGCCCTTTCAATTCCTGCTCTGCGAGGCACACAGGGGCGGGGCAGCGAGCAGCCAACTGACAAATGCCACGGCGTTTATGGAGTGTGCCCCGGCAGCCCACGTGGTCAGCAGAGGGCCCAGAGCCCCCGCCGGGATGGTGGTTCTGCGAAGTGGTGTTGGCTGCAGGAGCTATTCATTCTTGTCAGCTTCAAGTTGATCTCTTTTATGCATTTAGCCCAACACTTAAAGGGGAAAATGTCCCTGTTTAAATGTTAACAATGTAAATTCTGCAGGTTTTAATTCTTCTTTCATCTGCCTTCAAGGCAGACATATTCCAGTTAGCAGAGAGGGAAATCTATATATTGGATAAAACTTGCAAATCTGCATCTCCGTCAGGGACCAGTCCACATCGGGTCTGTCCCCGGAGCTTGGGAGCAGGTTGCGGGGAGGGGAGGGCCGCAGGAAGACTGGGTGGGATGAGGGGCTGCCTCATCAATCTCCATCACTGTCTGCTCTTCTCTCTGCTAGTCACTCCCTTCCAGCCAGGGCCCAGCCCCCCACTTGCCTCTGCTGGACATACAGCCATGTCTGCAGCCTAGACAAAAGGTTCGTGTGAGCTCACTGGGGATACCACGGGCCCTCAGAGCAGTCCCAGCCCTGGTGCTCAGTAGCTGCCCTGTCTTTGTGTGTGTGTGTGTGTGTGTGTGTGTGTGTGTGTGTGTGTGTGTGGAGGGGGTGTTCAGGCACTCTGATGGCAATGTAGGGTAATATCCAGATCTGGCAAAGGTTGAGCCTCTCCTGATCTTTTCATTCTGCCCTGTGCCCAACCAACATGCCTGGAGAACAGGCTGCTTCTCCTGGGGCCTGAGCCATGGCGGAGGAGCAGAGGTCGTGTCACAGACTGGTCACAAAGCCACTGTACTCAGACATCCTTTGTCCCCTTCTCACCACTGCCTTCACCGAGGCGGGCCCTGAGGGCAGGTGTACCAATAGAGCACCTGGTCACTTGCTCTCTGGTCAGCTGGTGACATCTACGCCTGTCTCCTTCAGCCCCTGCCCCTGCATCTCCAGGGGAATGGCCCCAAAGCTTGCCCCATCCTGCTCTCCTGAGAAGACTCCTGAGGCTCTGCCATGGTTTACGTTCCAGCCCTGCTGGGGACAGCCCCACCATTCTGTAGCCTTAGCTGCCCCCCAACCCTACATCCCTGAGCCTGCAGGCATTGCTGACAGTCTGCTGGGAACTGGCTCTGGACTCACCTCCACTGCAGAGCCTTCCCTCAGCTTGTCACACTTCCTGATTTGGATGCATCTGGGCAGGACCAGGAGGAGGAGCCATTCCCTAGTTGCAGCAATCTGGCTATGCAACTCTGCCTCCCTTCCCAGGAAGTCCCTCCCTCCCAGCACCAGCACTGGCCTCCCACACGAACTCCAGGTTCTGCTCAGACAGTGCTTGGCTGGAGTCTCCTCCTCCAGAAAGTCCTCCCTGAACCCCCAGGGTATGCAGTTCCTCCTTCACTCCCACCTTTCCCGTCAGAGCTGATTGCCTGAACGAAGCATCAGGTGTCTGATGACCCAGGCACCTGAGAGCACCAACGAGATGGCCACTGTCCTTGGCCCATCTTGGTTCCCTGAAGCCTGAGTCTGATCACTCAGGTTTACTGAACAAATGACTGAACAAATGAATGGGGTGTGTGTAGCATGGGGGTCTTTGGGGCCTTGCAGGTTTCTAGGTACCACAAGACAGTGCCCTGCCTTGCGGGTCACTTACCCTCTGTGGACAGACCCCTGGGCTGGAAAGGGGCATTAAGGACAGATGTTCTGACGTGGCTTGCTCTGGGACAATTCTGTCCTTGGTTCCTCACAGGTGCTGGTACCCCAGGCTTCAGAATAAACCCCAAGCGTTTCCCTGCTGGGTACAGCCCCAGTCCCCCACCCCATGTCTGGTCTGCGACTATGCTTTTCCTAGAAATAGGGAGGGTATCATGCAAGGCCACCAGAGGGGTACCCCAGCTGTGCTTCCCACATGCACAGCCTCAAGTAGGAGCCCCATGGTCAGACAGACCCACAATCCCTGTATTCTAGAATACAAGGCCCAGCTCCCATCACTCTATCTTCTTTGCTTGGCCCCAAGGTCCCTGGCAAAGTAAGGGCCACCTTCGTGCTGCCTCTGAAATTGACAAGTGGCCCCAGCATTCTCAAGGGCTCTGGACCAGATCTGGGCTCCACCCCCGTGATGGTGCCTGGCTCCCACTGCTGTTTGCTAGTGGCAGTTTACCGGAATGAAGGCTCAGGGCTTTGTGGAGGTTGGGGATATTGTTGCTGACAAGCAAGCTTGGAGGTAGGTAGGTGGGACTACAGTCAGAACCCCTGCAGCCTGCAGAGACACTTGGAACACACACATCAAACAGAAGTCCCAACATACATGCAAGAAGATACATACACGCACACAAGCAGGCACAGACCCAGGACACTCAGACCTATTTCTCATGAAGACCTGCAAACATAGGTTCCTTGGATAGTGTCACTTATACCCCCCCTCATGAACACACATGCACACACCTGCCCTGCACATCCCCCACTCTCACACCACACGTCTTCCCACCTGGGTGTCCCCCGCCTACATCCACTGCAGCCCTGAGGGGAACAGGCACACAGGCCTGGAAGCTGGCTGCAGTTTCCTAGGAAACGCTGTCACCACTGTGGCATCACAGAGCCTGGGAGGCCTCCAGTACGTGCCTGACAAGCCCTCAGTGCCCACCATGGGGCTCATGCAGCCTGTGGGCGTGCGATGGATAAAGAAGAGATGCCCAGTTCAAAGGCCTGGGTAGGCAGGAGGCGATGGGGCAGGTACAGCTCACGCCTACCCCAAAGTCCCTGCCTCCACTCAGCACCCTGTCCCAGGTTCGTAGGGGAAGGAAGCTTCTGATCTGCTGAACTTTTCCAGGTCTGCAGTGACTATAGGGTAGAATTCCTTCATGAGATATCTGCCCTTCTAGAGATAAAAGCAGCTGGTGCAAGGAAGGAACTGAAAGAGAATGATTCCTGGAGCCCAGCTCCTGGAAAGAAGGCAGGACAAGGACTGAGAGCTACAGTCCCAGCATACAGGGAAGAGGCTGACGGCTCTGGCAAGGGGTCCAGACTAGAGCCTCATTTCCGGGATACAGTGCTTGTCCTGGATCTGTACTGGAGAGGGACGAGAGGCCACTTCCCAAGACCCTTCACTGTCTTATGAGCAACCTTGGGAGTGCATCTAGGTACCTATATGTTAATGGGACCCAGGCAAGACCAAGAGGATGAGAAGGCTCCTGCTCATGTCCTGAATATGTGGAGGGGAAGGTTCATGCTCTCCCACAGCCACCAGGTCAGAGCTTGCAAGGCATGCTGGGGACTTCCACTGGAGCTCTATGGGGAGCAGAAACAGTGCCTGGGAGGTGTGGACACCAGTGAGGAGTGCATGAAATCAAAGTCATAACTATGGAAAAACCTCCAGCATACCCTGTACAATGACTTCTTTGGTTAGAGCCAGCCCCCACTGTAGAGAGACTGGTGGTCTCTATAGAAGGGATGGGGACACTTAGAAAATAAACCCCAACTCCACTTCCCTTTTGCACCAAGTGCCCAGTTCCAGAGAGGCAAGCACTCCTGGGGAGGCAGGCCTAGCTGCCTGACCTTTGTGAACTCAAGCCTGGCTGCTTAGGCTGGCCCCAAGCCCCTGGATCTGGTGGGAGGGAAGGGAACATACGTGGTCCTTGGAGGAAAGAGATCAAAACAACTGGGGAAGAAAATACTATGAGCTGACAAGGACAGGAGCATGAAAACAGAAGAGGGCCTGGCCAGAGGGCAAGGAACAGAGACCCTGGGTAGCCACCCAGACTGAACCCAAGCTGAGGGCAATACCACTGGGTGCTGGCAGAGCCCTTAGGGCCGCAAAGCCAAGGCTCCTGTCCCTTGAGGCCCACTTCCCCCAAAAGATGGCATTCTCCCTCCTCTGGACCTGTGTGGCCACTTACAAGCACACATTTCCCAAGGGGCAGGGCTTGCTGACCAAGAGCCATGTCCAGCCGCAGCCCACACCTGTTCTGCCTGGCTTGTCTGCAGTGCGGCAGAGACTGTCCCTGCCTCAGGAAGCCTCCCACACAAGGGCATGAGGAGTCTGTAAGACTGTGATGGTGTTGGCGTATGGACAGTGGTGGTGATGATGATGATGGAGGGTGGGAGTGATGACGATGATATAAAGGTAGTGGTGATGATAGAGACACAGGTACATGGTGGTGGTGGTGACAGTGATAGTGATGAGGATGATGGTGGTGCTGTGTCTGAAGCTAACTTTTTAGACCTTTAGCCTGCAGTCAGCAGTGCCCTCTGACACTTGCTGGGCACCCAGAGCACCTACTCACTGGCTCTTCTCCTTCCTTGTCCAGGGTTTCTCACAGTCACTTTCTCCATCACGGAACGCATTAAAATGCAGCTGCCATGCCTGCATTAATCACACCCCCTTTCTCAGAGCCTAATCAACTTCTAATTAACCCTGTTTCTGTCAGTGTGAGATAACTGAATTCACTCCGAGTCTTTCTGTGGATGGAACAGTTGGAGCCCACCTGGCTACTTGTGACGGTACAGATCTTAAAAATAACATGCTTTGGTTTTGAACACATATTTTGCTTTGCTGTTGTGTTGTTTTGTTTTTGTGGGGCTGGGGATGAACGCAAGGTCGTACAAATGCTAGGCAAATGCCCTACCAGTAAGCCACACCCTCAGCCCTGAAAACGTGGTTTTGGTCTGTTAGTATATGTTCTGATTCACAAGATTTCATTGCTTAGTTCATAAGGACAACAAATTTGGACAAGAAAACATGGCATCTTTGTTTTCATCAAGCTCTGATTGAAATAGCATTTCCTTCCATGAGGCATAGGAGCATCCCTGCAACTTTGTCTCTGACAGAAACACCGATGTGTTCATTTCACTTTACAGTTATTGCTGATATTTCCAAGGCTGTCCACTTTCCTCCACACCTCATGACCCCGAGGCTGTCAGATGCTGGGCTTTGACACGCAGCGCACTGTGGGGTTCACACGCTGCCTTTTTGCACCTGTGTCACCAATATTTTGACAACTATTTCACTGTAACTGGTTTGCTTTGTAGCCCTCTGTGTTTCTGCTTATTTAAAACAGTAACAGGCAGCATGTGGGGCAGAGATACTCTTCCCTAGGATATTGTGATCATGGGAACACAACGCTGTGTGCTTGTCAAACCCCACAGGAAGTGCAACACCAAGAGTGCACCCTCATGGAAAGGATGGATGTTCACTGATGACAGTATGTCTATATCGGCTCATCAATTATACCAAAAAAGCCACACCTTGCAAGAGGTAGATAACAGGGGAACTGTGTGAGGTACATGGAATCTTTGGTACTATCTACTCAATTTTCCGTAAGCCAAAAACTGCTGTAAAAATAGTCTATTAAATTTTAAGAGCCTATTCATTATAAAAACAATACATTCTAGGATGTCAAAGGTCCACCTCTGGAGCACTGTAAGAGCATGGGGACAGCAGGCCCCTCACCAGCAGGCCTGTAGCTCATACACATCAGATCAGGGGAGTGCTGCTTATCTCTGCACTGGGGAGTGGGTTGGACGCCCTGGGCCACCACAAACCCAAACACTCTCACTAATTCCAGCCACAGGACAGCAAATACCTGTGGGGGCAGCTGCATGGAAGGAATGATCATGCTGAAAATGTACCTTAGCACTGATACAACTCACACGCACACACACATACACAGGTACACACATGCATATGCACATACAGGCACATATACATAGGAACACATGTGCACACACACATACATGTGCCCAATATCAGCCAGTGGCCTCACGCTTCAACACATCTGGCATATTCCATTCCCAGCTTTGAGGATCTGAAATTGTTTTTCACCTAAATATTTTCCATTCTGAACACACACAGGGTTTAATCTCAGTCATTATATTCAGAGTAATTAAACCAAAAACTCATTTCTGCTTTTTTTTGTGTGGGGATGCTGGGAATTGAACCCAGGGCTTTATGCATGCTAAGCAGTCGTTGTACTACTGAGTTACATCTTCAGACTCCTCCCCATATTTTATCTAGAGACACGGTCTTACTAAGTTGCTAAATTGCCCCCTTAGGCCTCTAACTTGTGATCCTCCTGTCTCAGCCTCCTTAGTAGCTAGGATTACCACATTCATCACCACACCAGATAAAAAGCTCATTTCTGGAAAAAGACAAGGTATTTTGAGTTTGTGCATCAATATTTAACATCTGCCTAACATTCTGGATACTGCCCTCGTGGGTAAAATAATTTCTACTCCCAGTAAACACTGATCCAACTGCAAAACCTGAGGGAGGGTGGAATAGTCTCATATGAAATATCAGCCAGGCTGCCAGTCTGGGATACATGGTTTGATAGGATTGTTTCCTTCCCCATTTTAAAATCTCAGCACTAAATTCAGCTCAATAATCAGGCTAACTTATTAGCCTGCTCTAGAGCAAATGTGCTTGAATCTAAACCTTAACAATTAAACAGCTCAGGGGGAAATGTATAACCTGAGAGCCAGGATTCCACCAAACCGAGGAGCATGTGGTGTTTGTGGGCGGGTGCTGCAATGAGCAGGAGTTTTGCTGTATGTGGTGCGACAGTACAGAACACCTACAATCAGTGTCACTGCATGGAAAGCAGGCTGGGCTTCCCTTTCTGCAGAAAGCAAGCTGTGTGTAATGAAACTGCAGACATTAGGGCCACCAAGAGTAGTGCGAAGCAGGGTAAATGCCATGTGCTGGGGCCTGCCTGTGTTGTGCTCACCTGAACAGACTGTGGGCACATGAACAGGCTCTCAAGCCCAGAGGCAGGTAAAGAAGACCAGTCCAAGGAAGATGGCACCTCTGGGATGAACCTGCTCTATTCTGCAAGAGCACACTGCCTGGGCCCCACAGCCAAACAGAGCCATGGACAAACTGCAGGAGTGGGCTGCATATCTCCTTGCTCTCCTCCCTCCTGTGGGACAAGCTCTGATGGAGTTCTGCTCACCACATGGGCAACTGCAGTTAAGGACCATCCCAAGGGGCTGGAGCAGCCACAGAGAGACGGATGATGCAAATGTGGTTCTGAATAGCACCTGCAGTTGAGGAACCTGAGTACTGGGATAGGGCCCTGCAGGAGGCCCCATTCCTGCCAACTGCCCTCTTAGCACTTGCTCTGGTGGGGCAGGGTAGGTACCCCAGAATCTAGCAAGGATGGAGAAGACGATGTGAGGCCCTGGGACCACAGCCAGGATGGAGCTCAGACTCTCTGGACACCCGTCCATTAGGATAGATTTGGCAAGTGGACACAGTGGTCTACCTGAGACTGTGAGTCATTGTCATGACAACTGCAGGAAGATGATCCAAATCACCCTCACCAGTGGGATCCCACCATTCCTCAGCCAGGTGTAACCCCAAGGAAAATACAAACATGCATCCACACAGACGCGGTCCAGAGGTGGAAAGAACCCAAACACTATCAGCAGATAAGCACATAAATAAAATGTGCCAAGTCCATCCGAGGGAACATTACTCGGCCATAAATATGAACGAGGCCTTGACACACACTACAACATGGATGACTCTCGAAAACATGTTCAGTGTAAGAAGGTAGAGAAAAATCACATACTGGGTGATTCCTTTGATATTAAATATCCAGGACCCACAAATCCCTAGTGCCAGAAAGCAGAATAGTGGTTATCGGGAATTGGATTGGAGGTGACAGCTAAACGGTTCCAGGCTTCTTTCTGAGGGAATGAAATCTTTCCAAAGTGGACACTGGCAATGCTGCACATGTCTGTGAATATACTACAAACAACCACACAACTGTACACTTTAGATGAGTGAGTTATGTCTCAACAGACTTTTTTTTAAAGATTTGTTTCCTGTCTCCCCAAAGTGGGAGACCAGATGGCTCCAGGGTGTCTCAGGTTCCCACTGTTGGTCTCTGCCATGGATCTTCACCCTGAAACCATGCAGCGACTGCCTCAGTAATTCATTTTGACTGTTCTTGGTGGCAAATGGATACTAGGAGAAATTCATGCTCGAAACTGTATCCACGCAGAGCAGGGATCCAAAGCTGGGTGATCTCCACTGTAATGGGCCCCTAAAACTGTCCCCTTTCTACTCAGAATCAGGAGTTCCTGTCTGCCTGTGCCGAGCAGCTGAGCTCTGTGCTCTCCTTTCCCACCCAAGCCTTGTGAGTGAGGGTGCTGCCCCCAGGACCTTCCCAGGGCCATCCTTGATGACTTTCCGGGTGACCTCTTGGGTGAGCCAGGGTTTAGGCAGCACCTCGGTGGCTTACACAGTTCAATCCCAAAGCAGCCTCACTGTGTCAGCACCCTGCACTCCCCGAAGGCCTCCTCTTTGTGTGCTCTCCCACTGGGCTGCCCAGGGATGTGGAGAGCCTGCCCAGGGCCTGCCCAGGACTCAGGCAGGCTGAACAACTCAGGCCCCAGCCCCTACCCTCTTACAGAGTGGCCTGCAGCCTGGGAAGCCCTCCCCACGATGCTCCCTGAACTCCAGCCTGTTCCTACCATGCCAGCCACACTAATCATGCTTCTCTCAGTCATCCCCCATGACCCTTGCCCCCCAGCCCTCCACAGTCAGTCTCTGCCCGTCGCACCTTGGCCTTGTCCCATGTCCAGCAGGTTGGTTCTGGTACTGCTTTGGGTCTTCCCAGCACCTTCAGGACTATCACCCCAGCACCCCAGACTCCACAGCCCCCTTGCAGCTGTGAGCACTCACCCACACCACTGCCAGTTTCCCTGGGCCCTACCTCCAGGCTCTAGGCCTCTGGGCCCAGGAAGGAAGGGAGCCCCCACTGTCCTGCCTCCCTCTGTAAAATCACAGGGGCACCCTCTCTACCTCCTACGGTGGTCAGGGACTGGCTGGCCTGGGAGGAGCCGGAGAGCCTCACCCGCCTCTCTGTGGATCCTGGTGAAAAACCCGTGGTGTCAGGCAGGCAGGAGCTAAAAATAAATCAGCTTGGGCAGAGGCTGGTTGGCAGTGGTGTCTCTGTGGGGAAAAGGGCTGCGGGGGGGTGGGGGGTGGCAGGCTGTGGCATAGCAGTAAGCCATAAGCCCAGGTCCCACAGGCTGAGCTGACCATATCTCCAACCCAGAGAGACTGAACAAAGAAAAAGGAAGCTGGTCTTAGGTCAGACTGCCAGGCAGCTGCCCCCAGCCACAGCCCCTCCTTCCAGCTGAGCATTGGTCGGCTCCAAAGCTTCCTCAGGTTTTCTGGGGGTACAAAGCAGCTTAACCCTGCTGAGCAGGGACAGGGCCCCAACCTGGCCATCTGTGTCTGGGCTCTGCCCTGTTCATTCCTTACCACAGAAGGGAACAGGGACAGCAGCTACTCCCATACAGGCTATCCTCAACCCCAGTTAGTCTGGCTGGCTACTTCCCCGGTATCCACAGGGCTGAGATGCCCTCAACACCAGGTAGCTACCAGCATCCCAGGGCCAGGGAAGAAGGGGGGTAGGTGAGCCCCCAGGACACAGGAAGCCACAGGAAGCCATGAAAGGCTGAGTTGGGCACAGAGCTTCCTGGGTGGCATGAGGCCAAGTCTGTAGGGCACATATCTGTTAATGGCTGGGAAACTCACTGGGGTAAGAAATATGTAAAAGGCCCTCAGAGGAGACTACCGGAGACTTTCACCTTTTTCTTGATTTTACTAATTTTCTACCACTAATGGGTTACCTTATAATCAGAAAAAAGAGACTGCAGAAAGGGGGGACCTGTGGAGTTCTGTCACACAGGTGGCTTGCCGCCCAGCAATATCTGGACGTGTCCAAGGTTTTGATGCCCTTAAGCCCAGGAACTAGCGGGAGCGCTCCAAGCTTCAGTCTCTTCAGCTGTAAGACACAGGCACTCTGGACCGGCACCTTACAAAGCAGGTCCATTGTGTGGCCAAGAGCCCAGCCCAGTAAGGACTCCACCTCTGCTCCTCCTCTGTCTTCCTCCCCCCAGCCATCCCTCCCCCACCACTCTTCTGCACAGGTGCCTGATGAGGAAGCAGAGATCCAGGAGAGCTAAGCTGTGTGCACAGGGTTAGGACTGGGGAGGCCTAGTGAACCCAAGGCCATGGCAAGGACAGGCAGTGTCTGCAGTCCTAGGGCCTGAAGTTCTGTGGCACAGGCCCCTGTCAGGCCTCACACTGCCCTACATTGCCAGGGCACAGACCTAGAGCCCATGGAGGTGACCTCAGCTGCAGCCCAGTGGTCAGGAGACTCGGAGTCCTTCATGGGAAGGGAAGGAGAATCAGGTTGGGGTGCAGGGTGACAGGAAAACACACCGAGTCCCTGCATACACTTGGCCTGCTCCCACCACGGCCTCCCCTATCCAGCCTGCTCCATATCAAAGCAATGACAGTTGACCTCAAGCACATGATGGATGGCCAGCCTGGTGACTGAGCAAGAGCTGGTTATTGAGCAGTTAGATCAGTTGCTCACCTGAAGGATCCTGCCCTTGAGTGTGCCCCGGAAAGGTGCTACCTGGGGCTCCCATCCTGCCTGGCCATGGGGCTGGAGACACACCCACCCGCAAGTGACTGTGAAGGGACTTTGGGTTGGTTGGCTGATGAATGCACAGCTGGGCTCTGTTCTGAGTGGATAAACTCTAGCTGGATGGGATCCCTGGGAAGTTAGGGCAAAGGAGAAAGGACCCCGAAACTGGTTTCCTCTACCCAGTTCACACCACCTATTTTACATTCTGCTGCCTCACTGAACTCAGACCCCAGGCCTGGCTCCCTCGTGTATTCCCGCCTCCCGGTTCCATAGGATCTCCCTCCCCTACACATTCCCTCCCCTGGATTATGAGTAAAGACAAGAACAGGAACCATGGAGCTTACATTGGCCAGCTTGTCTGCATGTCCCACTCAAATAGGAGTGGTGGCAACAGGGCCTGCTTGGGAGATGTCCTGGAGACCAACTGGGTTTACCCATGTGAAGCTGGCATGGCACAGAGAGTAGCCAGGCAGTGAGGCCCGCAAGGACAATGGCCTGGCTACCACTGACAAGACACAGGCTTGCTGGGCTCTGGGCACTCCAGGCCTGCACACTAGGCCTGAGCTCAACCATTTCTTACAGCCATTTTGCCAGGACCTCTGCAGGTGGGGTGGGGCTGCTTACCCCCACCAAGAAGGGCTGAGCAGTGTGCTGGACATCATCAGGGAACAGCAGTGTTGCTGGGGACTGGCCCACAGCTTTAGCCCCCATTCTTGGTGTCACTGAGAGATAGTGCCTCCCCATTCCTGCCCATGGTATGATCAACCATGAAATCAAACTGACAAGCAAGCATGGTTAATCTTCTGCCTAAAAAATAAAGACCAAAAACAAAACAAAACAAAAAACTGCCTTCACTTTAAATTAGATCTGCTGAAATGTTATCCACCCCTCCATGCTGAAGAACAGTGCCCTCCCAGGGTGGATAAAGAGCTCAGGCCAGCCGAGGACTCCAAGCTCCTCTATCTGGCTCCTGTGAGCTTCAGCAGAAGGCTGAGACTAACCGCTCACCAGGTTGGGCATCAAGAGGCCCCAAGTTAGGGTGGAAGACTATCCTCTAGCAGGAACTAGTGTCGGGGTCATGAGGAACCAGACATTCAGAGGGCCAGGTCTGGCCCCAGAAGGCATCCGTGTGAGGGGCCCTCATGGACTCACCTGGTAAGTGAAACACCAAGTAAGCAGGAGTTCACTGTTTTATTCTAATGACAAGATTCCCCTCAACTTTGGTGAACTAAGGCATGTGTGAGTCTCCAAAAGTGATAATGCTTCCAAACAGCGGCCATCTCACAGGTCTTGGGCTCATAGGACAACATTCATGGCAGCCGCTGGGCTCATATGGATGAGGCATACAGGGCTGACCAGCTCTCAGACCCAGCAGGCATGTACTGCTGGCTTGAAGACACTGTCTGCAATTTGGAGGAACTATGTCCTCCCATCCTTCAAGGCCCAAATGAAGCTGAGATTCTGGACTCAGCGAGCAGACTGACTTCATGTGAGGACTCACGTTTCCACAGACAGCAGGCAGCACCATTGCCACTGGTCTAGGGACCCTAGGACTTTTGGCCTGGTGAAGGTCAAGTGTGGCCAGGAGACGCCCAGCAGAAGGGTCAGATCCAGGCCCCCCAGAGCAGTGTTCTCCTAGCAGATTGGTTTAAAGGCAGACACCTGGAGCCAGTGGCCCATAAGGAACTCTTCCTCCATTCCCTTGAGGGAAGCTGGCCCCTTTCCGCTCAGTCCCTACTGATCATGGCCAGGGCCTGTGGTTAAGGAATGTGGGTGCTGCTGACAACCACAGCCAGCCCTTTCTCAGCTGTTGCTGGGGACCCCAGGGTGGGGTGCTCACATAGCCACACCCAGTCCTTTCATCCTCAGCAGAAGACCTCCCTCACCCCCACTCCCATGGCCTGGGACAGGTGCCAGAGGCCTGCTCTGGCCTGACGCTCTGGAAAATGCGTAATTCATCCTACAAACAAGCGTGTGTAAGTGTACAGACTGCTGGGTTGTTTGCTTCCAAGACCAACCAGGCTCCTTTGACCCAAGCTAACAGGGACAGGAATTCTTTCCCAGCTCTGATCTTCCTAGGGACCCCCTGGTTGGAATTCATTCAGAATCTGGTCCAGTGTGACCGCTGTGTGACAGTGGTGGGGCCTGGTCTTCCTGGGCCCCTGCTCTTCCTGAGATTGGCCTGGGACAGACTCACAGAGGCTGGCAGCTATCATTTCTTCAAAGTCCCATCTCTCATACAAGGCCCCCTTTTCCACTTCAAAGCCCCCTAAGACTCTTGGGCCTTGGGGGGGTTGTCAGGGTTGAGTGGCCAGGGACAGCACCTCTTGGGTATACTCCACTGAAACTGTGTTGGAGAAAAGGGCTCTGCTGCTACAAACAAATCTGAAAGCCACATCCTCCCCTACTTCCAAGAGAACCATGAAGGCAGTCATCTGGCCTGGTGGTGACAGTTCTGAGTCAAGTCCCCTTGATGACCCCTGGAGAAGACCCTGATGGTGTCCACTGTCACCCCGGACACACATTCCCAGAGTCTTTCATGAAAACAGTGGAATCTTTAGAATGCAGAACACTCCAGTAAAATCAAGAACAAGTAAAGTTGCCACTACTATCCCTGGGATGTCCCTTGGCTCTGAATGAGCAAACTAAAAAACCATGAGATTAAAGAAGTTTCACCAGTAGGAACAAAGAGTAAAACCACCCCCACTTGCAGGGGGCTGCCTCTGTCTAGGAAATTCAACCAGGACACAGGAGGAAGGCCCAGGCAGGGAGAGACTGTGACTGCCCGTCCACCTGGCTCAAGTAACAACATCAACCCAGACTTTTCTTTCTTACATTTAAACAAAGAAAGAGCAGAAGACTATGTTTTTTTCTTTTTGTTCCTTTTTCTTTTTGGTCTATAAAGTGACAGAGAGGGGAAGGAATGCACTCTTACTAACAGCAGAGCCAGTTTCTCCTCTTAACGTTGTGCTGTTTTCAAGGTCTAGCCTTCACCTCCTCCTCACAGTACTGGCGATTTGTAGCAGCATCTCCTGGACAAGGTGGCCTTGCAGGCCGGGGCTGGCCACCCAAAGGGACCCATGCTCTGGGAGGAATGGGGTGAGATGCAGACAGGTCCCCAGCTCTCAAGTGTACAGAGACCCCATGCCCAAGGGCTTGGGAAGGAGAACCCCACACGTGCAATTTGGTTTTTGTCAAGCCTGCAGACAGCTGGAGCTGAGCAGCTGAGACGGCCATGCCCAGAGGGAAGATCCATGGCTGGGCACAGCCACCCACACTGGCAACCAGGTGGGCTGGGCCAGAAGGCCCTGCTCTTGCAAGGGAAGCCCAAGTCTGGAGGTCGCCCACACCCAGCATGTGAAGCAGCAAGCACATCACTGAGTTCCTGGCTCCTTCTAAGCCAGGAACACTGCAGCCTGAGTCACAGGAATAAATACATTCAGCCAAGAGGTGCCACTGTGCACTGGTCTTGTCTCCTCCTGGACACACCTGCTCCTCAGGGGCCTTGCGCCAGGCTGACCACTGTACCCAGTGTGTGTCTGCACAAAGCTGGCCAGAGGCATGTGGGATCACTTGGATGGAAGTCAGAAGCTCCAGGACAACAGCTGCATCCTCACCGTCGGTGACCTTGGAAAAAGCAGAAAGGGATACTCTTACTGTAGAGTCAAGCGCTGGGGGAAAGGCCCGTTAGGGTCCACGCACCAGGCCATAGCACCTGCTAGAGTGCCATTCTCTTGGGCCCTGCCTCTCCAGGGACCCCCAGAGGTCCCCAGCTCCCACAGGCCCCCACCACATCCTGGAGTTCCACTTCTCTTGATGTTCACTTCTGCTGCCCATGGCTGGTCACACTTAGGGAAAATGGAGGATCTCAGATGGGAGGGACCAGATCACAGGGTCAGTCCCAAGTCTGGCACAAGGGCCAGACACAGGAGTACTGAGGAGAGGCCTGGTGTTCTGGATCCTTCCAACTCAGCTGACTCACTATGGAGGAGACTCCAAGAAGGGACTGTCTGGGGGCCCTTAAGTGCACTGATACCCCCCTGGAACGACATAGCCCCTCAGTACTAGAACTCTGAAGAAGAGTCCAAAGGCTTGCATCCACTAGGACACATTCTCCTGTCCCCAGGATAAGGCAGGGTGGATCCTGAACAGACAGAGCACATGTGTACATGGTAGGGGTCAGGGCAGCTCTAGTTGTCCCGTTACATGAGTAGAATCACACTTCAAGCTCCACCAACACTGCTACCCAATAAGCGTACAAAATCCTGAGAAACAGTAAACCAGTACGATGTCAAGCCTCTATGTTTTGTAGAAGTTTGTCAACATAGCAATATATTAAAGTGAAACAAGTACCTAAGGGGTCTGGAGACACTGAGCATTTGTCTCTGTGAGAGCTAGGGATGAGCAAGTGACAAGACTATAAAATTAATCAGATAAAAAGTGAGATAAAGATCAAATGTAAAGAACAAAGAGTGAACAAAAACAAAACATTCATTATTCTGCATGGATGGGCTGCAATTATTAATTAACATAAACAATGAATCTTGATTTAACCAAAAGTGAAATGCGTAAGTGTTGCTAAGGGATGGGGGTTTTAACTATCCAAAAACGTCATCTTTCATAGGAAAAAACTCATCAATGACGTCCAACCCGAAAAATCAAGAATCAGAAAATCTCATTTAGAAATATGAAGACAGTCTTTACACAGTGTACTACATATTCCTGGTGGACTTTAAAAACAGGATTATACGTAACACTGATACAAATAAAAATTAAATAAAAAGAAAGGATGTTTAGGGACATCTTTCTGTAACGTGAAGTAAGAATCAAGGGTTTTTCCCACCCACATTCAGTGAACTAAGGGAAGCAGGCAGATGACATACACCCTCAGGGCCACTTCTCCTCATGCTTCCAGCAGAGGACCCCCACCTCCACCGCAGGCAGCACTTTCCAGGCACAGCTGCTGAAGGGGAGCTGGTCAGATGCCCAGGACCCCACCCCAGCCCCCCACCACACAGTGTGACCTCTCCACAGGCAAATAGGTTGTTCTAGAGTCGGGGAGGTTATCCCAAAGGAAGCTTCTGTTGAGAAGCCTGGACACTTTGCCTCACACTGCCCACAGGTGCAGTGGGCACCAGACATCCAGGCTGGGGTGGACAGTGGCTGGGAACTCCTGGGGGCCCAGAATAGGTCCAGGCAGAGGGTGAAGACAACCTTGGGGACATGTCAAAGCCATGGCAGCAATATTCCCATCTGAGATCACCAGGAAGTGAGGCATACGGAGGCACTATACCCATCTGGTTGGCACAGGTTAGGACTCCAATCCACCAAGCAGGACTGAAGCAAAATGGATGGCAAACTGGGGACTAGACCTTCCCTGGTGACCACTCAGGTGTCCTGGGGTAGACGATGACCCAGCCACACACAGCAGCCTGATTTGGGTACCTGTAGAATGGGCCCCATTTCCTGGCCCCTGTGCCTGCCGCTGCTTGGGAGCTCATTTATAACCATCCTTACTCAGAGCAGCCCGGCCCTTAGGGCCCATCCAGGGGAGCACCTATAGCCTCAGCTAAATCTGACCGGGAACTCAAGAGAGCAGCACAGATGTCACCCTCTTCTCTAGAAGGACCATGTAACAGACATGGTCAGCTGCAGGGCCAGACTCTTGCCAAACCACAACACAGGAAAGATCTTGCTAAGGCCCCAGTGAGACACCCACCAACTCCAAAGAGCTGGCTACACTGTCACAGTCTGTGTATTCTCCAAAACCCAGCTCCCAAGCATAGAAGATGGTCAGAACCACCCACTAGCAACTTCTAGGAAGCAGCAAGCCACACATAAGTACAGTGAAGGGCCTAGAAGGGGCAGCCTGTGCTCACCCTGTGCTCTTGCAGGAAAGGTTGGGTCAGTACTAGCCAACTCCCCAGGACTCCCTTTGCTGTGCGCAAAGAAAAAAGCCCAGGGGGTGGGGATTTAGCTCAGTGGCAAAGCGCCTGCCTGGCAAGCGCAAGGTCGTGAGTTCGGTTCCCGGTGGAGAAAAACCAAAAAAAAAAAAAAGAAAAAAGCCCAAACCATGAAAACCCTGGACTATGTCTTGATATCCCACCCATTGCTGCCCTAACTGATTGACCCCACCAACCTGCAACCCTCGCCCTGGGGGAAGGCCATTCTAGAAACTTTCAGTTGTGTTCTTTCTGCAGATGCCCCCAAAACAAGATGGACACCTGGCCCCATTAGGCCACCTGTGATAGCTGCCAAAACCCTGCCACCCCCCTCCATGCTAAAGACAAGCAAGGGGGCACATGGAGATCTTACTGTGGAACAGGGAAGGAGTTTTACAAGCGTGTGCCTGGTACGCGGATGAGGGGACGCTAGCCCAGCCATCCAGTTCCACAGAGAGTGTGAAGATGGCACACGGGCAGTAATGAGGCAGTAGAAGACTAGGGGGAGCCTCAGGGAAAGCTGGGTGCACCAGGCAATAGTAACTTGGTCTCAAGTCCCTCCATGTCTGAGGATAGGATAAGGCACTGTGCCACAAGAAGCCCTCTCTGGAGCACGGCCTATATCTGAGAAAGGACTCTATGAGGCCCGTGGCCTGGCTGGTTAGAGGCTGCACTGACAGTGGCTATCTGGAAAGCAGACTGGTCCTCAGGGAGAGGTACCCAGATGTGTATAGTCCTCCTCTGCTGGGACATACGGTCACATGGCACCACTCAGCCATTACCCTTAAGCCCACTTCCCAGAGGGAAAAGCTATGTCCAAACCAGTGCTTCAGACCCTGGCTAGGAAGGTACAAAGGCTAAATACACTCTGCTCCCCACTGATCCAAAGCTGACCCTCCCTCACCAGCTGAAGCCCAAACTCAGAGACCCTGACAGTATCCCTATGGCAGAATACAGTCCAATGTCTTTGTGCTGTGGGAATTTCAGGGGTCTTAGCATTTCACAAACAGGATCTGCTGTTTTCTCATAGTCATACTAACACAATCCAGATTAAATTTCAACCCATGCCAAGACTAGCATGGCCCAGCCCCAAGGGTATTCTTGAGCAGCAGTGCCCTGCACCAAGCTCACTTGCTCTGTGGTGCTGGAAGGGCTCTTGGGCAGAGAAGTCACCAGTGGGCCTCTCTTTCACTTTCTTGTCACTAGAACAAAATACCCAGTACCTATACTTACAGGAGGGGAGGTTTATTTTGGCCCACAGTTTCGGTTCCTGGTCCAAGGCAGAAACAAGATGGCGGAGGAGCACAGTGGAGGAAAAGGTCTCCTCCTATTGCAGCCAGGAAGCACCCTCAGTGACCCACCTCCAACCAGGCCTCACCTCCCAACAGCGTATTTACCTACTGAACTACTGGACTCATCAATTGATGAATATAGTGCCCCCATGAGCTAATCATCTTCCACACATTAGGCTTTTGGGGGACATTTTAATCTAAACCATAACACATGAGCTTAGTTTTGGTCCCCACTCTATTGCCTGCAGTCTGCTGGGTCAGGCTTGGCACAGATCAGGCTTGTGCTCAGATTCAGGCAGCTATGTCCTTTCCTCCTCAGTCACTAACGAGGGCCAAGGCCTGCAGGTCTGCAGACCTATCCTGCGTCATTCAGTGGCTAATCTATGGGGCAGGGTACAAGCACAGGTTTGGCTCGTGTAGTATTCTCAGATGGCCATAACAAAAGTATCTGGGCATGGTGGCACATGCCTACAATCCCGGCACTCAGGAGTCTGAAGCAGCAAGACTGCCAGGAGTTTGAGGCTGGCCTCAACTACAGAGTTCAAGACCAGCCTATACTACATGAGATCCTATCTCAAAATAACCAAACCAAGCCAAACCAAGCCAAGCCAAACCAAGCCAAACCAAGCCAAACCAAACCAAACCAAACCAAACCAAACCAAACCAAACCAAACCAAGCCAAGCCAAACAAAGGATCACAGACCCAGGTTCTGAGCATCACACAGCTGTTCCCTCACTGCTCTGATGGATAGATATTTGCAGTCCAGGTGCCACAAGGCCACGCCCTCCTCAGGTCTAGGGAGGCTTACTCCTGATGGCCCCAGGTATTCTTTTTTTTTTTTTTTTTCCCTCCGATACGGGGAACCGAACTCACGACCTTGCGCTTGCCAGGCAGGCGCTTTGCCACTGAGCTAAATCCCCAGCCCCTGCCCCAGGTATTCTGTGTCCTGTGGTCCCATCCCTCCTGTTTCTGCCTCCATTCTCACATGGCTTCTCCCTGTGTTTGAGTCTAAGCCTCCTTCTTACAGGATGCCAGGCACTGGATGAGGCCCAATCTACATCAGAGACCTCATCTTAACTTGATTATATATGCAAATACCCCACTGCCAATAAACCATATTCACAGATACCAGAGTGAGAACTTAAGCATATCTTTTTGGGGGACGTAATTTGATTCACGGGAGCCCTAGATGCAGCAGTGGGGGCCTAGCAGAAGTGTTGTCCCTAGGGCCTAGTCCACTCCATAGCATGAACATGTTTTAACTGTATGCAGACTATATGTTTATTTGCATAGTGAACATGTAGATGTGTTCTTATATGTCCATGTGTGTAATGTATGTGTGCCTATTGGTGTATGTGTGCATCCATGTGCATACTGAGCAACGACAAAGGTAAGGAACACACGGAATCAGGAGACCTTGGCTTTTCAGATTCCCAAATGCAAATGAGAAGAAGAGCAGGTACCTAATTCATAGAGAGGTGTGTCTTGGTGAGGTCATGTGCCAACAGTTCCCACAGGTGAGGAGTCTTTATGCCCTGAGACCCCTGGGTTCCCCAAAATCAGTGTACAGAAGTTGGTTGGTGACCATACCTAGGTCATTCACCACAACTTTATGGACACTGTCCCTGGCCATTCCGGGTCCACCCCTACCCTAAGGGTTGACAAAGGCTGGAACACATTTGAGGATGGACATTCATCTTGGCCAGGGAGTCTGTACCCAGAGTCCTGGGCAGCCCTCAGGAGCATCCTTTCTAAACTGTGAATGGCCAGGGGTTGTGGCAAAGTCTGGCCAGTGAGCCCAGTGGCAGGTTCTCTGCTGGCACAGCATAGAGGACAGTCACACCTGGAAACTATTCTTCCTCCTTCCTCTAATGGAGGACTTTAGGGGTCTGAAATGGGCTCAAATCAAGGCAACCATGCTTTTCTGTAAAGAAACACAGCCCCAGGAGATAATTAAAACTGCCCAAGTCCCTCTCCATCAGCAGCAGTATGACCTTTGGAAATGTCGTTAAACATCCATCAGCCGGGATCCTCATTAGAAAAATGCACAACAGACCTTGAGAGGAGACGGCCCCCAGCCCAGGCACTCTCCATCACCCACACCAGCAGCCTTCGAAGCAGCCTTCCCTCTCCCAGCAAAAGAAATGATTCCACAGTGGAGCAGCTGACTGTGTTCCCAAAAGCCTGCCCTTCACCTGCTGGGCAGGTGCTACAGAAGTGAGCTCAGCTACTCAGGTGGCTGAGACTTCCAGGACCCCAGGTTTTCCCAGAAATCTGGACTTAGGCAGTACCTCAGAACCATCTGGTTTCCACTTTGTCATCCAGGGGACAGAAAGAGGCACCTCTCTGCCCACATATCTTCTCCACAGCTGAGGAAGCTGTCAGCTCAGACCTCCCAATGATGGCTTGCCACAGAAAAGACTGGAACAACTCAGAGTCCACAGAGAGCTCCGTGCACAGCAAGGAAGAAGCAGGTTTCTCTGGGTCAGGGTCAGAGGGAAAGTGAGGTGCAGCAGTTGGCATGGGGTGCTGCTCAGGCCTCTGGGGCTCACGCATGTGTGAACCTGCCATGCTGAAAACACAGACAAACCACCTGGACCAGGTTGCAGACTTGTGGGAGGTGGGAGGGTCGGGAGGGGCTACGAGGGAAGCCAGGCTGGGAGCAATGAAAATGCTTGTGGAATTACAAAGCCCAACTAGCTTTTCAAAATGAAATGTAAAATGAAGCAAACAAACCTGGGTCATGTGGTCACAACTTAGCCACAGAGAAAAACTGTCTCAATAACTTTGAATCACAGGAATGTGACTTATACCCCAAAGGGCCATATACTAGGACAAAAAGATCTACAAAGAAATTCCTAGACCATTCTCAGCAATGACCCCCTGGCAGGCATAATGGTTACCCCTCCTGGTAGGTGGCATTAGTAGTCTTGTTACTTGGAAGCTATTATAACACAGTCAAACAGTATTATATATAAATATGCATGATTAAAAACATTATATGTTATATATACTAACTTTTACATAGGTAAAACAATGGTGTCCATATCATTGCAGTCAAGCCTTTTGGCACAAGAAAAGAAAAGTAACTCTTAGCTGTACTGACATCCAAGGCCAAGAAACAACTCAGAGACAATAGCAAACCCAAATGCCTTGACTATCAGGGAAGAGACCGATCCCAGGAGAGGTCCCAAAAATGTACAAAGTGCATCCAGAAAGACATGGTGTGGCAGGAAGCAAGGCCAGTACCAGGTGATGGCGGACAGTACTGTTGATGGCGGACAGAGTCACAAGGCGGAAATGTCCCAGAGTGCCCCACACCTTGACCCCAGCATCACCAGAAGAGAGCAGATTCCTGATGGAACCCTGAGGAGGCATGTGGGGTCAGGGACAGGTATCTGGAGCTGGTAGCGGGGGTGAGGGAAGCAACCAAGACCCTCAGCAAAGCCCCTTTCAGGCATTAGGGCATCCCCCTGGAAGGAAGGAGGGACAGCACTGGCCTCCAAGGTATGGCTGGGCAGGGGGCATCCAAAGGCTCTCCCCATCAGGCCCCAGACATCTATAGCCTAAAGAGCAACTAGAACATCAGGTGTCCCCATGCAGCACTATTTCCCCAGTACCCAGAAAAGGTGGCAGGGACAGGCTGCTGGGAGCCAGGGAGTGGGACGAGGCCCTAGCCCCCGCAGCAGGCCTGGAATTACAGGCCTTAATTTCCTTCTGGAACAAAATAATTACAACCTTCACAGAGGACCTGAATTCCCTGAAAGCAACACAGAAGTCAGCTGCCAACCTGTCTTCAGGAGCAGAAATACATTTTTACTTAGAGCTGGAAGAAAGAAAAGCTGGTCTGGAGCACTGGGCTCAAGGACACCATTGCAAAATAAGAAGCAAGACACTCAGAGCAGACGGGAGGCATATTTTAGGTCTGGGGTCACAGCTCTCTTCTGGACCCAGCAGGCACAGCACACCAGCACCAGCGATTATCGAACAGCTCCTGATCGATACCTTTGTTCTCCCGGGAGAAATCAACATGGTAAGGCCAGAAGGCGGAGGGGTTTGTGATGTTCCCAGGGCCGCCTGTCAAGCACAGCCTTCCCAGCATTCCCCAGAGAGCACAGATCCTTCTGAAACAAAGGCTCCTTCCATCATGCCACAAATCCCGGGACCCCACCCACAGCACAAGACAGGTGCTAAGGACAATAAGTCAGGGACAAGGTCACCTTTGCCACCAGCTGACCTGGTGCAGCCTGGGCCCAACTCCCAATTGACGCTTCTGTCATGCAATAGGCTGGGTGAGGACCTCGAGTGTACAGGTGCTCAAATGCGTGTGGGGAATGTTGGATGAGGAAGGGGTGAATGGTGCCCCAGAGATTCAAGTTTTAATCCCTGGAGTCCGGGACTGTTACCATCAATGTTACAGTTCTGCAGATGTGATTAAATTAAGGATTTGGGATGGTAGGATTATCCTGGATTATGCAGATGACCCCTAAATACCATCACAAGGTCCTTAAAAAAGAGACTAAGGGACAGTGGACGCTGAGCCAAAGGCAGAGACCACAGGACCACAAAGGCATGCTCCAGTGGCCACGCCCAGAAATGCCTGGAACCGCCCAGAGCTGGACAGGGAGGAAGGTCCCTCCCCTCAGGGCCTTCAGCGGAGCACAGTTCTCCTACTCTCTGAATTCAGACTTAGACTCCAGAAATGTGAGAATAAAAGTGTGAAGCCCCCAGCTTGTGGCACCTTGTTTCTGTGGCCACAGAAAACTCACACAAAGGATAAGGCTCACTCCAAGGGTAGGGACAGCTCAGTGAGGCCCACCAAAGCCACTGCCCACCTGGAATATCCAGCAAGTGTGTGGAAAAGCTCCCAGGCTGCCTGCAGCCCTGCCACTTGGCAGAAAGGAGGAGAGGCTGGGGCCTGAGTTTCACAAGAAGCCGGGTGCCTTCTGCACCTGGAGACTGAAATCTCCACTGTCCTGAGAGGCTGTGACCCTGGGTGGCACTACATCCTTCCTTTAGGGAGTTGCCATGGCTCTGAGCCCACACTGGCTACCTGCCTGCTCTGGCCTCTGTCCCAGGAAGGGCTTCACTTCTGCAGCAGCAGAAAAGGTGCTCTTGTCAGCCCTCACAACTCCCACAATACCTGGGCGTGTCCCCTGTCAGAACTCAGCCCCTGGCATTTACCTGGGTGACATCCACTCAGCAACCCTCCCTTGCGGTGAGGGATGGGCAAGGCCTTACCCTATCTGTGTTGGTCCCGCACGGCTGGCCAGCACTATCCACTCTCCACCAGACCCTCTTGCTGCCTCCATACTGCCACGCATTGTCCTATCGCACCTCTCTGCCATTTCAAAGCAACTCCCCCGTGGGCAGCCATTGCTGGGTTTCGTAGTCCATCCCCATGGTTCCATCCTCCTTCAGGTCACTCCAAATGCTAGATCCACACCACACCCCAGTCTGAGCCCTGAGCTCCCAATGCTGCAATCTTCCAGCCAGGCCTCAGGCTCCTCCCTCCACAGCCCACTGCAGCCAACCCCAAAGTTGGGTCATCACTGTGGGTCATCATTTCCAGCAGCTCACACAGCCCATCTATCTGGCCTTCCCAGCCCCTAGCATCAGCCCATTTGTGCCATCCTCACAAAGGGGTCATTTCAACACAAAGAGGACCTGCTCACTGCTCCGAAGATAATCGTCCCACCATCTTGGCCCCAGGTTAAGGCCAGAGTCTATACCTCGCCCGCCAAGCCCATCACCCACCTGGAACTGGGCCACCCTGGAGCATGCCTCACACACTCACCACAGACCACTAGCTCCTGATTAGCTCACCATTTGGGAATCTCAACTCATGTCACCTCTTCCGGGAGGCTTCTTGGATCCCAGTCTAGAGTCAGGGTTCCTGCTAGACGCTCCGCTTTCAACACCCTCACCCCTTCCTTCTTGGCAAGTACCTGTGCGTGATTACGCATAGATTTAGGGATTGTGATTCACGGACTTCTCCCCTTTCCCTTCCAGTGCAAAGACTTCCATGATTGTGCCTACTATTGTAGCCCACATGCAGGAGCACGTCTGGCTCTTAGGGAGCTATCCAACCCCTCTCAAGGAGTCCCCATTCTTATCTGTAGGATGACGCTAATCAGTTAGCTCTTTCCCCATCCCAGGAGTTTGTGCCCTGCTCTCAGACACAGGAGCCCCAGAAGCATGGCCTCTGACATCACATTGAGCACCTGGGTAAACAGACTCTTGTGCAGAGCTGGAAAGGGTGTGGTGGTCACCTTCACACAGCTTCCACGCCATTGCCAGAGCGAGGCCCAGATGTGGCGCAGAGAAGCTGGGCAGTCAGGAGTGTGGTGTGTGGGGTCCTCAGGAATGGGACACTGATCTATACACCCCTGGAAGGCACTCACTGTGCCTGCTATGATCATTCCCAATATTTGCCAAGGCCTGCATAGACACCCCAAACATTAGAAAGTTGCTGCCCTTACCATAACCTTCCCCAGGCAGCTGCAGAGTCAGCCTGGGCCAGGCAAGCCAGCCAGTGTTAAGACCTAAAAGATGCCCATACCCCAGCTCCAGCCCAAGCAGCCTCTTCCTCCCAGGAGATACAGAGGTGCCGGTGACTGTGCCCCTCACTGGTCCCCAAGCACCTCACCAGCCCCTGCTCAGGGAAATACACCTTCCAAGGGGGTGGGTCAGGCGCCCCAGTTCCTTCTAAAGAGCAGTCTGAAGGAGTGGTCCCAAAAGTATTGCTGACACTTCATGGTAAACTTGTACACCAGAAGACCATGAACCCATACCAAGCAGGGGGTCCCAGGCTGCAGACACCAACTTTGATCACACCAAGCACATGAATCTGTCTTTAGTCCTCCAAAAAGAAAACCAAAATGCCTGATAGGCAACACCACAGAGCACTGTAAAGTTGAAGGAATTTAGCGCCTCACTCCCCAGAGCCCAAGGGCTGCTGGGCACCATAGCTGGTCCAGGTACAGCCCCAGGAAAAGGCTGTTTGTTTGGCCTCTGCAGCTGGAAAACCAGTTGGGTGAGATTTTTTTCCCTCTGCTTCCGGATAAACTTGGCCAGCCCTGAACCTACAAGGCTGCGTTCTCCAAGATATAGCCATGGCCACCCTGGGCCTCCCCAGGGCCCACCACTTCTTCTGGCTGGAGCTACATGATGTTTCATCCCCTGTAACTGTCTTGACTCCCTGCAGCCACCGTGACTGGGAACTGAAGGTTGAGTTGTGAAAACTAGTTTGAGTTTTGCAGCCATTTTGAAAGGAAGCCACTGATATAATTTCCTTGCTCTTCTGTTAGGGTTTTGGAGAAAGGGGTACAGCTTGACCGATATGGGGCAGAGGAGAGCCCAAGGTGGGGCTTCATCTTCTGTTTCTCTCTCTGAGGAAAGCAGCTTCACTGTTTTCCCACTGGCCCAAGATGCCTCCTGCTTGCAGGTGTGTGGTCCGCTATCATGACTGGCAAAGAGGGGGAGAGCAGTGAGCACCCTGCTGTCCAGGGAGCTGGGTTCATGGTACAAGAAAGACACATGTGGGTAGCCCATAGCTTCCACACCATTGCTGGTGTGAGGCCCAGATGTGGAGCAGAGAAGCTGGGCAGGCAAGAGGGCCAGGGGCCTGGTGAGGCAGAACCAGGGGGATGGTGCTCCAGGACAGCAGATCCCATGAAGCCAGAGATCCCTGGGAAGTGAGTCACCTGATCTCTTTCTTAACCCCTTCTCCATGTCAGAGCCTGTTGCCCTTTCCATGGTGCCTTGGCTGGAGACAATCGCTCCCAGACATTCGCAGACATGCAGAGGTTGCTGTCCATACCCACACCTCAACATGCCTGTTTGGCGCCTGCCCCATCCCTACACAAATGCCCCAGAACTGATGGGGAAATGGGCCTGATTTGGGAAAGAAAAGGAAAGGCTTGTGCGTGGACTTCAAGGAGCAAGGCAGAGTCTTCCCAGTGTCAAAGTAGCAAGGGATGAGGCCAAGACAGAGCCTGGGCAGGAGGGCAGCCTTGACAACCCCACTGGCAGCTCCTCATCATTATGTTCGTTCTGGGAATCCCGTGCACGTGGCAGAGCAGTTCTGCTATGGCCTAAAGGATTGTGACCCAGGAAACTGACACCAGGCAGGTGAGCAGAGTAGATGGCCCAGGGAGAGTGGCTGAAGACAACCAAGACCAAGGCAGAGATAGTTTTGTTGGTGAGGTGGACCGCTTTTGTTCTGTGTAGAGTCCTCTGCCCCCTGAGTCTTAGTGGCCACAGGGATGAGGGTTAGACCACATAGCTAAGAAGAAAAGCAGAAGGCCACAGGCTGTCCCCGCCCCTCCAGGAGGACAGCCTGGGTACAGCCAGGAAGGAAGGGAAGGGGAGTCCAGCACTAGGAGGCCAGCCCTCCCCAAGAATCACCACTAGAAAAGATGACTCTGCTTGCTGGACATACCCCATGTCCAGAGCTGGGTGGCAGCTATCAGTAAAAAGTTCAGAGCAGGCTGCAACCTCTCAGTACCTTTCCAGAAACCCCACATGTTGATCACAGACATGCTGTGATAATGTCCCCAACTCTGTGAGTGCAATGCTCCTTGGCACACAAGATGACACCCACTCACCCTACTTCCTGTACCCACTCACTGGGTGCCATGCTCCCAGCTCCAGAGGTTCCATTTGAGGACTGGTTGTTGAGGTAGGGAGGATGAGACATTGGCCCTAGGAATAGAGGATCTAGAGCACCTCCAGAATCCAAAGCACCTGGCCACCACAAGTAGCCTATCCAGAAACCACTCACTTGCTGAGAAAGGAGGAAGAATGGGGGCCTGAATGGGAATGTAGTCTCCTGCCAGCCTGGGAGCCGAAATAGAGGCCCCTGCTGGACGGCAGGGTGCTCACTGCTCTCCTCCTCTCTGCCAGCCACGATAGCGGACAGCACACCTGCAAGCAGGAGGCATCTTCAGCCACTGGGAAGACAGCAAAGCTGCTTTCCTCAGAGAGAGAAACAGAAGATGAAGCCCCACCTTGGGCTCTCCTCTGCCCCATATCAGTCAAACTGTACCCCTTTCTCCAAAACCCTAACAGAAGAGCAAGAAAATTGTATCAGTGGCTTCCTTTCAAAATGGCTGCAAAACTCAAACTAGTTTTAAAACAAGCTGCTGAAGAATGTCCTCTTTAAAGCAACTTCTCTGCAAGCCAAAGAGCTCAGGGGACAATATCAGAGAGAACAACCATTTTCATGGCCCCCTTTGGAGCAACAAGTCAGATGGCAGGAGCTCTGCACGCACTAGCTAGGAACACAGCTGGTTCCCCTGGCTGCCTTTGGCCCCTGATGACTCAATACAAATGCCAGGTCAGGATGGCTCAGGGAAAGAAGCATCCAGGGGACACACACTCACCTGGTCAGGGAACCAAAGTTATGTTTCAAACTGGGTCAAGAGGTCCCTTATTTCTGGGGCCACGTGTTGCGCGGCATTTGCAGCCTCAGTTATAGCTTTCCGATACATCCCCTTCTTCTTACGGTTAAATCTCAGTTTGAAAAATTCAGAGAAAGGGGAGAGTTTTGAAATAGACAAGAATGATGTAGTCGGAGACCCAAACCACGAGACTTTTGCTTCTTGCCAAGAGGGCTCTCCGTCCTCCTTCTGGCCAAGGCTGATGTCAAGGACACGCGCTGGCCACCAAGGAAAACCATGAATCTTACCCCACACGACGTCCCCTACAGCCACGGTCCTTCCATCTTCGGTAACGCACTTAGAGACGCTCTGTGTATGCAGCCTGACTGTTAGGGGTGGGACTGTCTGGCGAACATCCCTGGATGAGGAAGGCACAGTTGCACCGTCACCGGATGAGAGGTCCCCTGTGTCTGGAGATGTCACTTCTGAGCTGGATGATTTGGATTCATCCAGGCTGTCGCTGCTGCACACAGACTCACTGGCGCAATCTGCTCTCCTCCCAGGGCAATTTACAAGAAAAGCTAAGCCATCACGTCCCTGTTTACTTGGGGGACACCTCTTGAAGTCATCATCCTCACCAGAACTTCCAGAAGACAAATCCTCCAGTCCATGGGCAGAGCTATCTGCAAAGAGGGCAGGTGAGCTGGCCTGGGGGCCTTGTCGGCAGCCATTCAGCTCCTCCACCAGCTCGGCCCTATATAGGGGCTCACATTCACCATCCCCCAGGCGGTGGGGCTTCAGGCGGATCTTGGGAGGTGGCAGGTCTGAGCCAGGAGGCAGGGGACGTGTCAGCTTCAGCTTGGGGATGGAGGTGGAAGGTCCACTGGGTGGCCGGTCCCCACTGCCCCTGGACTCTGCATCTCTCGGAACCTCGGGGTCCTGGCTGCCATTGTGGAGAGCCTGCTGGGGGCAGAAGGGCTCTAGGGAGCCATGCACACGGGATGGGATCTTGACCACCTCACCTTTACCCTGGGGTGTGCTATAGGAGATCTTGATGACGGGGCTCCGTGGGACCTGTTCAATTGAGGCCCTGTCCTCTTCGCGCCTCTCCTTCTTGCTTTTCCTCACAGCGGCTGTGGCTGTGGGATCGCTGTCCTCTGGCTCCTCTGGCTTGCGATGTTCCCTGTCTGAGCCACTGCCCAGCCTCCGGCGGGGCCTGGAAGCAGCTGGGGGACTGGGGCTGGCCTCCTGGGGGTTCACGGTGCTCTTGCACTTCTCACAGAGCACTTGGCGGGGACGTAGGCGGATGGTGCTCAGGATGAGGCGGCCTGGGTCTCGGTTGCGGGATAGACGCCGTCGGGTCCGCTTGATGGTCCTGGGTGGTGGCTGCGGCACCCACTGCTGATAGGTGTTCCTCAGCCAGAGTGGGTGAGGGAAAGGGGCACCTTCAAAGTACGGTGGGTAAGGGGGCAGGCTCCGGGCAGGCAGTGGTGGCACAAGGGGTGGAGGTGGCTCAGGGCCGGCTGTCTTGGGAGGCTGGTCCTGGGGGTGCTGGTCACTGTGGGGAGGAGGTGGGAAGCCCATCCCCAGCTGCATCCCTTCTCCATCACTCTCCTCTGGGGGTGGGCCACAGGAATTGATGGCAGGGGGGTCATCAGCCAGTGGTAGCCCAAAGAGGCCAGACCTAGCAGAAAGGAGACAGAAAGGACAGTGAGGATGGCAAGGATCTCCTGCTGTGCCTAGCCCTTGCTGCCAAGTTCCACTCTCCTACAGGCTGGGGCAGGTGCACGCGTCCTGGTCCAGGGTAGCGTTCCTGGGCTGTAAAGGGATGTAGAAGCTAGAAGCCCTGGGTATGTCCTACGCCCACCATCCCGGTGGATGCACACATGTAGGTCCTATGACATGCGGCCTGCAGGCTGTTTCTCTGGTCACAGTGTCTGAACTGCAGCCCACCCCATTGCCACAACAGAGCTGCCAGGAAGCCTGAGAACAGGGTCTGAGTTCAGAGACATGACCCAGCCAAGTGTGGGAGTGGGGGACCAGTTGTTCTGCAGCCAGTGACCATAAAAGCCAAGAGCCCAGCTCACAGGTTTCACCTGTTCCCTATCGTCCTCTCCAAAGGAAGCATCCCCAGAAGGGCTTGTGACCCATGGAAGACCCCCAGGTAAGCTTCTCTACCTGGCCCAAGCATGTCCCCTGGAGCAGCCGAGTCCTACATGCCTGATGTATGTCAATGTGTACAGGGTAGGAATCACACGTCACATGTGGCCAGGCCCTGAGCCACAGCCACTGCCTCTGTAATCAAGACAGAGGCAGCCACCAAACCAGAACCCTCACGAGCACCATAAGCTCCCAAAGCCCAGCAGCTGTTGGCTCCAACTGCTTCAGCAACCCTCAGGGGAGGGTCATCCAGCCACTCTGCCTACCAAGATATGGAAGAACCTCACTGCCAGCCTGCCAACACTGGCCTCTGTTCATCATGGCGTACCAAAGGAAGAGGATACTGTCAGGAGAAAGGGGAGGCCAGGAGCCCTCAGGCCAGGGAATAGAAGTACCAGAAGGTGACATCTAAGAACCAACTCTGGGGGGAGGGGGCTCGGGGGCAGCCTCCAGGGGAAATTGGAGCAGCCGAAGTCACCTGGTTGCTTCTCTGGGATGCCATTGGGCAGACCCCTTGCTGCGGGTGGAGATAGCCACCCTGACCACACAATGTTGAGGGTGGGGGTAAAACTCCAGGACAGCAGAGAAGCCTATGGGAGATGGGCCTACGAGGCAGGCTACAGATCAGGGACCTGGACAGGCAGTGTCCTTCAAGGGCCTCCCTAAAGCCCACTTCCTGCTAGCTTTCACAGCCACTTAAGCTGTGAAGTGAGTTCCCTTTGGCACCTTCCTCATCTGCACCCCTTTTGTATAAGCACCATGCGCTAGCCGACCGCACCACTGGAGCTCTGTCTGCACCCCTTCTGGACATCCCCCACACTCCAGCCTCAGGTTCCACCTCTCTACCTGTCTCTGGTACTGCAGCCTGTGCCCCAAGGCCAGCCTGATTATACCAGCACAGAGCTCTTCTCAACAACCAGGCCCACAATCCCAGAGCTGATCCTCTGGTAGCCCTTTGCAAACCCATCCCCACAGAGTACAGCTCCACCTTCTCTCCCCACATGACTCTGTCCTCAGGACGGACTAGGAATGCTCCACTGACGGCCCCTGCAGCTTCAGGAGCTCCAGGGGGAGCTGCTCATGATACAGGCCCCTCAGGTAGTCTCTGAAAATTTAGGATAGACACAGAGCTCTCAGCCTGAGATGCAGGCCCTGACTGGACCAGTGCTCCAAGCAAAGGCCAGTCCCTTCCCAGGAAAATCAAACCAGGAAACAGCCCAGGCTGCACAGCGTCCTGTTGATGGCCCCAAGTCACACCACTGTCCACCAGCATCAGGGCACTAGAGAATCTGGCCCTGCAGACACAACCAGCAATGACCCTGGCACAGCAGGCAGCCATACTTCCTGGAGCTGCCACTCTGCCCGAGCCACACCCAAGACCTGCCTAGTGGGTAAACAGTAGAAATGGCTCACCCCCAGCCTTGAGTCCTGGCAAAGCTCACAACTTGTGGCTCCATGGGGACCTGGGCTCCCTCAGCATTTCAGGAGCCTCACAGGACACCCAGCATAGCTATTCCCACTCACAGATGGGACAACAGGGCTACTGGGACCAGGGAACCTGCTCCACCAAGGGGTTCTATAACACTGGGCCTACAGTCCCCAGGCATGGAGACAGGCTTGGCACAGGCTGCTGTCTCTGGGAAGAACCTGAAACAACCTGGCCTAGGGTACACAGTGTGACCTTCTATAAGCACCGCAACCTGTGGCTTCCTGCAAGTTTGGCACCCTCAGAGAGGCCAGGCCATGGTTCGGGTTTGCCCAGCTCCAGGGACAGAGGCCCCCTGGCCTGGTTGTGCCTATAGATGACATGCCAGCCTTGACAGGTGAGAGAACTAGGCAATCCTGCAGCCACAGAGAGACTGTTGGGGTCCAGCCTGGACTCAAAGAGCCCATGGGGTGTACATTAGAGGTGTGCTACCCTTGAGAGGAAAGGAAGCATGTGGGAAGGGCTGTGGGGACTAGAGGGAACTCACTAGCATGGGGGCTGTGGCCAGGCTGGCAAATGACTGCACACAGAGGAGACCTGGAAGCAAAGCTCAACATAGCATTTGGGGGAGCTATGCTGGCGGGGCAAAGAATCTCTGTTTTGAGAAAAAGCTAAAGAAACCAAGGCAGGGATGATTAGCCCTAGAGCTCTAATAGCGTTCTGACCCAAAAGCAAAATGTAGCAATGCTCCTAGAGGCACAGAAAACCAGAGCTCCCCAGGAACACCAAGAACATGGAGCCCTGGGGACATGCAACCTGGCCCAAGGTCCTCAGCAGGATGTGGCCAAGCCACATCCCTGGGGACTTACCTGGGGGTCTGACCCAGCTACCCATCCAGAGTAGTCCAGGCTGAAGCTGGATCATGGGCGAGAGGAAAGCAGCCCTGGCTGCCTGCCAGACCTCTGGGCTGCCCCTGCCTGCAGCCGCCTCCATCCGGCTTCCCTGATCCAGAGCCTCAGGACCTACAGCTGCCGGTGCCACTGTGGCAGCCTCCCCCCGCCCTATCCCATGTCTGCCCTAGACCTTCCTTCCTCATCTGGGGTGGGGGTGGGGGGCGCAGTATCCTGCTGCTGCCTGTGGGGATGAGTAAACATCGCTCCTGAGTCAGAAACACGGGGACATGCAGAGCCAGGCAGGAGCCTGTGGAAGCCTCTGCACGCAGCCATGCTGCCAGGAGCCTGCAGCCCCAGGATGGCCTGAATCCAAATACCCAAGGCCCCACCTCAGGCTGTCCACCCGGAGTTGATTGGAAAGGATCTGCAGTCTTTCAGCAGCCATGCAGCCAGCCGGTTTCAAGGCTGGAGCCTTACAGGAGCCAGGACAGGGCAGGCCCTGTAGGAAACACAGTGGCCTGTAAAGGTCTGCTGAGGGCATGGAGGCTTTCCGGGGCCACCTTTGCTCCAGGAGTCAGGAGATTAGCAGGACAAATGACGACCTAGACACCAGAGTGCCTCCTTCCCAGGGCACACAGTGGGACCTGTCCCACCCCAAGGGTACTAACCCCAGGATATCCCAATCAGAGTGGATAAGAATCCCAGAATTTTGGAATCACAGATTTATTAGCATCAGCATCATCCCACCCTAGATGTTCCAGGCTCTCCCAGCAGCACAGGCCAGGACCTCCTCCCCGATGTCCCTGATCCTCCCTCACCCACCCACTCACATGGCACTTCCCATGAAGAATCTCCCAAGACCAGCATGCCAGCCGTGATACCTGGGCAGTGCATCCTTCCAGCTCCTTCCTGGGAGGACATTTTAGCAACACTGAAGCCCCCATGCCCAGCTCCTCCTCAGCCATCAAGGGAGTCATCCCAGGAACATTCACTGGCAGCTGAGCTTCTGTCCTGGACAAAGGTATTTATTCCAGGACAGAACTTATGACTACTGCGTAGGACTGGCAGCACCCAGGGTCCTGGTCATAAAGGATGGCACCCTGACCTTCCTAGCAGACAGACCCAGAGGTCTGCGTGGTAACGCATCATGGATGATTCTCACATTGGCAAGTTTGAGTACTACTAGCATAGAGGTCAAAGCTGGAGGCCCAGGGTCGGCCAGGCCTAGTTGGTACTGGCCCTTGTATCCACTGTTTACAAGGCCAGCCCTTCTCCACCCTGAGCTGACGCTGTCCTCAGGCCACTCCTCAGCCAGTGCCACCCCACCTTGTCCTTGCCCAGAGATGCACTGCAAAATCACCCACAAAACAATCCCTTCCCCACCCCTTCAGGCACAGTTTGGGAATCAAAGCTTTGGAAAAAATCTTCACCCTTTGCCAGAAGTGAGGGTGGTCAGAGGCAGGCTGCCTTAGGCATAGCCCATACCTTAACACACAGTAGGTGCTCAGTTACCATTCATGAGTGCATGGCCAGAAAAGCACTCAGCAACTGAGAGCTTGCTTCAACTATACCACAGCCTGGCAGCAGGTTCAAAATACAGATGGGGACTGCCAAGACCTGGGCCCAGCCCCCTCCAAGCTCCATTCTGCTCTGCAAACAGGGAAGGGAACCAAGGGAGAGAACGCCATCCCTCAAACTGTTCCCATAATAAACACTGGTGGCTGGGCCCCATCTCAGCCTCCCACTCAGGAGCCTATGTGGATGGCCCCTTCCTGTTAACCATTCCAACCCAGCAAAGAGGACACATAGCGATTAGTTACTGCAAGGGACAACCAGGTTGCCAGGTCTGTACCTGGACTATACCAGTGACACCCCAGCAACAGTAACCTGCTCTGAACAGGCCATGCATGGCACCTGCTGCTCTGGGACCCTCAGGCTCTCCTGAGGTGAGAAGATGCGGGTCACTAGAGATCCCAGCACCTCTTCCCTGCTGTCAGGGCCCATACCCAGGGACACAGGCGGGCAGCAGGCACTGAGGAGAAACTAGTACCCAGAGAGGGTAGATTGGCGTCTGAACCCAGAGGCCCAAGGGTAGAACTGTGCTGCCCGTAATACTTGGGCCAGTTTGTAAGCTGGATTCTGGATACTTCCTGACAAGCAGAGCTATAAATATTAGCTTCGAAACTCATAATATTGTGAGTAGAGAACTGGAAACAGAAACCAGGAGTGCCAGGCACAAGGAAGACTCGGGTGAGCAGAAGCAGGGCAGTTTCCAGATCAGGCCTTGGAGGGCTGGAGCGGGGGAAGCCACGTTTATCTTCAGATTATCTACAAGGACACTGGGTCAACCAAAGTCAAAGCCTTAGCAAAGCAAAACTGTACCCACTGAGGCCCAGACTCTAGCTTGAGGGCAGCTCTGGTTACAGCTGAATGTGGCTGTGCAGCACGGACACTCACACATCCTACAGCTGCCAATTCCCATGCCTGGGATGCCAGTAAGCCTGTGCAGTTCTTTGCTTGAAGTGGGTGTGGATCTGCAAACCAGGTTAGCCACAGACTTCAGGGAAGGAAGGCCACTGCCTTCCCAGACACGTAGGCATCTCCAAGATGATGTTCCCTCATCCTGAGTCAGAAAGCCCAGGAAATGGGGGTACCTCTGCTGCATCCCCCTCCAAAGGAGGAAAGGCCAAAGCAAGTGGAATAGGTGGTGAGGGGTGTAGCCCTGCAGACTCAGGACCAAGCCCAGCCTGCTGAGGGAGTACACAGTGGCCGCTGATTAGTCGGTGATCTCAGCCACCCCAGTCTTGGTTGGCTGGCAGTTCCCAGGAGGCTATTCTACAGTCCCTGAGTGTCATTCCACCCCATCAGGCACTCCCAGTTGTAGCCAACACAGAGTAGGGGCAAGAGTCACACTGGAGGCCATATGTTAAGTCACATGACCTGTGCATAAATGGCTTCTGGCACATCTAATGAAGAGATAATGTCAGCAAGATAACTCAAAGGAGGATGGTCTCTGATCTGTTCACACCACCCAGGGAAAAATTAGCCTTCAGGGAGGGGAAAAAAATCAAGCCTTTGAAAGGGGAGCCATTCACTGAACCAGGTTTCAAGATAAAGCCCAGCAGGAGCAGAGACACCTAATGATTAATGCCTAATCATTTATCTGGCAGTGACAGCTCACTACCATGTGACACACGTATCCAAGAGCCTCGTCTGTGCCGCATGAGCCCCTGCAGTGGGTGCACAGGTGCGACTCAGAAGGGTTTGCTCAGCCCAGCCGGTGCCCCTCCAGCAGGAACACCAGCCTGTAACTTGTATCTTCCACTCCTCCGCGCGACTTCTGCACCCGCAGCAGTATTTTTACGCCCCACAGCGGGCACAGCTGCTCCCCACCAGCCACTCCTACAAGCCTCGAGTGGGTGGGGGCCCACGACAGAGACAGGGCTCCCCAGCTTGCAAGTGACAGGGTAAAGCCATCGCACATCTGACCCCAGCTGAACGGACCACGATTTTCTACAAACAGCCGAATTCAACAGTGCGTCTGAACAAAGAAAAGTGCGTTAATTACAGCAGATGTACCGAGTTGGGGGCTCGGCTCCCCGAGCTCCTCGGCCTGGCCCCGGCGCCCGCAACCCCCTTCGCTGAGCAGCGCGATCGCCCGCCCCGAAAGTCGCGGCGACTTTGGGAGACAGCCACTTTCGCCCCCCAGCAGCGGCCGCGCTCGTGTGCCCAGAAACCCAGGCGGGCGGAAACCGAAAGCAGGCGCCGGGCCGCGCCGCCCCGCCCCGGTCCCGGTGCCTGGGCCAGTGGGGGAGTGTCCCGGGGGACTCCAGGGTGTCCCGGGCCTGCGCCCCCGCCCCGCTCACTTTTTCGTGCAGTCCAGCAGGATCCCGGCGAAGCTGCGCTCGCCGCAGCTCACAGTGACCACCAGTGCGCCGTTGACGACCTGCTCCACCCGCACCGGCAGCCGGCAGCCGGCCCGCGGCTCCATGCTCCCGCTGCGTCCCAGGGCCGCCC